>NC_137792.1:76241012-76659346 GCF_963383645.1 Muscardinus avellanarius
ATTGAATTCAGTTGCCCAATTCATGATTGGGTTATTTGTTTTGCTAGTGTAGAGTCTTTTGACCTCTTCGTATATTCTGGATATTAGCCGTCTATCAGAGTGGTGGCTGGTAAAGACCTTCTTCCATTTTGTAGGCTTTCTCTTTAGGTTCTTGATGGTTTTCTTTGATGAGAAGAAACTTTTTAGTTTGATGCCATCCCACTTGTTAATTCTTGCTTTAATTTCCTGCGATTTGGAGGTCTTGTGGAGGAAGTTACTGCCTGTGCCTATATGTTGTAGTATTGAGCCTGTGCCCTCCTCTAATAACTTCACGGTCTCTGGTCTAATTTCTAAGTCTTTGATTCATCTCAAGTTGATTCCTGTGCATGGTAAGAGGTAAGGATTTAGTTACATCTTTCTACAAATGGATAGCCAATTCTCCCAATAGCATTTGTTGAAAAGGCTGTCTTTTCTCCAGTGTATGAATTTGGTCCCTTTGTCAAAGATTAATTGACTATAGGTGTGTGCGCTTGTTTCTGTATCTTCTATTCTGTTCCACAGTTCAGTATGCCTGTTGTGCCAATACCATGCTGTTTTTAGTACTATTGCTCTATAGTATAATTTGAAGTCAAGGATTGTGATGCCTCCTCCATGGTTCTTATTGCTGAGGATTGCGGGAATCGTGATTTTACTTGTTGTGTTATTGGGAGCCACTCTGGATCTCTGGAGGGTGAGGTCATCTTAGCTGCCACTACTCCTTCACTGGGTTGAACCACAAAATCTCAGACCAAGGGAGTTTATCATGGCTGCACGAGTCCCTGGGGGTGCAGCACTGGTAGTTTTCCCACCTGAAGGGCGACTTCATTTATGGTGTTATTGTGGTAATCTCAGCTGCCACTACTCCTTTACTGTGTTGTACTGCAAAAATCTTAGACCAAAGGGTGGCTGCACAAGTCCCTGAGGGTTCTGGGCTGGAAGTTTTCCCATGGGAACTGTGATTTTACTTAAGGTGTTATTGAGTGCTGCTACGGATTTTTGGAGGGTGTGGTAATCTCAGCCACCACTACTCCTTCACTGGGTTGAACTGCAAAATCTCAGACCCAGGGAGTTTATTGCAGCTGCAGGAGTCTCTGGGGGTGCAGTGTTAGGAGTTCTCTTGTGGGGAATGCAGTTTCACTTATGATTTTGGTGCGTGCTGGCCTGGATCTTTGGTGGTTGTGGTAAGCTTGGCTGTTACAAACAAGCCAAGGCACCCTCTGCTGTGAGGGGTGCAGGTTTCTTTTCTGGTGTTGAGCTCCACTCTGGATCCCTGGAGGATGTGGTGAACTCAGCTGCTGGATGTTGTAGCTAGTATTTGCATAGGAAGAACTGATGGGGTACAACCTGTTGATCTGCAGCTGCTCTCTTCAGGTCCTTATTTTACTTTTCTTCTCTGGAATCCAGAGCTGTGAGGCAAGATGGCACTGCTGCAGCACCCACCACCACAGGCAGGTAGGTTCCTTTTCTGCTCTGTGGTCAGTCTTTTAATCTTATTCTCTGTCCCTTGTATTTATCATTTTTATTGCTCTACTGATGGTATTTTCTGGCTTTGTAGAATGTTGTTTTTGAGGCAATGGAGATCGGGTGTCAGCAGAACTCATAGTGCAGCTTCTCTCCATCGCCATCTTCCCAGAACCCACTTTTTAAGGTTTCTGAGAAAGGCAGTGATATAAGCTGAACTTTCAGAGGCTATTCTAAATGAAGTATTTTTATTAGGGGTAAAACTAAAATCAGAGACTTAAAACTCTTAAAATGGCCTGGGCAAATAGGGTTAGATGGAATCTCATTTTAGTTTCTATTTGCATTTTCCTGATTGATGTTGATATTAAATATTTTCCCATATATTTGTTGGCTATCTGTATTTCTTCTTTTGAAATGTTTCTATTAAGTTTTATGTTTAGGTCTATTGGTGTTTTGGATTTCTTATATATTCTAGATATTAGCTATATATCAGAGGAGGAACTAGCAAAGATTTTCTCCAACTCTATAGGTTTGCTCTTCAGGCTCTTAATGATTTCCTTTGCTGTGCAAAAGCTTTTTAATTTGATGTCATTCAACTTATGGATTTTCAGTTTTAGCCTTAGGGGCCTTATTAAGGAAGTTAGAATGATATTCATCCATAATATAAACAATAGTAAATGTTGGCAAGAATATGAGGAAAAAGCAATGATTATACACTTTGGTGGGATTGTAAATTAATACAACCATTATATAAATCAGAGTGGAGGTTTCTTACAAGACTAGGATTGAAACCACCATATGACCCAGCTATACCCCCATATGACCCTGCTATACCACTGGTTAGTATCCATCCAAAGAATTGAAGTTAGAGTACTATAGCTATGTTTGCATACCCATGTTTATAGCAGCACAATTTACAATAGCCAAGTTATGGAACCATCAAGAGATGAATGGATAAAGAGATATGTAGACATAGTGGAGTTTTACTCAGCCATAAAGAAGAATAAAATCATGTCATTTGCAGGAAAATGGATGAAACTAGACAATATTAAAGTAAATGAGATCAGTCAGCTCTGAAACATAAAGGATCATATATTTTCACTCATAGGTTGAAGCCAAATAGAAAATAGAGAAAATGTACAAATCAGATACATACACAAATGAGCATTCATGACAGCACATTCAGTTAACTAACACCTGAAACAAGA
Organism: Muscardinus avellanarius; assembly: GCF_963383645.1. Lineage (NCBI taxonomy): Eukaryota > Metazoa > Chordata > Mammalia > Rodentia > Gliridae > Muscardinus > Muscardinus avellanarius. The sequence continues at coordinate 76,243,700 of NC_137792.1, forward strand.
TACAGAAAATATTCTAAGATTCCACGAAGTAAAGATTGCATGATAGAAGGAATAAGTACATTTTGATGTTACCAAGTTATAAAAGTGATGTACACACTAACTTACACAAAGGCTTCATCAAGTCACACTCCCACCCTGGTATTTGAGAGGGTCATTCCTTGTCTTCCTGCCAGGAGACAGTGTTATCAGTCCTATGAATTTTCCCTAATTTTCTATTTTTAAATTTTTTATTGATGCACTGTAGTCACACATCTTAATGGGGTACAAGATGGTAGCAGCATATATGCACACATCACTCTTTTAGGTATCCCCCAGTTTCCACCTCATTCTCTCCTCGTCCTTCTAGTCAGTCACAAAAGTAAGAAATTGAATGCTTTCTCTAATATGCGGAAGCTAGGGAGAAAATGGGTCATAGGAGGAACTCTATACAAAAAAAGAGAAACTATAGATGAGTAAATAAGGTAACCTAACTGAGGGAGATGAGAGAGAGGCAGAGGGAATTTTTCTCAATTTAACAGGTCAGAAATGACAGCTTCTTAATGCTTGAATTTACATGTATCTCTGCTGCATAGTGACTTTAAGCATATTTTTCAAATGTTTACTGGTCTTCTGTGTTTCTTTTATCATTCATTTGTGACTTCCTTTGCTCATTTTCTATTTTTTTTGTGGTAAAACTGGGGATGGAACCCCCAGAGGCTTTCTACCTCTGGGCTATACTCCCAGACCTATCTATATATTTTATTTGGAAGCAGGGTCTTGCTAAGTTGCTAAGAGCCTCACTAAGTAGCTGAGGCTGGCTTCAAACTTGTGCAATCCTCCTGTCTCAGCCTCCCAAGTGCAGGGATTACAAGTGTGCGCCACCACGTCCGGCTATTCGGTTTTTTAAATTACATACTTATGAGTTCTTTTTATGTCATGGAAATTAATGATTTTTCTATTAAATGTGTTTCTAATGATTTCTCATATTTTATCATTGTTTATATTGTATCCTTTCACATTAGATATGTTTTACAAAGTTATATCAGGTCATGGATTCCCTTTAGTAGATTGAGAAAATGCAGTTGTCCCAAATGTAGTGGTTGGCAGTGAAGTTCTCAATCTGTTAATGAGACAGATTTCAAATGCTATTTTGAGAGAAAAAACAGGGTAGCAGGACACACCTGTCATATAGCTGTGGAACTTGATATATACTAAAGGGAATGTGAGCTTCCTGTAAAACTATGATCATTCTAATACCATGGCCCTGACTGTTTTCTGCTATGATGTTCGGGCAGCTTAGGCACTTTGAAATTCTTGGTTGCCACTTGAAGTATTAAGTTACACAGGATCAAGTTTACAAACATTCTGCCTGATGTTTATAAAATGAACTGGAAGTTCTTCTTTTAGCATATGGAAAATCTCTTAAATTCATGTCTTTATTCTTTAGTATCAAAAAATACATACAAGTAATACATATTAGTAAAAAATTAAGTCATGTTTAAGAAATAAAAAGTTTGCTAATCAAAATTTTAAAGCCCGGAGATGGGCTCAGTGGCACAAACTTGTAATCCTAGTACTCGGGGGACTGAGATAAGAAGATCACAGGTTCAAAGCCAGTCTCACCAACCTTGTGAGGCCCTTTATAACGTAGTGAGACTCTGTATCAAAATAAAATATAAAAATAGGGCCAGGGTACAGCTCAGAGGTAGAATGCCCCTGAGTTCAATCCTCAGTACCACACACACACACACACACACACACACACATCCGGAAAGGATATTATTCAGCTTTATTATGTAACCAGTTTGGAAGCATTCTCAGCCATTGACAATTGCAAACAAATAATATGGTAATATTTTTTTTGTTGTTTTTTTGTTTTTGTTTTTGTTTTTGTTTTTGTTTTTGTTTTGGTAGCCCTTCTACCTCCGGGCTACGCTCCCAGACCTTTTTTATACTTTTCTTAATTAGGAAACAGAGTCTCTTAAGCCAGCATGGCTAGCTTCAAACCTGCAGGATCCTCCTGTCTCTGCCTCTGAAGCGCGGGGATTACAAAGGTGTGCCACCACGCCCAGCAAGTAATATGTTTATTTGACCAACGTTTATTTTGTACCTACTCTATCAGGTAATTTAGAATGGATGTGTGTAGATACCTAACTCCAGTATACAAGGTTCTTACAGCTAGTAAATAGGAAATAAGCTTTTCTCTTGATGAAAAACACTTCCCTGGAAATTCTAAAGTTACAATATTTGTTAGTCTTAAATTAGAATTAATGAGTTTACATGAGAGTAATAAAACTGTATTAGCCTTCATATAATCATTACCAAGGCCTGTTTTCTATATTTTTCCCCAGGAGCCCCATTGTTACACTGTTTTCAGGAAAAACGGATATGAGCACTCAAGGAAACAAAGAAAGAATGCCTTGTTCTTTTCCAAAATTTTCTTTGTCCAAGTGTTAGTGACACCTTTAGGATATGAAAGTGAAAATGATCTTGGTTTAGACTTATGGATATTTAGATAGTAAAAATAAGAGAAAACTGTGATATGTGAGCTTAAGCCTCCCTAAGCCCAAAGTGTCATAGAGAATGACATATTTTTTACTGAGAAATGTTCCAGGGTGATAATTGGCTTCCTGTTATAGACTGAATATGACTTAAGAAGAAAATACTTACCCTAGATTATGAAACAGGCAATGTTGGTAGTATATTTCTAAAATTAATTCAGTATACATTTGCTCCTATAATTAGACTCCATAGAGTTTTATGCTGAGTGCAATTTAAAACTTTCTTAAGAGTAGGTCAGATTAAATTACTGTGATTATTGGAATAATTGTCTTCTTCCTCTCTCTACTCTCCCACCCCCATCCTAGCTATATTTGGGGTTTGGACCCAGTGGGAAAGTCTTGAAAGTTCAGACATTCAAGAATAGGTCTATAATTTAGTAGTCCAGTTCTCTGTACCCTCTCTCCCCACAACACATATACTATATCTTACAAATGTTCTTTAAAAGGATCACAGTGCCTTGGTTTCCCAGTAAGCTCTGGAGTTATTTTTGCAAGTTAGCAGCAGCCCAGTAATTCTACCCCTTCCATCTAGAGCAGGTGCTCAAGTCTTTCAGATTTCATTGGACATTCAAGGTTAGCTTTCTTCCAGTACAAGATTTTGTAGCCCTGAGCACCTCCAGAAGACTCAAACAATCCCAGAGATGCCCACTGTTTGACCAAAAACTTGGTTGGGAATAAAAAAAGAATTCAAACATGCAATAAAGTGCTGGAATTGGGGAGAGGCAGTGGGGCAGAGGGGGCACTTAGAGGTCATTGAGTCCAGTGATTGTTAACCAACATATATAAGAAATGTTCACATTTGAATCTATTTTGTGCTGCAATAGTGATCCCTGTGAGGGTGTATTGGTGGCTGGAAGCAGGTACTTCTATCTGAGAAGCTTAAAAATATTTCCAATAAAATATGGGTATAGCTTTAGAAAACTGCCACCTCCAGATTTAATTGAACAAAGTTTTCAAATATCATGCAAACAGTACAGTGAAAGAACTATGGCTTGATCCCACATTTGCAAAAAAATTTTATTGGTACATTGTAGTCATATATCTTAAAGGGTGACAAGATGGTAAAAGCATACATGCACACATCACTCATCCAGCCCTTCCCCAATTCTCAACTCATTCTTTCCCCCTTTCCTCATTCTAATGTTTGGCTTAGTGAATGACTTTGATATATTTGTGAATGTACAACATCACAATGTACAACATCATGTACTTGAGGAAATTTTCCTCTTTCCCTTTTTATCCCTCAGTTAGCTTGTCTTATTTGCTCATCTATAGTTTTTCCTTCTTCATCTAGAGTTCCTCCTATGACTAATTTTTCCCTAGCTTACACATAGTAGGGAGAGCATCCAATTTCTTATTTTTGTGACTGACTAATCTTACTTAGCATAATGTTCTCCAGTTCCATCCATTTCCCTGTATATAATGCAATTGTGCTTTTCTGTATGGCTGAGTAGAATCCCATTGTGTATATATCCCATAGTTTTGTAATCTAATTATCTGTTGATGGACATCTTGGCTGGTTCCATAGTTTGGCAATTATGAATTGTTCAGCTATGAACATAGATACACATGCATTAGTTTGGTAGTTTAGTTTCCATTCTTTTGAGTAGATACCCAGAAGTAGTATTGCTGGATCATATGGTAGATGCATTCCCATTCTTCTTAGGATCCTATATTACTGTTTTCCAAAGTGGTTGCTGTAATTTGCAATCCCACCCCAAAGGCACAAGAAACTAAAAGGTTGATCCCACATTATGCTCTGGCATGAGAAAAGGGAATAGTGAAGGAAGACAGCAGGTGAGGGATAAGTGGAAGAAACATAACTGCCTGTGATGACATGCCTACCTCCACTCTCCCATAGTCCCCTGAAAATTCCAAATATCCTGAAACTTTGTTTTCATGTCCCAAGCAACATTATCTCCAATCACACATCTTCCCTTGAACCCTTTTAAAACAACACTGGACACCTTGCCAGAAAATGCTCTGTGCTTTCAATCCATTCCCTCTACATGAAATATCATTCTTCTCTTAACTAGGAAAAATCCAGTTTGCTCCTTCAGATGAAATTATTTTTACAGTGCTGGGTACTTTTTAACAAGATGTCATTAAATAGTGATTTTGGATAGATGAATATACATTGCAATTCCACAATTCTTATTTGAAAGAAAACATTGCCAAAGACCATCCCATACATGGTCACCTCCACTCTTAAGCCTACCCAAATCTTTGAGTCTGAATTAAATTTTCCTATGTTGAGATGTTAAGTTTTTCTTCTCATAACACTTACTAGTTATGTCCTCTTTTACAAAATTGTATATATACATATAGCTTGTAAGTTCATGACAGGAATGATCATGTTTTTTACATTTTTTTATCTCCCACAGCATACATCACAGTGCTGCATGTTTATTAAGTGCCATGGAAATTTACTAAATGAATTAATGTATTTTTCTTATTTGCATAGGATTTATTTTCTTCAGTTGAATATATTCCATGTTAAATTTTCCATTCTCCAAGAACAAAAGCCTTATCCTCTTACATTTATTTATTAACTCACAAATTCATGTATTTCACAAATATTTATCACATGCCTTCTCTGCCAGGCATTGCTTTAGGTAATAATTATTAATCAGTATATAAAACAATATCTGACTCTGCCCTCATGCAGTATATATTCTAGTGTGTGATGCAGATAAAAAATAAATAGGTACATAATTTCAGGTACTTATTAACCTAAAAATAAAGCAGATTAAGGATATACAGCATGAACAAGGGCTTCAGTGTCAGTAGGGTGGTGAGGGAAAACCTATCTGAGTAGATGACTTTTGAAGCAGAAACTTTGTCTTTCTCATATAATATTGCCCCTGGCCCAACTTCAAACCTCCCAGTAGCTAATCTAGAACTAAGTATTTGAATTATTGCCTATTATATACATTGACTTTCACAATATTTTTATAAGGTAGTAAGGTAAAAGCCATTATTGATTATAGTTTAAAGCTTGGGCTTAAAACTTCCAAATAGATATGCATGTTCTAATATAAACTAATTTCTCACCTTGAACAAATATCTAACCTTTTGAAGACTTAGTTTCTTAAATCTGTAAAATAGAGTAAGTCACACCTACCTGATAATGTGATTTTGTGGATTATATAAAATACCCAATGCTAGATTGCTTCTTGTGAAAACTACATGAAATGATGAATTTTAAATTCTTCAAAATATAATAAGGAGTCCAGAACTAAATCTATCATTTTCTGAAGCGCTGATGCATGGCATAAGTAGCATATAAAATCAGTGGGGTTGTAGAGAACCTTTCAATCATTTTAGATGGAAAAATGATTATTCATATGGAAAAAGAAGAAAATAAATTATATCTTACACTATATACTAGATCAATAATAACTACTGTTTTTGTCAATTTTCTGTTAGTATAAAAATACCATGGATTGAATAAATTATAAACAATAGAAGTTTATTGGGCTTACAGTTATGAAAGATTGGAAGTCCAAGATTGTGAGGCTGCATTTGATGAGGGCCTTATCTCCTGGCAGAAAATATGAGAGGGAAAAGTCTGAGGGAATAGCAATAAACTAAATCATTTTTAACAAGAATGCACTCTCACTAACTAACCTACTCCCAAAGTAATGGCATTAATTCATTCACAAGAATAGTACACCCGTAATCTGATTACATGTTAAAGGTTTCATCTGTGTCAAGTAAATTTCAAAATGATTTTTGGGTGAGACATTAAATTATACCAAGTATAAATTTCAAAAACTAAATTGTAAAGCTTTTAAGCCACAAACATCACATTAATACCAAATCCAAAGAAAGACAGATAAAGAAAACTATAAGCCAATATTGTTGATTAACTTAGAAGCAAAGCTTCTAAACAAAATACTATCAATGTGCATTCAGAACCACATCAAGAAAGTAATACACCATGACCAAGTTGGGTTCATCCCAGGGATGCAAGGCTGTTTTGACATACAAAAAACAACTAATATAATTCATCACATAAAACTAAGGACAAAAACCACATGATCATTTCAATAGATACTGAATTCTAGCCAGAGAAATAAGGCAAGAGAATGAAATAAAAGTATGAATAGGAAAAAAAGAACTGAAAATATCTCTATTTGCAGATGACATAATATTATATTTAGAAGAGCCAACAACAAGCCAAAAGAATTATAGAACTCATCAACAAATTCAGCCAAGTGTCTGAACACAAAATAAATCTTTATAAAATCAGAAGCCTCCCTGTATGCCAACCATGAATCGACTGAAAAAGAAATCCACAAAACACTTATATTCAGGATATCCTAAAAAAATAAAATACTTAGGAATAAACCTAACCAAGGATATAAAAGATACTGAAAATTATAAAACAATAAAAAAGAAACTGAAAAAGAACTTACACTATGGAAAGATCTTCCATATTCTTGGATAAGTAGAATAAATGTCATCAAAATGGGCATTCTTCCCAAGTGATCCACAGATTCAATACAATACCCATTTAATTACCAAGGTCATCCTTATAGATATATAAAAATCAGTCTTTAAATTCATTTTGAACAAAAAAAAATCAGTATAGCCAAAATCATTCCCAGCAACAAAAAACATGCAGAAGGCATCAAAATACCTGACTTCAAAATATACTACAAAGCCATAGTAATAAACAGCATGGTATTGTCACATAAACGGACACATAGACCAATGGAGCACAACTGAAGGCTAAGAAACAAATCTGCACACTTACAGCCAATTGATTTTTGACAAAGGGGCCAAAAACATAAACTCAGATAAAGGTAGCCTCTTCAACATATTGTGTTGGCAAAATTGGTTAACCATATGCATTAAAATGGAAGTAAACCCCACTCTTTCACCCTGAACAAGAGTCAATTCAAGATAAATAAAATACTTGGAAATTAAATGAGAGACCATGCAGCTCCTTGAAGATAGCATATGTCCAACACTTCAACACATAGGCACAGTAAAAACTTTCTCAACAAGACCCGAAAAGCACAAGAAATTAAGATCAATATGTGGGATTGCATTAAACTGAAGAGCTTCTGTACAGCAAAGGAACCCAGACAGCCTTTTCACTGCAGCTTAAGGAGGCATTAATGCTTCATTAGATCTGAAGTTACAGGTGAATCTCATGTGGTCTACATTCCAGTGGAAAAAAAGTTCAATGTTATTCTGTTAATTCTCTTGAAAATTAATAGTAGTAGCTATTTGGGACTAGAAGAAATCAGTGTTCATTTATAATTCACTGGAGGAAATGGGAGATTTAGATATTATATCCAGATTTAAACATACAATTTTTTCTACCCCTTAAGCATTTAAAATAAAATATGCAAGAAAATGGACGACTTAGTGGAGACGAAGAAACCAGTGTTACTTCATTAGGGATATATTCAAAATGTGTAACTTTGGCTGGGCATGGTGATACACACTTGTAATCCCCGTGCTTGGGAGGCGGAGACAGGAGGATCGCACAGGTTCGAAGCCAGCCTCACAGGCTTAAGAGACTCTGTTTCCAAATAAAAATATAAAAATAGGTCTGGGAGTGTAGCTCAGAGGTAGAAGCGTTTCCAGGAACCCCAGTACCACCAAAACAGTGCAAATTTGTGTTTTGAATGCTAGTTTAATAAATGTAAAACTGCATTATAGTGTTTGTTGTATTTGACCTAATGTAACCCTTGTATGATTGCAATAAATTTTTGTGTAGATTTTACTGTTTTTTCAGGCTAAAACTTTGGGAAAGGGGCTAGATAGCAAAAGTAGTTTTGAAATTATTGTGTACATGATCTGTTTTGAGGGTTATTTTTCTTTATAGCCCTTTGAGTTTAGTTTGGCTTAGTACATTTTTAAGTTATTTAATTAGTAATTTAAGTAAAGTGTGAAGTGTAAAATCATTGTGAAATTTAGATTCATTAATAGAAACTTGATGTGCTTATAAGCATGATGTTTAACAATTACAACACCAAAAACTGTTAATCCTGCATAAACTGATTGTAATAATTAATAGATGTTTTGTATAGATAGAATGCATAGAGTACCTTAGTAAATCTTTTTTAAATTTTTTTTTTAATTTTTATGTGGATCATATTGAAAATAGCATACATTCAGACCGTGCTTGGTGCCCTCTCGCCCTCACACTTTGCCTTACCCCCTCCCAATAATGAGTGTCTAGGTTAACCATGCTACATTCACACTTTTACAGATATTCAGTTTGTAGCTACCCCATTAATTAACCTCAGCCTTATTTGTCTTCTACCCTTCCATTTCAGTTTTGTTGAGGTTTCCCCCTCCATTATCTGAAGTCCCTTTGGTATTCCTAATAGTCCCTAGTTTGGGCATATTAGAGAAAACATATGGCCCTTCTCTTTCTGTGCTTGGCTGATCTCACTTAACATAATGTTCTCTGTGTCTTTCCATCTTCTTTTGAATGACATGATTTTGTTTACTGCTGAGTAGAATTATATTGTGTGTATTTCCCATAATATTGCAATTCATTCATCTGTTGATGGAAACCTAGGTTGTTTTCATATTTTGATTATTATGAATTGTGCTCCTATGAACATGGGTATGCATTGGTTACTGTAGTTCTCTGATTTCTACCCTTTTGGAAAGATACCCAAGAGTGGTATAGCTACATCATATGGTGGATCCATTCCCAGTTTTCTAAAGAATCTTCTCACTGATTTCCATAGTGGCTGAAGTAGTTTGCACTCCCACCAACAGTGTAAAAGTATTCCTCTTTACCCACATCCTTACCAGCATTTTGTGTTGATTTCTTTATGTTTGCCACTCTGAAACACTATAAAACATTAAAGAAAGAAATTTAAGAAAACCTTGGAAGATGGAAAGATCTCCAATGCTCATGGATAGGCAAAATACATATCATCAAAATGGCCATTTTGACAAAAGTGATCTACAGACTTAATGTAATTCCTATTAAAATACCAACAACATTCTTCATAGACCTAGAAAAATCAGTCATGAATTTATATGGAGAAACAAAAGACCCATCATACCCAAAGCAATCCTCAGCAATAAGAACAATGGAGGAGACATCAACAATCCCTGACTTCAAATTATACTATAGAGCAATAGTACTAAAAACAGCAGGGTATTGGCACAACAATAGGCAGACTGATTAGTGGAACAGAATAGAAGATACAGAAACAAACCCACACACCTAGTCAATTAATCTTGACAAAAGGGCCAAATTCATATGGTAGAAAAAAGACAGCCTTTTCAACAAATGGTGCTGGGAGAACTGGCTATCCATTTGTAGAAATATGGAACTAAACTTTTTCCTCTCAACTGTGCACAGGAATCAACTCAAGATGGGTCAAACACTTAGAAATTAGACGAGAGACTGTGAAGTTATTAGAGGAGAGCATAGGCCTAACACTACAACATAGAGGCCCAGGCAGTAACTTTCTCCACAAGACCTCCAAAGTGCAGGAAATTAAAGCAAGAATTAACAAGTGGGATAGCATCAAACTAAAAAGTTTCTTCTCATTAAAGGAAACCATCAAGAACCTAAAGAAAAAGCCTACATAATGGGAGATCTTTACCAGCCACCATTCTGATAGTGGGCTCATATCTAGAATATACAAAGATGTCAAAAACTCTACACTAGCAAAACAAGCCAATCAAAAATGGGCAACTGAATTGAATAGTAAATATTTCCATCACAAATCTTTTAGATGACATGGAAGGTTCTATTAAATAATTGGGAAATTTTCAGGTGGGGAGAAAATTGCAGAAAACTTCAGAGCACTAAAACTTAATGGAGAGCTACATCCATATCCAGAAATCTGATACTCTTTTCCAAGGAATACTGAAATTCACAGGAGGGTTTGGGGTGAAGCACACTTATTTTTTTTTTGATATCTCATGCTATAAACTTTCCTCTTAACACTGCCTTCAAAGTGTCACATAAATTTTAGTAAGTTTATTCTCTGTTTTCATTTAATTCCAGAATTTTTTTATTTCTCCCCTAATTTCTGATTTTACCCACTCGTTCAATAGTGTATCATTCAATCTCCATGTATTTAAATAGTTTCTTTTGTGTATCCTATTGTTTATTTTACTTTCATTCTATTAAGGTCTGAAAAGATGCAGGGAATTATATTGAATCTTTTCAATTTGCTGGTGCTCACTTTGTGGCCCAGGATGTGATCTATTTTGGAAAAGGTTCCATGGGCTGCTGAGATGAATGTATATTCTGTTGTTCCTGGTTAAAATATTCTGTTTATGACAATTAAGTTCATTTGTTTTATAGTTTTTAATTCTGAAGAGTCTACTCATGTTTTGCCTTGAAGATCGATGTAGTGGTGTTAAAGGTGTGTTGAAGTCTCCCAATATTATTGTATTTGGGTCTATTTGAGATCTGATGCCCATAAGGTTTTGTTTTAATAAATGTGTCTGTACCCACATTTGGAGCATAAACATTTACTATCATTATGTCTTCTTGGTGGATTGTTCCTTTTAACAAAAGGAAATGCCCTACTTTGTCTCTTCTGATGTGTTTTAACTTCAAGTCTGTTTTGTTGGCTATTAGTGTTTCTACCCCTGCCCGTTTTTGGTCTCCATTAGCATATCTTTTTCCATTCTATCACTTTCAGTCTGTGAATGCCTTTGGCTCTAAGGTGAGTTTCTTGCAAACAACATATATTTAGATTATGTTTTTTAATCCACATTGCCACTCTATGTCTTTTGATTGGTGAGTTAACCTTTGACATTCACAGTTGTTAATAAAATATGATTTTTGTTTCCTATCATTTTGTGTTCTGTCTTCTTTTGGTATCCTGTTATTTCTTCTTTACTTAGATACCCCACTGACCAACTTCATCTCTTCTCTGGTTCTGAAAATTGCTTCTTTTTTCTTCTTTATAGTTTATTTCTTTAATATTTTCTCTAGTGGTAGCTTTGAATTTATGAATTTTTTGAGATTCTGCTTATATTGGAACACTTTTGTTTCTCAATAAGTTTTAGATAATAATTTTACTGGATATAGCAGTTTTGATTGAAAGTTGTTTTCTTCCAGGGTCTAGATCACATCATACCAGTTTCTCCTGGCATTCATTACCTTGGTTGTATAGTCTGAGTTTATTTTTATTGTTTTGTCCCTATATGTCACCCATTCTTTTGTTCTCACTGCTTTTAATATTCTTTTCTTGACCTCTGTGTTGGTCATTTTGATTAATATGTGGTGTTGGGAGGTTCTTCTATGATCTTAATGGTGTTCTGTATGTCTCCTTCACATGTAGGTCCAAGTCTCTTTCCATGTTTGAAAAATTCTCTGAAATTATTTCTCTGAAGAGATTAAAAATACCCTTGGTCTGTCCCTCTATCTTTCAATGCCTTTTATCCATAAATTAGGATGTTTCATATTGTCCTATAGTTGTTGGATGTTTAGATTTTGTTGCTATAATGACTTCTGTATGCTGTTGAGTGTGTTTTTGGTTTTGAATGAACTTTCTTCTAACAGTGATATTCTACTTTCCATTTCATCTAATCTTCCAGAATTTCTTTCTATTGCTGTCTTCATTTCATTTATTGACTCTTTCATTTCATTCCAGACTTTTGATTCTTTCTTAGTATTTCCATTTCCTCTTTCATTTCCTGTACACTTGTTTTGAGGCCTTTTATCATATTGTAGATCAGGATTCTGAATTCCCCTTCTTGCAGGTAAGCAGTGCTTTTTACAATGGTTAGGGTTGTGTAATGGGGTGGAACTGGGGTGATGGGTACACGATTTGGGTAAGGTAGAAGATATGATTAGGTTGAGTAAGAATTTAAGTATATTAATGTAGTATCTGATTGGAAATGAGAGAAGGTTAGATAGTAGGACTCTTGTAGTTAGTAGAGTAAGTATAGAGATATGAAATACTTTGAATATTAAACACGGAGATACAGTGAGGAAAATTAAAGTTTTGAGAGAAGAAAGTAATAGGCTAGTGTGATGAAATTTGTATAATGAATGGGAAGAAGGAGCATACAAACATTAGTAAAGTAACAAAACAAGATAAAAAAGCTAACAATTATACATCAAAGACAAAAAAAACAAAGAAATAAGAAAAAGAATATTAAAAAATAAAGGACAAAATAAAATAAAATAAAAAGAACTAGAAACAGTGTGAGATAACAGAGCAAAACAACCAAACTACCAAAAATTCAAATAAAAGAAAAAGAAGACAGAACAACAGAAAAAAAAACAGTCCTACTAATTACAAATATAGGGATGGCTTCGTATAATATCTGTATATCTGATCACTGTGGTAGATTCTGGAATATATTCCAATGTCTTTTATTTGCAATTTACCCTGTTGTCAGCTTTTGAACCCAGTCTCTGCTTAAACCCCTCTCTCACCTCTAAAAGCTTTGTGTGGAGGGCATATAATATAGACTTGTTGCAACCCTCTGTGACTCTGTGCAAGTACTGTGCCTTGAACACCTTTCCTGTGTCTTTGGAGGTTATAAATAGGCTAGCCCATCGAGTCTCCTGGTAGGGCCTGAGGCTTCAGTGTGCACATATGGGTACCTGGCTGGGTCTTTGGAGGGCTCACTGTGCCACTCAGTCTGGCGGCTTCTCTGGGTGTACAAGGTTTCCTGTTCCTCTCCGTGTCTCTGGGGGGGTTTGCTGTGCTGCTGGGTCCTGCAGCTTTTCTGGGTGTACATAATTACCTGGTGCTGCTCCAGGTTTCTGGAGTGCTCGCTGTGCCACTGCACGCACCACCTTTGGTGAGTAAATGGGCTTTGCTTTAGGAGCCACTCACTGCTTAAGATGTTAGACATCTGTGGCAGCTTTCAAGCACTTGGACTATTTTTCTGGATTTCTTTGGGCTGCTGCACCAGTGTCGGCCAGAGCCCGGATTCAGGCTTTGGGCCCACGGCCAGTGACGATGCCAGCAGCAGTCTGCAGCAAGTCCATAGCACCCTTGGGCTTTTTGCAGTAGATCTCTCAGTTCAGATTTAATGGTTTTCCTCTGTCGTGGTTCCTGTTTCTGTTTTGGTTTGTAAGCTGTATTTATTTTGTTTGCCTAGACACTGCTTCTCGGTAGTTGAACTTTTTTGTTTTAGCTACTGAGATGTGTTGCATCCCACAGTCGCCATTTTGAATCGCTCTACAAATTAAAAATAAAATGTTTTAAAATAAAAAATTTGAGCTCATAATTTTAAATCTCCCCACCTTAAATCTATGGGGCTAAATGGTTTCACTGGGAAATTGTATAGACTTAAAAAATGAGCACCAAGGCTATATGATCTCTTCTAATAAATAGAATAGGAGAGACATTTTTTCAGTTACTTTTTATGAAAAATATTATCAACCTGGTACCAAAAATAAGATAGATAATACAAAAAAGAAAACTAAGATTAGTATCCTTCATGAATACAGATGTCAAAATCCCTAATCATGACCAATGATGAGAGTATTCTGTTAGTATAGTAATGTCAGTAGCTTGGTTTATTTTATACTACAGTTTTACAAATTCTACCATTGGGAAAAACATGGGTAAAGAATGCAAGGTATCTCTCTATTTTCCAAAGTGAATCAACAATCATCTCTCATCTCTTATTAAAAATTTCATCAAGCCGGGCATGGTGGCACACACTTGTAATCCCTGTGCTTGGGAGGCGGAGAAATGAGGATCCTGCAGGTTCGAAGCCAGCCACTCTGGCTTAAGAGACCCTGTTTCCAAATTGTAAAAAGTTTAAAAATAGGTCTGGGAGTGTAGCCTGGAGGTAGAAGGGCTTCCAGAAACCTTAGTACCACCAAAAAAAAAAAAAAAATTCATCAAGCAGAGTATGTTGGCACACACTTATAATCCCAGTATTTGGAAGGCTCAGAGGCAGAACACCTTAGGTTTGATCTCAAATACTACTACTACTATTAATAATAATAATAATAATAATAATAATAATAATAATTTCATCTAAAAGAAAGAAATTAGGGTCAGGTGTGGTGGCGCACACCTGTAATCCCAGTACTTGAGAGACTGAGAAAGGAGGATCATAGGTTTGAGGATAGCCTCAGCAACATAGTGGTACTCTAAGAAACTCTGTTTCAAACAAAAAAATAAAAAGGGCTGGTGTCACTCAGAATTAGAATGCCCCAAGGGTCAGGATACTTAAGTACAGCTGATTTCCAATTCTGAGAAGCAGTGACAAATGAACTGAAACAACAGGAATTAAGCAGGTTTTTTTTTTTTTTAAGTAATGACTTCTTTACCCTTTCCTCCTTGGATATTTTAAGGCAAAAAAAAAATCATCTAGAAAAGGTTAATTTTCCTGCTGCTGCCTATCACATTTTTTTGCAGATAATGTGAAAGTGTAGGCATTAAGCAGGATGTTTTGTGAAGCTACATTGCGAATCTGCCCCTCAAAGGCAATATTCTTTAGATACATAATCTTGTTCTGTCACCTATACAGCTTGAAAAAAAATGCATTCTGCATGTGTGCAGGGCAAGGGCCCTAAATTTTCAAGGGAGCAAGTGTGTGCATAAATTAGCATAAGTGTGCTAATACCAGCAGGATTAGAGGAGCAGGAACAAGACAGATGTTAGAGATAGTCAAATGTTGCCACATCCTCACATGGAATTTGGCATACTCATTCCAAAGAAAATATTGAATATGAAGAAAATAGAAAAATTAATAACTAAGACTTGAAAATTCTGGCAGAATGTATGTAAATTTTGTGCTATAGTCATAGAAAATATTCTGAAAAATTATGTAACCTTTTGCCTCCAGATTTGAAAATTATTTTATTACAATGCAGGCTATATTATGCCAAGACATTTGGAAGTAACTGCTTTTGCCTGAGTAAATTTGCTTTGGCCATAGTTGTCACCATTTTCAGAGGAAATTATTGCCAATTGCCTACTCCAGCCAATAAGTTAGAATTTTTATGCTATAGGCTGTTTTCCCATGCCAAAGTTCAATTTGCTGATTAATATTCTTCATTTCACTCAATAGACCCCACTGTAACTTATCCAGAAAATGGGCAGAGTGTGCCAAGAGACTATATTGAACCCAGCTTTAGGCATCTCTTCATTTGGTCTGTTGAAAATATTAATCAGCTTTCTAATAGTCCAGTTACAAACCCCAAATTACCAGAAATATATTTTCTGTTCTCTCTTTGAAGCTGTGCAGGAAAAGCAGCTTTAAAGAGGAAATCAATGTTGATCAAACAATATCTAAGAATTGCTCAGATAAAGAGATGATTTCTCCACAAAGAGCATCTGAGGTAGACTATACACTTATAATATTTAGAAGCAAGGTAGAAGATACAAGGACATTCCTGGGAAAGTTACAATATCTATAGGTAGCAATTTGAAGCAAGGTACAATATCCCTTTTAAAAGGATGCAGTGTACCAATAAATGTATGATCAAAAGGAAGATGAGCTGGGCATGTTGGCACATGCTTGTATTCTTAGTACTTGGGAGGCTAAGACAGGAAAATCACAGGTTGAAGGATAGCCTCGGCTACATAGTGAACCGCACTGCAATACAGTGAGACCCTGTTTCAAAAAAAAGAATAAAGGGCTGCAGTTGTAGCTCTGAGGCAGGATACCTCTCTTGGTTCAATCTCCAGTACTGCAAAACTAAAAGAAAAAAAAAGGAAGACAAATTAAATTAGAAATTAAACACAAAAAATAAAGGCTCTAATCACAGGATAAAGTTATTAGAAAGGATGCTGCTAAAAAAAAAAAAAAAAAAAACAGCAACACCACAAATTATACTGCTATTGCTAATCATGGGTCCAAGTCTACAACTCTATTTCTATACTACCTACCCCAACTGTGTACTATGGGCAACATTGAAAAATATTAGAATGGAAATTTTTGCTGAATTTTCTGTGTTTGTTATTATTGTTGTTGTACTCCTATAAAAGGTAAATAAGGTAATGAAAAATGGAAGTTTGCACATCAGGTTGTTTTTAGAAGTTTTTGCAAATCTGAAGTTTATCCCTGTAGATATTTTCTTTCCTCTGTAACTTTTTTTGTGTGATACTGGGTATTGAACACAGGGGCATTCCACCTCTGACCTACATTCCTTACCCAATTTTTATTCTTTATTCTGAAACAGGGTTTTACTAAGTTGCAGAGGGTCTCACTAAGTACATGAGGCTGGCTGTGAACTTGTGATCCTCCTGTTTCAGCCTCCCAAGTACTGGGATTACAAGCGTGCACCACCACACCTGGCTTCCTTTGTAACTTTTTAGTCTTACAAATTTTTGTGGATAGAAAAATGTGTTATGTATATTCTAGATACTAGTCTTCTATCAGAGGAATAGTTGGCAAAATTTTTCTCCCATTCTGTTTGCTCTCTGTTGAGTTTCTTGATAATTCCCTTTGCTTTACAGAAGCACTTCAGTTTAATGCAATCCCATGTACTGATCCATCTTTTAGTTTTTTGTGCCTTTGGTTTCTTGCTGAGAAAGTTTTTACCTGTGCATATTTGTTGCAGTGTTGGACCTATGCCCTCTTCAAGGAGCTTCAAGGTCTCTGGTCTAATTTCCAAGTCTTTGACCCATCTTGAATTAACTCTTGTTCAGGGGGAGATAATGGGGTTCATTTCCATTTTTCTGCATATGGTTAACCAGTTTTAAGAACACCATTAGTTAAAAAAGCTATCTTTTTTTCCAGTGTATGTTTTGGGCCTCTTTGTCAAAATTTAATTTGATGTAACTACTTCTGAGTAAGAATGGAAACCAAACTACCAAACTAGTGCATGCTTATCTATGTTCATAGTGAATTACAAAATTGTGGGATATGTGTACAATGGAATTGTACTCGGCCATAAAGAAGAACACAATTACATCATTTACAGGGAAATGAATGGAACTCGAAAAGTTCATGCTAAGTAAGATTAGTCAGGCACAAAAAATAAGAAATCGGATGATCTCCCTAATTTGTGAAAGCTGGGGAGAAAATGGGTCATAGGAGGAACTCTAGTCGAAGAAGAAGATACTGGATATGAGCAAATAAGGAGACCTGAGAGTATGAGAGGGGAAAGAGGGAAATTCTCTAATGTTCATGATGTATATTAACAAACATGTCAAAGTCCATCACAAAGTCAAATATGAGAAAAAGAAAGGGGGAGGAAATGGGGTGGAAATTAGGTAAGGGCTAATTGGGTGATGTGTGCATGTATGCCCCCACCATCCATTGTGTAAATATCCCACAGTTTTTATAATCCATTCATCTGTTTATGAACATCTTGGCTGGTTCCATAGTTTGGCTATTGGTGAATTGTGCAGCTATGAACATAGATACACATGCATTAGTTTGGTAGTTTGGTTTCCTTTCTTTTGGGTGATACCCAGAAGTGGTATTGCTGGATCGAATGGTAGATTTGTTCCCATTCTTATGAAGATTCTCCATACTGTTTTCCAAAGTGGATGCACAAATTTCTAATCCCACCAACAATGTTTCAGAGTTCCCAGTTCTCTGCATCCTCCCCAGCATTTGTTGCTGTTTGTTTTTTGAATAATTGCCATTCTAATTAGAGTTAGGTGAAATCTCAGGGTGGTTTTGATTTGCATCTCTCTGATTGCCAATGATGTTGAGCATTTTTTCATACATTTATTGGCCATTTGAATTTCTTCTTTCATAAAGTGTCTATTTAGTTTGCTTGCCCTTTTTTCATTGGATTATTTTTATAATGTTGATTTTTTTGAGTCCTCTGTATATTCTAGATATTAGTCCTCTATCAGAGGAGTAGGTGGCAAAAAACTTCTCTTATTCTATTGGCTCTCGATTGAGGTCTTGATGGTTTCCTTTGCTGCACAGAAGCTCTTCGGTTTCATGCACTCTCACGTATTCATTCACCTTTTAGTTTGTTGTGCCTTTGGGGACTTGTTGACAAAGTTTTTATCTGTGGCTATGTGTTGCAGTGTTGGACCTATGCCCTCCTCCAGGAGCCTCAAGGTCTCTGGTCTAATTTCCAAGTCTTTGATCCATCTTGAATTGATTCTTCTGCAGGGTGAGAAAGTGGGATTAATTTCCATTTCTCTGCATATGGTTAACCAGTGTTGGCAACACCATTTGTTGAACAGGCTATCTTTTTTCCAGTGTATGTTATTGGACCCTTTGTCAAAAATCAATTGGTTTAAAGTGTGTGAGCGTGTTTCTGAGTCTTCTATTCTGCTCCATTGGTCTATGTATCTGTTTTTGTGCCAGTACCATGCTGTTTTATTATAGTAGCTTTGTAGTATAGTTTAAAGTCAGGTATTGTGATTCCTCCCACATGGTTTTTGTTACTGAGAGCTACTTTGGCTATTCTGGGGTTTTTTGTTCTTCCAAATGAATTTAAGGACTGATTTTTCTATGTCTTTGAGGAATAATCTTGGTAGTTTAATGGGCATTGTGTTAAATCTTTAGATCACTCTTGGGAAGATAGCCATTTTAATTATATTTATTCCGCCTATCCATTAACATAGAAGATCTTTCCATCTTCTAAGTTCTTCTTTGATTTCTTTTTTTTGATGTTTTATAATTCTTCTTTGTGGAGATCTTTTACCTCCTTGGTTAAGTTTATTCCTAAGTATTTTATTTATTTTGTGGGTGATCCTGAGTAGAAGTGTTTTCTTAATTTCTTTTTCACTAGATTTATGGCTGTTGCACAAAAAAGCTTCTGATTTTTTGAGATTGATTTTGTATCCAGACACTTTGCTGAATTTGTTGATCAATTCTATAAACCTTTTGGTTGAGTTTGTTGGGTTTTCTAAATATAGTATCATTTTATGTGCAGTTAGTTAAAGTTTGAGTTCTTCTTTTCCTATTTGTACTCCTTTGATTTTCTTTTCTTGCCTTATTGCTCTTGCTAGAGTCTCTAGTACTATATTGAAGAGAAATGGTGATAATGGACATCCTTGTCTTGTTCCTGTTTTTAGAGAAAATTCTCAAAGATATTTTCCTATTTAATATGTTGTTTGCTGTGGGCTTATAGTAGCTTACCTTTATGATGTTGAGATATGTTCCTTCTATTCCAATTCTCTGCAGTGCTTTTATCATAAATGGATGTTGGATTTTATCAGATGCTTTTTCAGCCTCTATTGAAATGATCATGTGATTTTTTCTTTTTTTCTTTTTCTTTTTTATTTTTTTATTGGTGCATTGTAATCATATATCACATTGGAATACAAGACTTGAGAGGATATACATCATCCAATTAGCCCTCATTCAGTCCCCATCCCATTCCCTCTCCCTCCCTCGATCCCATGCTTGTTTGGTGATTAACTTTGACACATTTGTTTATGTACCTCCTGCGTTTTAAAGAGGCTCCATCCTCCCCTATTCCATACCCTCTGATTGATCACCTTAGATGCTTCACTATAGGGCCCTTTCTATAGCTCAACCTCTTCCTGTTGCCCCTTTCCCCCTAGATTTGCTGATTAGGGGAAGCATCTGATTTTTATTTTCTGCGATATTTCTCTGTGCATGCTGCGTTGCAAGTACCGATCCCACTCTTGACGACCCCAGTAGTGGCCTGGCCCAACACCGGCCTAGCCTTACAGCAGGCTCTGATCCAGGCCATTGGCCCCGGCTCCAGCCTAACCCCTCAGCAGGCTCTTATCCTGGCCTCAGAGGCCCCAGCACCAGCCTAACCCCTCCACAGGCTCTGGTCCTGGCCTCGGAGGCCTCAGTAGAGGCCTTGCCTCATGGAAGGCTCCGATTCCGGCCGCTGGCCACGGCACCAGCCTCACCCCTCGGCAGGCTCTGATCCCAGCCTCAGAGGCCCCCACACCGGCCTTGCCTCATGGTGAGCTCCGATCCCACCCACGCTGACCCCAGCACTGGTATAACCCCTCGGCAGGCTCCGGTCCCGGCCTTGGAGGCCTCAGTAGCGGCCTTGCCTCACGGAAGGCTCTGATGCCGGCCGCTGGCCCTGGCACCGGCCTAACCCCTCGGCAGGCTCTGATCCTGGCCTTGGAGGCCCCAGCACTGGCCTTGCCTCACGGTAAACTCCGATGCCGGCCATTTGCCCCGGCACCAGCCTAACCCCTCGGCAGGCTCTTATCCCAGCCTTGGAGGCCCATGCACCGGACTTGCCTCATGGCAGGTTCCGATGCTGGCCACTGGCCCCGGCATCGGCCTAACCCCTTGGCAGGCTCCAATCCCAGCCTCAGAGGCCCCAGTAGCGGCCTTGCCTCACGGCAGGCTCCGATGATGGCCATTGGCCCCAGCACCAGCATAACCTCTCAGCAGGCTCTTAGCCTGGCCTCAGAGGCCCCAGCACTGGCCTTGCCTCACAGCAGGCTCCAATCCCAGCCACACTGGCCCTGGAACTGGCCTAACCCCTCAGCAGGCTCTTATCCCAGCCTCGGAGGCCCATGCACCGGACTTGCCTCACGGCAGGCTCCAATGCCAGCCTCGCTGGCCCCAGCACCGGCCTAACCCCTCGGCAGGCTTTGATCCCAGCCTTGGAGGCCTCAGTAGCAGCCTTGCCTCACGGAAGGCTCCGATGCTGGATGCTGGCCCCGGCACCAGCCTAACCCCTCGGCAGGCTCTGATCCTGGCCTCAGAGGCCCCAGCACCAGCCTTGCCTCACAGCAGGCTCCAATTCCAGCCACACTGGCCCTGGCACCGGCCTAACCCCTCGGCAGGCTCCTATCTCAGCCTTGGAGGCCCCAGCACCCGCCTTGCCTCACGGCAGGCTCTGATGCCAGCCTCGCTGTCCCCTGCACCGGTCTAACCTCTCGGCAGGCTCCTCTTGCCGCATGGAAGGCTCTGATGCCAGCCTCGCTGGCCCCGGCACCGCCCTAACCCCTTGGAAGGCTCCGATCCCAGTCTCAGAGGTCCCA
Source organism: Muscardinus avellanarius (assembly GCF_963383645.1). Lineage (NCBI taxonomy): Eukaryota > Metazoa > Chordata > Mammalia > Rodentia > Gliridae > Muscardinus > Muscardinus avellanarius. The sequence continues at coordinate 76,265,073 of NC_137792.1, forward strand.
GCACTGGCCTTGCCCCTTGTTCCCATTCTTCTGAGGATCCTCCATATTGTTTGCCAAAGTGGTTGCACTAATTTGCAATTTCACCAACAATGTATTAGAGTTCCCACTTCTCCACATCCTCATCAGTATTTGTTGTTTGTGTTTTGAATGATTGCCATTCTATTTGGAGTTAGGTGGATTCTCAGGGTAATTTTGATTTGCATCTCTCTATTAATGATGTTGAACGTTTTTATGCATTTCTTGGCCATTTGAATTCCTTCTTTTGTGATTTGTCTATTTAGTTTATATGCATATTTTTGATTGGGTTATTTGTATTCTTAGTGCTGAGTTTCTTGAATTCTCTTTATATTACAGATATAAGTCCTCTATTGGAGGAGTAGGTTTCATAAATCATCTCCCCTTCTGTTGGTTCTCAGTTGAGGTTCCTTATAGTTTCCTTTGCTAAACAGAAGCTCTTTAGTTTCATGTTATCCCACATATTGATTTGCCTATTAGTTTCTTGTGCCTTTGGGGTCCGTTGAGAAAGTTTTTATCTTTACCTTTGTGTTAAAAGTGTTGGAACTATGCCCTCTTCAAGAAGCCTCCATGTCTCTGGTCTAATTTTAAGTCTTTGATCCATCTTGAAGTGACTTTTGTGCAGGGTGAAAAAGTGGGATTTATTTCCATTTTTCTGCATATGGTTAACCAGTTTTGCCAACACCATTTGTTGAACAGGCTATCTTTTTTCAGTGTATGTATTTGCCCCAATGTCAAAAATCAATTGGCTGGCTGGGCATGGTGGCGCATGCTTCTAATCCCTGCGTTTGGGAGGTGGAGACAGGAGCATCATGCTGGTTCGAAGCCAGTCTTGCTGGCTCAAGAGACCCTGTTTCGAAATAAAAATATAAAATAGGTCTGGGACTGTAGCATGGAGGTAGAAGGGTTTCCAGGAACCTCAGTACGACTAAAAAAAAATCAATTGGCTGTAAGTGTGAAGATTGTTTCTGAGTCTTCTATTCTGCTTTATTGGACTATATATCTGTTTTTGTGCCAGTACTTTGCTGTTTTTTTTGCTATGGCTCTGTAGTATAGTTTAAAGTCAGGTATTTTGATTCTTGCTCCATGGTTTTTGTTGTTGAAAATGACGTTGGCGATTCTGAGATTTTTTGTTGTTCCAAATGAATTTAAGGACTGATTGTTTTCTATGTTTATGAGGGATAATCTTGGTGATTTAATGGGTATTGCACTGAATCTGTAGATCATTTTTGGAAATATGGCCATTTTGATGATATTTATTCTTCCTATCCATGAACATGAAAGATCTTTCCACCTTCTAGTCTTTTTCGATTTTGTTTTTAAATGTTTTATAATTCTGTTTGTAGAGGTTTTTACCTCCTTGGTGAAGTTTTTTCCAAAGTATTTTATTTTTTGCAGGGGCTATATCCTGAGTGGATGTGTTTTCTGGATTTATTTTCAGTGGATTTATTGTTGGTATGCAGAAGAGGTTCTAATTTTTTTTTTATTTTTTATTATTTTTTTGTGGGTCTGGGGATGAAACCCAGAGGCATTTGACCTCCGAGCTACACCCCTGCCCTATTTTTTTATTCTTTATTTTGAAATAGGGTCTCACTAAGTTGTGGAGGGCCTCACTAAGTAGCTGAGGCTGTCCACAAACCGCGATCTTCTGGTCTCAGCCTCCCACATGATGCTGGGTTTACAAGCGTGCGCCACCACCCCCGGCAAGCTTCTGATTTTTTAAAAATTTATTCTGTATCCATATACTTTGCTGAATTTATTAATCAGTTCTATGAGCCTTTTGGTTGAGTTCCTTTGGTCTTCTAAGTATAATATGTCATTTACAAATAGTGAAACTGAGTTCTTCTTTTCCTATTTGTACTCCTTTGATTTTCTTTTCTTGCCCTATTGCTCTGGCTCGAGTCTGAAGTACTATATTAAAAAGAAGTGGTGATAATGGACATCCTTGTCCCTGTTTTTAGGGGAAATTCTCAAAGTTTTTCCCCATTTAATTTTATGCTGGCTGTGTGTCTATTGTAGATTGCCTTATGATGTTCCTCATGTTTCGATTCCCTGTAGTGCTTTTAGCATAAACGGATGTTGGATTTTTTCAAATGCTTTTTCAGAATTTATTGGAATGATCATGTGATTTTTGCCTTTGGTTCTGTTTATATAATGAATTATATGGATTGATTTCATATGTTGAACCAACCTTGCATTTGCAGGATGAAGCCTACCTGTTCGTGGTGTATGATTTTCTTGATGTGGTTTTGAATGTGTTGCTTGTATTTTGTTTAGCACTTTTGCATCCAAGTTCATGAAAGATATTGGCCTGTATTTTTTCTGCTTTGACCTGTCTTTATTTGGTTTCAGAATTAATGTGATGTTGGCTTCATAGAATGTATTTGGGAGAGTCCCATTTTTTTCTATGTCATGAAATAGATTCAGGTCTATTGGAATTAGTTGTTCTATAAAGGTTGTATCAAATTCACTTGGGAAACCATCTGGTCCTGGGCCTTTCTTTGAAGGTAGGCTCTTTATTGCTGTTTCAGTCTCTTTGATTGCTCCTCCTTGGTATTCTTTAGCTTATCTACTCTATTCTTATGATAAGCAAAATTTTTATACCATCATCCAAAAACCATAGATTAAAATATAAAACATGATACAGGCAAATAGAGGTATCTAAAGCGGCTATTAAAACCTCCCTCCAAATTGTTGTCAATCCATATTTTTTCTGCTCTTTGAACACAATCTTTTAAAAGTTTGGTAATGAGGTTATCATTTGATTCATGTTTCTCTATTTTTACTAAGAGATTTGTGAAAACTTTCTTAAATCTGCCATTTTGGTAACCATTTCAGAGAAACAAAGATAAATTTTCTGTACTTAACCAGACATATTCTTACATGGCAGCCCTGGTCAGCACTTACTTTCCTAAGTGCATTTACATCATCTATTTAAAAATCCATTCTTAAGCAGTGACAGTCAACAAACTCAGCAAGCTCTCATTTTCAGAATCTTTGTTTCCTTGAAAAGAAAGAAGGAATACAATAAGGATGGTACATGTGGTCATAGAGAGTGGTTTCCCAAGCTTTCTTCTTTTTTTTTGCCATGGTGTTTTTATTATTTATTTTTTAATATTCAATATATTTTTATTAGTGCATTGTATTTATATATCATAATGGGGTAAAGAAAAACAGTGTAGACATAAATGCAGACATCACCCAGTCAGCCCCCAACTAGTCCCCACCTCACTCCCTCACCATCCCTCCCTCCCATGCTTAGTTTAGTGGTTGACTTCGATATGAGTAAGTACATCATGTGCTTTAAAGAGTTTCCTTCTCTCCCCCTCCCATCCTCACAGTTAGGTTACCTTATTTGCTCCTCTGTAGGATCGCCTTTTACCCCTGGAGTTCCTCCTATGACCCTTTCACCCTAGCTTTCATTTATTAGGGAAAGCATCTAATTTCTTTTTTTGTTTGTTTGTTTTTTGACTGACGACTAATCTCTCTTAACATAATGTCCTCAAGATCCATCCATTTCCCTGTAAATACCACAATTGTATTTTTTATGGCTGAGTAAAATTCCATTGTGTAAATATCCCACAGTTTTGTAATCCATTCATCTGTTGATGGACATCTTGGCTGGTTCCATAGTTTGGCTATGGTGAATTGTGCAGCTATGAACGTAGATACACATGCATTAATTTGGTAGTTTGGTTTCCTTCCTTTTGGGTAGATACCCAGAAGTGGTATTGCTGGATTGAATGGTAGATTTGTTCTCATTCTTTTGAGGATTCTCCATACTGTTTTTCAAAGAGGTTGAGCTACTTTGCAATCCCACCAACAATGTTTTATAGTTCCCATTTCTCCACACCCTTTCCTCACATTTGTTATCATTTGTGTTTTGAATGATTGCCATTCTAGTTGGAGTTAGGTGAAATCTCAGGGTAGTTTTGGTTTGCATCTCTCTGATTGTCAATGATGTTGAGCATTTTTTCATGCATTCATTGGCCATTTGAATTTCTTCTTTCATGAAGTGTCTATTTAGTTTGCTTGCCCATTTTTTTATTGGATGCTTTTTTTTAGTGTTGAATTTCTTGTCTTCTCTGAATATTCTAGATATTAGTCCTCTATAAGAGGGGTAGGTGTCAAAAATCTTATCCTATTTTGTTGGCTTTCGATTGAGTTTCTTGACAGTTTCTTTTGCTGAACAGAAGCTCTTCAGTTTCATGCAATCCCACGTGTTGATTTGCCTTTTAATTTGTTGTGCCTTTAGGGTCTTGTTGGGAAAGTTTTTATCTGTGGCTATGTGTTACAGTGTTGGACCTATGCCTTCTTCAAGGAGCCTCAAGGTCTCTGGTCTAATTTCCAAGTCTTTGATCCATCTTGATTTGACTCTTCTGCAGGGTGAGAAATTAGGATTAATTTCTGATTTTTTGCATATGGTTAAAAAGTGTTGCCAACAACATTTGTTGAAGAGGCTATCTTTTTTCAGTGTATGTTCTTAGCCCCTTTGTCAAAAATCAATTGGCTGAAAGTGTATAGACTTGTTTCTGGATCTTCTGTTCTGCTCCACTGGTCTATGTATCTGTTTTTGTGCCAGTACCATGCTGTTTTTATTACAATGCCTTTGTAGTATAGTTTAAAGTCAGGTTTTGTGATTCCTCCTGCATGATTTTTGTTGCTGAGACCTACTTTGGCTATTCTGGGCTTTTTGTTATTGCAAATAAGTTTAAGGACTGATTTTTCTATGTGTGAGGAATGATCTTGGTAGTTTAATTGGCATTGAGTTGAATCTGTAGATCACTTTTGGAAGTATGGCCATTTTGATGATATTTGTTCTGCTTATCCATGAACCTGGCAGATCTTTCCATCTTCTAAGATCTTCTTTGATTTCATTTTTCAATGTTTTATAATTTTCTTTTAGAGATCTTTTACCTGCTTGGTTATGTTTATTCCTAAGTGTTTTATTTTTTTGTGGGTGATCCTGAGTGGAAGTGTTTTCTTAATTTCTTTTTCACTGCAATTTTGGTTGGTGTACAGAAAACCTTCTGACTTTTTAAGACTGGTTTTATATCCAGACATTTTGCTGAATTTGTTGATCAGTTCTATAAGCCTTTTGGTTGAGATTGTTGGGTTTCTAAATAGAGTATCATGTCATCTGCAAATAGTAAAAGTTTGAGTATCTTTCCCTATTTGTACTCCTTTGATTTCCTTTTCTTGCCTTATTTCTCTGGCTAGAGTCTCAAGTACTATATTGAAGAGAAATGCTGATGATGGACATTTGTGTCTTGTTTCTGTTTTTAGAGGGAATTCTTGAAATTTTTTCCATTTAATATGATGTTGGCTGAGGGTTTATTGTAGATTGCCTTTATGACCTTGAGATATGTTCCTTCTATTCCAATTCTCTGCAGTGTTTTTATCATAAATGGATGTTGGATTTTATCAAGTGCTTTTTCAGCATCTATTGAAATGATCATGTGCTTTTTGTCTTTGGTTCTCTTTATATGATGAATTACATAGATTGTATTTTGTATGTTGAACCAGCCTTGCATCCCTGGGATGAAGCCTACCTGGTCATGATGTCTGATTTTCTTTATGTTTTTTTTGAATGCATGTTGCCAGTATTTTGTTTAGCAGTTTGCATCCAAATTCATCAAAGATATAAGCCTGTAGTTCTCCTTCCTTGAACTGTCTTATTTGGTTTTGGTATTAATGTGATGTTAGCTTCATAGACTTTTTTTGGGAGAGTGTTGGTTTTTTTCTATTTCATGAAATAGATTGAGGAATATTGGTATTAGCTCTTCTATAAAGGTTTTATACAATCTACTTGGGAAACTATCTTGTCCTGGGCTTTTCTTTGATGGTTTGCTCGTTATTGCTGTTTTGATCACTTTGATTGTTATTGGTTGGTTTGAGAGTTCTATATCTTCTTGACTATGTTTATGAAGGTTGTATTTTATCTTGAAAGTTGTCAATTTCCCCCAGATTTTCCATTTTGTTAGAGTATAGTTTTTCACAGTAGTTTCTGATAGTCCTCTCTATTTCTACACTGTCCGTAGTAATATCTTCTTTTTCATCTCTTATCTTCATAATTTGGGTTAATTCTCTACTTCTTTTAGTAAGGTTGGCTAGTGGTTTATCTATCTTGATAATTTTTTAGAGAAACCAGCTTTTGGTTTTGATGTGTGTCATTAGGTTATTTATTTGATAATTTTCTGTTTTTCTTATGTGAGCACTCAGTGCTATAAATTTTTCTCTTAATGCTGCCTTCAAAGTGTCCCAGAGGTTTTGATATGTTGTATCTTTTATCATTTGTTTCTAGAAATTTCTTGATTTCACCCACCACTTACATCTTCTATGACCCATTCTTCATTCAGAAGTGTGGTGTTCAGTATCCACATGTTCATGTGATTTCTCTGGGTATTTTTATAGTTGATTTTGAACTTCATTCCATCATCATCTGCAAAGAGCAGCTGAAAAAAATGTGTACTCAGCTGTAGTTGGGTGACATACATACTCTATATGTGTCCAATAGGTTCATTTTATTAATGGTGTTCTTTATTTCTGAGACATCTTTCCTGACATTTTGTCTAGAAGGTCGGTCTAATTGTGTAAGTGGGGTATTGAAGTCTCCCATTATTATTGTATTGGGATTTATTCTGTGGTTTAATGTCACAGAGAGTTTGTTTTATGAAAGTAGCTGTACCTCTGTTTTGGGCATAAATGTTGATTATTGTTATTTCCTCTTGTTGGATTGTTCCTTTGGCCAATAAAAAATGACCTTCTTTGTCTCTTCTAATAAGCTTGGGCTTGAAGTCTAATTTGTCTGATCTAATAGTTGCTACTCTTGCTTGCCTTCGAGTTTTGTTGGCATGGATTACCATGCTCCAGCTCTTTACCTTAAGTTTCTTTCTATCTTTACTTGTAAGGTGTGTTTCTTTCAAGCAGCAAGTTGGGTTTTATTTTTAATCCATTTTGCCACTTTATGTCTTTTTATTGGGGAGTTTAGGCCATTTACATTCAGTGTGATTATTTAGAGATGATTTTTAATTCCTAACATGTTAAGGTTTTATATTAGTTTGAAATACTGTTTGTTCTTTTTTGCTTTGCTGTCTGCTGGATGGAAGTTCTTGTTTCTCTGGTTCTGGTGTGTATTACTTATTTCTTCTTTGTAGTTAATCTCTTTGAGTATTTTCTCTTGTGCTCATTTTAAAGACATAAATTCCTTCAGCTTCTGTTTGTCATGGAAGCTTCTTATTTCCCTATCTAATTTTAAAGATAATTTGCTGTGTAGGAAATTTTTGCCTGGAAGTTGTTTTCTTTCAGAGTTTGGAATAAGTTATTCCAGGCCCTTGTGGCTTTCATGATTTGGTTTGGGGAAGTCTGGAGTGATTCTAATTGGTTTGCCTCTGAATGTCACTTGGCCTTTTGTTTTTGTTGCCTTTAAGATTCTCTGCTTGGCTTCCACATTGGTCATTTTGGCAGTTATATGGTGTGGGGGACCTCTTCTCTGATCCTGTCTATACGTTTCCTGAACCTGTGGATCAACCTCTTTCTTTGTGTTTGGAAAATTTTCTGCTATTACTTCTTCGAAGAGATTGTTGATTCCTTTAGTTTCACCTTCTTTTCCCTCCTCTATGCCTATAATTCTTAGGTTAGCTCTCTCGAGATAGTTCCATAATTTCTTCATTGTCCAATTCCTGTTGACGAATTGTTTTTTATATGTTATAAACTATGTGTTCGTTTTTGGAGTAATCATCTTCCAGGAGTGAGAGTCTGTTCTCCATGTGGTCTAATTTATTTTTTTTTAGTTTGAATTCATGTCTTTACTTCAATGATTGCATCCAGTATTTCTTTCAGACTGTCTCTAAATTCTTTTCTAAAATCCTGAATTATTTCTACAGTTTTATTCCTGATTTGATCTTCTGGAAATCTCTGCATTTCTGTGTTATCAGGTTCCGTTATTGTGGGGTTGTGAGACCTCATTGCTCCATTGTTGTTCTGCACCCTTGCTATTCCTCCCTGGAGTCTGTTTCTTTGACTCAAGATGTCATTGGTGCGGCAGAAGCTGCGGCGGCAATCTGATTTTTTTTCTGCTTCTCTGGTTGTTGTAGTCTTCTTTTTTCTGTTTCTTATATTTATAGCTTTTATTTCTCTATTGATAGTATTTTCTGACTCTGTAAGGCATTATTTTTGACGCTATGGAGATGGAGTTTCATCAATACTCGTAGAAACAGCTTTACTCAGTCGCCATCTTCTGGAAGTTCACAAGATTTCTTTACTTAAAGTAAAAAGCAATACTGCAGCCTATTCCTAGATAATGTAAAATTATATTTGAAATTACTTGAAAATACTTAATTTTACATAAATTTCTGGGGATGGCTTAAACTACCCAGAGTTAATAGGATAGATTTTTTTTTTTTTTGGTCAGAAACAGAGCTAGTTTGACTATTTTGAATTCCTCACATTCAAATATTACATGTTCTTCGTCTCCCACTATGTAATTATTTTAACTAGCTGTTTATCTGGTATTAAGGGGAGGCTCTCTGTGCTGTTCTGAAAATGTTCTCCACATTCATGACCTTCCAGATTCAGGTAAAACTTGATTTTTTTGGCATTCTGTTGCTTATCTTGGTTGGCCCTTGTTATTTTCTCCTATTTCACTCAAGTCAGGGATTTACTTCCATGAAGTTTCTCAGACTATTCCTTATCCTATCTGACCCTTTGATTAAATGTCCCTGACCTCTTATTAGGAAGTGATTATAGCTAGGGCCCAGAAAGCAAAATGCTAATCAGAACTCTCCATCTCTCAAAGTATATGAGGGAACGCAGATGTGCTCAGTGTACCATACCTCTATAAAATACTTTTTGGAGTAAAGGAGAAGAGTTCAAAGTGTCAAACTGATTAAGATAAGATCTCATGAGAAATTTTCAGGCATATGACACTTTCAGTCTAAGTTTGCTAAGTGCCCTTCTGTTGATGGCTATTGTTCCTTTGTCTGTAGTTACAAGATACATGTATTCCCACAGGACACTCCTGAGACCAATCATTATCATCATAGTGTTTTTTTTTATAATTACTGGTTACTTAAATATATGCAATGTGCTAAAGAAGACATTAGCAACTAAGGACAGTAATCACTCATGAAGGAAACATCTGGAGTTGATTCGTAAAGTGAAAAGAAATATATGCTACATTCTGGGCTACTTCCATTAACTCAGTTTTGGACACATTATCATTCTTTGGAATAGTTCTAATTCCTCCTGTTTTGAAATGGCTAATAGAAAAAATGAGTTTTTAGATAAAGCCTACTCCAAATTAAGTAGCTTTCTTCAGTTTGCACTAAAACTTACTTACCAAGCAAAGCAATTGTTCATAAGGTCTACTTAGTTTATCCAAGATTATACAATAGCAATGTGGAATATTCATTATAATAGAGACATTTAAACATTTTCTTTTGTTGTACATCATAAATTTCTTAATTAAAATTTGAACAAAATATAATAGTAGGAAGCCTGGGAAGATGGCAACTGAGGGAAGCAGTACATCTCAGTCATACTGATACTTGATCTCTATCTCCATGAAGACTGTCTTGACAAGAGGTAAAAACAGCAAAAAATTGAACAAAGCTATAAAAAAAATTGAAAGGCAGTGAAACAAAGTCAGAAGACAGAACTGGGGATGGAAAAGCACCATGAGTACCTTCCCTGAGGAACAGTTGTGGCTGCAGGGGCCATGGCAGTGCCATCTTGCCTAACCACACAGGAACTGCTGGAACTCTGGCCTTAAGAGATGCCAGCAAAAATTTAAATAATTGGATTCAAAGTAAGCAGCAGTAGCTCATTGGAATTATGAGCAGTTGGCTCCTCACCTCACGTACCAGATAAAAACTAGAAATCAAATATAGGAAGACCCATAGTAAGCACTTAAATACATTGAGTCTGAGCAGCACACTACTAAATGAGGGGTGGTTCAAAGAAGAAGTAAGGGTGAAACCAAGAAAGTCCTACAAACAAATGAAAATAGAGACACAACACATCGAAACCTCTGGGAAACTTGTAGCACTAAATGCCCACATAAGAACAGAAAATCACTAAATAACCTAATGATATACTTAAAAGCCCTTGAAAAACAGGAACAGTCTAACCCCAAAGCCAGTAGATGAGAAGAAAATTATTAAAATCAGAGCAGAAATCAATGAATTATGGAATAAAAGAAAATACAAAAAAATCAACAAAACCAAAAGCTGATTTTCCTATAAAAAAGGTAAACCAATAGCCAATTTAGTCAAAACAGAGAATCAGTCCAAATTACGAAGAGATGAAAAAGGAGATATAATCAGATGATTATCAGAAACTACTTTGAAAAACTGTACTCCGCCGGGCGTGGTGGCGCACGCTTGTAATCCCCGCGCTTGGGAGGCAGAGACAGGAGGATCGCGCAGGTTCGAAGCCAGCCGCGCGGGCTGGCTTAAGGAGACCCTGTTTCCAAATAAAAAATGTAAAAATAGGTCTGGGAGTGTAGCCCGGAGGTAGAAGGGCTTCCAGGAACCCCAGTACCACAAAAAAAAAAAAACTGTACTCCAACAAAATGGAAAATCTAGAAGAAATTGACAAATTTCTACATACGTACAAGTTAAACTTCCTAATCTAAGTTATGATGATACAGAAAGTTTTAATCAATGAATAACAATCAAAGAAATTGAAGCAGCATTAAAGAGCCTACCATCAAACAAATTCCCAGAACCAGATGGTTTCCCAAGTTAATTTTACAAAACCTTTATAGAAAAGCTAATCCCAATAATCCTCAATCTATTCTGTGAAATAGAAGCTGGACTCTTCAAATACATTCTACAAAGCCAACATCACATTAATATAAAACCAAATAAAGACAGCTCCATAAGAAAACTATGGTCCTATATCTTTGATGAACTTACATGAAATCTGCTAAACAAAATACTAGCAATGCACATTCAAAACCACATCAAGAATATTAGACACCATGACCAAATAAGGTTTATCCCAGGGATGCAAGGCTGATTGAATATACAAAAACACAATCCATGTAATTCATCACATAAATAGGACCAAAGACAAAAATAAGATGATCGTTTGATAAACATTTGAAAAAACACAGCACCCATTTATGCTGAAAGGATTGTAAGAGAACAAAAATAGAAGGGGCATAATTCAATATCATAAAGGCAGTATACAGCAGGCCCACAGCCAACATTCTATTAAACAGGGAAAAACTATGAGAGTTCCCTCTAAAACTAGGAACAAGATAAGGATGTCCATTACCACCACTTCTTTTCAATATAAAAGTATTTGAGACTCTAGCCAGAGAAATGAGGCAAGAGAAGAACATCAAAGGAGTAAAAATATGTAAAGAACTAAAACTATCCCTATCTGCAGGTGATATGATACTAAGAAGACCCAACAAACTTAAAAGACTTATAGAGAGACTTCCAGGAAAATGGCGACCAAGGAAACCAGCACATACCAGTTCTGCTGACATCTGATCTCCATTGCCTCAAAAACAGCATTCTTAGCCAGAAAATACTATCAGTAGAAGAATAAAACTGATATATATATATATATATATATATATATATATATATATATAATATATGAGACAGGAAAAGAGAAGATTAGACAATTGATTAGAGAGCAAAAAAGAAACTGGCCTGCCTTGAGGCAGTGGGCACCACAGCAGTGCCATATTGCCTCACAGCACTCAATTACAGAAGACAAAAAGGAAAACTGAGTACCCGAACTGAGCAGGTACAGACCATCGGGGTTTTAAGCCATCAATTCTTCTTGAGCAAACACTGGTTACAGCCTCCAACAGTGGCGGCTGAGCTCACCATGCCCTCCAAGAATCCAAAGCAGAGCTCAACACTAGACTAGAAGAGAAACCCACCCACCTTGTGGCTCAGGATGCCACAGCAGTGCCATCTTGCCTCAATGTAACTGACTCCGGGAGCAATCAGGAAAACATCCAAGGACCTGAAGTGGGCATCTGCAGATCATTAGAATTGCAGGTTATCAATTCTTCCTGCCCAAACACTGGCTACAACTTGCAGCTGAGGCGGCCAGGCCCACTGTGCCCTCCAGATATCCAGACCAGTGTGCACCAAAACTGTGAGTGAAGCTGCAGTCTTTCCAGGAGAGCACCCAGGGAGGCGCCCCCAGGAACTCACACAGCTGTGATAAACTCCCTGGGTCTGAGACTTTTAAGTACACCTAAGCAAAGGAGGGGGTGGAATCTACAACTTTCAGCAATGGCAGCTGAGCTTACCACACCCTCCAGAGATCCAGAGCTGAGCTCAATAACACCTTAAATATAGTTGTGGTTCCCATGGGAGAATGCCCAGCATGGAGACACCAAGGATTCACACAGCTGCGATAAACTCCCTGGCTCTGAGACTTTGTGGTTCAACCACAAAGGTAGGGAGTGAAGTCTGCTGTTGGACATAGCAGAGGCTCAGACAGACTGGAGAAGCTGTGGATGGAGTCTACTGTTGGAAATAGCAGAGGCTCAGACGGACTCAGGTTCTGATCAGTGAAAAGTGTGGGCAGAGACTTACACCTAACACTAGACTCAAGTAGTAGTATCTCTAAGATCACCACAGATCAACCGATCATGGTGAATGGGGAGAAGTCAGAATAGACCAGCCATAGATTTGTAGAACAGCCCTAAATTTGTAGACCAGAGACTCCTACACTGAGTTTGGTAAGAGGCATCAGCCACCTACGGAGACTGGGAGAGACCGAGACTCCAAATCTGTGGAAAGCATGGAGGATGACCTGTGCATAATGCTAGATCCAACTCCATCAATACCAGCAATTTGCATAGACTGAGAAAGACTCAGAGAACCAGGCTTACAGCAGGAAATGTGCTGGTGGCACTCACTGTCTACACAGAGAAAAACTACAGAGGCCCTGTCTCCTGAATACAGTTGCATTAATTATTTGTTGGGATTGTTTTGGTTTTTTGTTCTTTTTGTGTGTGTGAGTGTATATGCCTGTTGTTTTACCCTGATCCAAAACCTACTCTCAAGCTTCTTCCCTTGTACATACCTTCATTCTTCTATCCCTTTTCTATCCTTTTTTATTCTTTTCTCTCTTTTTCTCTCTTCCTTGTTTGTATTAAATCCACTTCACATCACTATTCCAGAAACTCTACATTAGTTACTAGAATACTACTATATTTTCACTATCTCTAAACTCTAGTATATACTAACTTACCAAATTCATACTCTCATTCTATTCGATTCTATCTGAGGCTATACCCTATTCTTTAGTGCATGCCTTTACTTGCTTCCTCACTTCACTGTTGAATACAATACAACTTTCTGACAATACAACTAGCTGATACCTACAGACTGAGAGAAATCTATCAAAAGTAAAAGATACAAAATTCTGAAATCATGAGAAGGAGGAATATCTAGGAAATAATGAAACCACACACCCCACAATAACAGGTCCTGATAACACAGAATTGCAGAGATCTCCAGAAGGTCAAATCAGGAATGTAACTGTAGAAATGATACAGAACTTCCAAAAAGAATTTAGAGAGTCTGAAAGAAATAAAGGATGGAGTTATTGAAATAAAGGCATAAATAAAAATTATAAAAAATTGATTAGATCACATAGAGAATAAAATCTTACTCCTAGAAGATGATCACTCCAAAAATGAACGTATAGTATATAACTTAGAACAAACAATTCAACAGCATGAATTGGACATTAAGAAATATGGGCCCATTTTAAAAGGGCTAACCTAGGAATAATTGACATAGAGGAGGGAAAAGAAGGTGAAGCCAAAGGGATCAACAGTCTTCAAAGAAATAATAGCAGAAAATTTTTCAAACATAGAGCAAGAGGTCGATGCACAGGTACAGAAAACTTATAGAATCCCCTTTGGACAAGATCAGAGAAAAAGTTCCTCACATCTCATAATAGTCAAACTGACCAATGTAAAAGCCAAGGAGAAATCTTAAATGCAACAAAAAACAAATGGCTAAGTAACATTCATACACAAACCAATTAAATCACTCAAGACTTCCCAAAACAAGTAATGAAAGCCAGAGAGACAGAAGTATCATATTCCAAACTCTGAAATAAAACAACTTAAGCCAAAATTTCCTTCCCAGCAAAATTATCACTCAACATGTTAGGAATTAAAAATCATCTCTCATTAATCACACTGAATATAAATGGCATCAACTCCCCAATCAAAAGATATAAAGTGGCAAAATGGATTAAAAACCAGAATCCATCTATTTTCTCCCTGCAAGAAACATACCTTACAAGTTAAAATAGTTACAAACTAAACGTAAAGGGCTGGACCAAGGTAATCCATGCCAATGAAACTCAAACACAAACAAGAGTAGCAATATGATATCAGACAAGTTAGACTTCAAGCCTAAGCTTATTAGAAGAGACAAGGCAGGTCATTTTTTACTGGTAAAAGGAACAATACAACAAGAGGAAATAATGATAATCAACAGTTATTTTTTTATTTCCACATCTGATAAATGGGGAAAATACTACCTAGTGTCCTAATTTTAGTAAGTTGATAAGAAAAAGTAAATAAATCCCTGTACTTGGGAGGCTGAGACAGGAGGATTTCAGGTTTGTGACCAACCTCAGCTACTCGATGAGGTCCTCTGCAACTTAGTGAGACCCTGTTTCAAAAAATAAAAAATAGGGCTGGGAGCCGGGTGTGGTGGCGCATGCTTGTAATCCCCGCGCTTGGAAGGCAGAGACAGGAGGATCGTGCAGGTTCGAAGCCAGCCACGCTGGCTTAAGAGACCCTGTTTCCAAATAAAAAAGTATAAAATAGGTGTCTGGGAGTGTAGCCTGGAGATAGAAGGGCTTCCAGGAACCCCAATACCACAAAAAAAAAATAGGGCTGGGAGTGTAGCTTGGCAGTAGAATGCCCCTCAGTTCAATCCCCAGTTCTCCCCCCCAAAAAAATGAAAGAAAATGTAAATAATAGTCTGTGTTTGTACTGGAGATTGAACCCATTTTTATTTTTATTTGTTTTTAATTTTTTTATTGGTGCACTGTATTCATACATCATAGTGGGATACAAAAAACTTTTGTAGACATACATGCACATATCGCCCAGTCAGCCCCCACCCTATCCCCACCCCATTCCCTCCCCATCCCTCCTTCCCATGCTTGGCTTAGTGGTTAACATCTAGTATTATAGCAAATTATCCAAAATTAAAAATGATAATCTCACATAACAGTTTCATTTGTCTGATACCAAGCTTTTGATGACTTAAAGATAACATTTCAATATTTCTTTTTGCTTTCTTTCTTACCAGAGAATATTTTTTTCTTTTTTTTAGGTGAAACTATCATATATTTATATATTAATTTTTCAGAAAAAAATCTATCCTAATATAGAATATGGACTCTAGATACCCAAAACAATCTCGAAAAAGAACAAAGCTAGATGTATATTTTCTGATTTCAAACCATATAAAGCTACAATAATTGAAACAGTGTAGTACTATTCTAAAGGCAGATATATAAACCATTGGAGTTAAATAAAAGCCTAGAGATACATTCTTCCATATATTGTCAAGTTATTTTTGACAAGGTTTCCACGAACACTTGAAGCAGCATTTCACTCAGTTGTGGAGGCTGGCCTTAAACCTGCCATCCTCCTGTTTCAGCCTCCCAAATACTGAGATTACAGGCATGTGCCACCATACCAAGCAAAAAAAATGCATTTGTTGTCATGTATTATAAAGTGTAAACCACTATGCAAAAATCGGGTATTATTAGCTAAGCATGGTGGTGCATGCTTGTAATCCCAGTACTTGGGAGGCTGAGACAGGAGGATCACAGGTTTATGGCCAGCCTCATCTACTTACTGAGGCCCTCTGCAACTTAGTGAGACCCTGTTTCAAAAATAATAAAAACTAGGGTGAGGGTATAGCTCAGAGGTAGAATGCCCCTGGGTTGAATCCACAGTACCACAAAAAATGGGGTATTATAATGACAATTTTATTTCTATGAATTTTAGTGGTCTAAGAAAGAAATCCACTGTTATCAGTTATTTAAAAGTAATTTCATCATTTTCCTGTTGAAGGGACTCCAGTTTAGCCCTCAGAGCCAGTATTAAACTTGGCATAGGGTTTCTGCAAGTTGGCCAAGATTCCTTCAGTGATAGAATCATGTGTTCCCGATCTAAAAATTGAGCATTATGGGCCAAAAGAAACCATTTTGTTTTCACTAGGTACTAAGGAAGCTCTCTTTGGCTGCACAGTTGGGGACTGTTATAATAGTATTTACTTGCTGCGCTACCCATAGTGTAAGTTAATGAACTCCTTGAGATCTGCTCTGAATTTAAAAGGTCATACCTGACGTGAGGATTTCAGCATAAACATCCTGTTCCTTTCCCCTCTTCCCAGGGGAGATTTTATTTAAGACCATATGTGATTTACCAAAAATTTAAATTGTGTGGATGGCAGAATGGCCTTTGGAAATAAATATTGGGGAAACCCCAGCAGGAACTATAGCATCAGGAAATATTAGTGTGGTGAAAGATTTCTTAGAGATTACTGAGTCCATCCTTTTCATTTCATAGGTGAGGAAACTAACACTTGGAGAGAAGAGATGGCTTAGTCAAGTCACACAGTAAATTTAGTGGTAGAACGAACTCCTACATCTAAGTTTCCTCCTGTCCCCATATTTCTTGTTCACTGTGTTTTCCTCTGCATCAAGTTCATTTAAGTTACACATTTGAAATGCTTAAGTAGATAAAGCAATTTTAGTATCATTCTCTAAATTGGAAATACTGCCTCTAGTCTACTACTAGCTGTCAACAGATGGAATATCCCAGACCCATTCATTCAGATTCTGGCACTAACAGGTCTTATAGTAATCTCTTTGCACAACCTAAATGTCCGTCATTTTCACAGAGGAGTCAATCACTCATTTCATACCAACACACTCTATAATATCTTCAAGAAAATGAACAAGTACTATCTGCATGAGCAACTGGATGGCATAGTGGGATATAACATCTGAGTGGAAATTCAGAGAGAATTTACATTTCAAGATCTTGAATAAGTCACTTTGCCTGCTTCTATCAAATAGACTCTTCAGTACTAGGGCCATGTCATTATTCCTTCTCTTGTCCTCTCTTGTCCCTATAAACCATACTTAGCCAGCACCTTGATTGTATCTTGAAGCCACTTTCAAAGCTTAAAAACATTTGCATTGTCCTTAGTACTTTCTTGTTTTTTTTAAAAAGATGTTGTCCCACTTTCATTTCTTTATTTCCCATGTGTATGTGGGGGTGAGTAACTGGGTATTGAACCCAGGTGTGTTCTAGCTCCGAGCTAAATCCCTAGCCCTTTTTTATTTTGAAACAGGATCTCCCCAAGTTACTGAGGGTCATACTAACTCACTTAGGCTGACCTTGAACCTGTGATCCTCCTGTCTCAATCCCCTCAAGTGCTGAGATTACATATAGACTTGTGCCACAACACCTTGCTCTGATTTCCTTTCTTTTGCCTACCTTATCCCACCTGCTACCCATTTCTTACTCTTCTGAATAGCCCTTTACAGTGGGATGCTGAACAAATACCCTGGGTTGCCTACAAGTCCTTGCAATTCTGAGACCTTATCAGAAAATCCTTAGTCCAGTATGTCAATATTTCCCAGGTTTAGGAATTTAAGACATCTGTCTCTGCTGCATCCAAGAATTCTGAGAAATTGGCTCTGGTTTTCTGGATCTTGGACCTAATACACTCTATTCTTAGGTATCTTCCTTTGAGTTGCAAGGACACTAGATTTGATTTAGCATTTTAAATAGTGGGATTGGAATAATTTGGAAGCTATGATTTGTATGCATGTACACACAAATGCCCAGTAATAATTTAACCCTGCTTGTTTTAAAAAGGAAGGATGTAAAATATACAGATTGAAAATATTAAATAAACTACTATAAGAAACTGCAACATTAATTGTAACTTAAGGCAAAGGCCAAAAAGTGAAGAAAATTCAAATAGTTAACCTTGTTCCACTGCCATCCTAGAAATTGAGGATGCTGTCTCCAACTAGTTTACAACTGCTTCAGCCATAGAAGTCTTTTAAAAAAAAAACTCCTAAAATGATCTCTTGTTGAGCATTTTAAGATTCCTTAAATGTTTTCCTGTGGACAGACTATAATAGTACATCTCTTCAGACAATTGGTTTGTGGAATGTGTTCATACAGTAAGCACTGATCCTTTTGAGCTTTCTGATTCCAGCTAAGATCATACTCAGTGGTTAGACTGTGAATTTTTCAACCCTTATGAGTCATTGTGGCTTCTGTCACCTCTGCTTTATGTATGCCAAAGCTAGGGTTCACTAAAGTGCACAGTGTAGCCCTAGATAAAACATAGCTCCAGTACAGAGTAGGAAAATTCTCACATTCCAAACAGCAAAAGTATGGGCCAGGTGTGGTAGTAAATACCTTTAATACCAGTATTTGGGAGACTGAGACAGGTTCATGACCAGCCTCAGCAACTTAGTGAGGCCTTCAGCAACTTAATAAAACTTGGTTTCAATGTGCTTGGCTTCAGTACATAGTAACATGAAAAAAAATATGGGAAGTTCCAGTAATATCTCTAAGTCATTTTCCCCACATCTCTAGAGAGCAGCAACTAATAAGATTGTTTGTATTGAGCCACAATAACAAAGGAAAACAGCTTAATCTCAGAGCACCTGGAATGTCAGCCTCCTCTGCCAACACCCTGGAGCAAGGAACAGTAATGTACAACCTGGGGCTGAAATCTGGAAAACTGCTTGGTTTTATACATAACGCTTTATTAGAACATGGCTGAATCAATTGATTTCATGCTGTTGATGGTTTAGCACTAAAAGGGCAGAGTGAAATAGTTATGACAAAATCTGTATGTTCTATAAAGTCTAAATTATTTATAATCGATCTGCCAGCCCTTTACATTAAAGTTTACTGACCTCTGCTCTAAATTAAAATTTTGAGCTTGAATGGAAATAAATTGTTTGGGTTACAATTTCAAGTAAAAGCAATTTTCAAGTTGTTTAGGTACAATCCCATAGTATTTCTAAGCAAAATAATTTTGCCATGTATACTTATTGAAAATTTACACAGTGAAGAAAGATGTGAAAAGTCACTTAAAATCAAAACACCCAGAGAGAATCTCTATTAACATTTTGATGTATACTTTTTCTTACTTCTTTGCTGGTGTGTCTAGTTTTTGTCAAGAAAAAAACAAGTCATATTGTATGTACTATTTTTCAGCTTGATTTTTCCCATTTGCAAATTATCTTGACATCTTTTCTTGTCCATAACATAGAGCTACACTGTTGTTCATACTCGCTACAAAGTATTTTATTATATTAAAATATCATTGAATTTATTTAATCAATCCCTATTATAGAACAGTTCAGTTATTCCTTACTTTCTTTTTATGGCATGTTATAATAAGTATCCATCATATGTACAACTTTCACACTTGTATTTTTATATTCTTTAGAAATCATTTGTTTTTTTACATTTATTTATTTTTCAGAAAAAATCTATCCTAACATGAAATATGAACTCTTAAGTACCCAAAACAATCTCGAAAAAGAACAAAGCTAGAAGATGTACATTTTCTGATTTCAAACCTCTTTACATGTACAGCTACAATAATTGAAACAGGGTAGTACTGCTATAAAGGCAGATATATAAACCAGTGGAGTAAAATAAAAAGCCTAGAAATAAATTATTCCATATATGGTCAAGTTATTTTTGACAAGGTTTCCAAGAACATTTGGTAAAGGAAATAATCTTTTAACTAAATATTGTTGAAAAATAATAATTACATGAAAAAGAATAAAATTGGACCCTTACCTAACACCATATACAACTAATAACTCAAAGTAGATAAAAGACCTACATGTAAATCTTAAGACTATAAACTTTTAGAAGAAAACCTGGGTCATAAAACTTCACAACATTGAAATTGGCAGTGATTTCTTGGATATGATTTCAATGGCACAGGCAACAAAAGAATAAACAAACTTTCTAAAAAATTAAAAATATTGTACATCCAATGACAATGTAAACAGATTTAAAAGTTACTAATAGAATGGGATAAGATATTTCCAAATGCTATATCTGAAGGTATATTAATAATCCAAATAGAAATCCTAAAAATTAGCAACAATAAAAGCAAACAATACAATTTAGAGATAGGTAAAAGACTAAAATAAATAATGAATCTCCAAAGATAACCAATCTTAGTTGTCTGCTGGATGGAAAATCTTGTTTCTCTGGTTCTGGTGTGTGTTACCTATTTCTTCTTTGTAGTTAATCTCTTTGAGTATTTTCTCTAGCGCTGGTTTTGAAGACATAAATTCCTTCAGTTTCTGTTTGTCATGGAAGCTTCTTATTTCCCCATCTAATTTGATAGAAAGTTTTGCTGGTTAGGAAATTTTTGGCTGGAAGTTGTTTTCTTTCGTAGTTTGGAATGTGTTACTCCAAGCCCTTCTGGCTCTCATGACTTGGTTTGGGAAGTCTGGAGTGATTCTAATTGGTTTGCCTCTGAATGTCACTTGGCCCTTTGTTTTTGTTGCCTTTAAGATTCTCTGCTTGGCTTCCACATAGGTCATTTTTAAAATTATGTGGTGTGTGGAAACTCTTCTCTGATCCTGTCTAAAGGGAGTTCTATTAGTTTCCTGGACCTGTGTATCAACCTCTTGCTCTATGCTTGGAAATTTTTCTGCTATTACTTCCTTGAAGAGATTATTGATCCCTTTGGTTTCACCTTCTTTTCCCTCCTCTATTCCAATTATTCTCAGGTTAGCTCTCTTAAAATGGGCCCATATTTCTTCAATGTCAGTTTCATGCTGTCTGATTTTTTTTCTAAGTTATAAATTATGCGTTTGTTTTTGGAGTGATCCTCTTCTAGAAGCGAGATTCTATTCTCCATGTGGTCTAATCAATTATGTATACATTGAATTGAGGCCTTTACCTCAATGATTGCATCTTTTATTTCTTTTAGACTCTCTCTAAATTCTTTTCAAAGGTCCTGTATTATTTCTACAGTTATATTCCTGATTTGATCTTCTGAAGATCTCTGAATTTCTGTGTTATCAGGTTCTGATGATATGGTGTTGTGGGCATTCATTGCTCTATTCTTCCTCTTTCCCATGATTTCAGAATTTTGTACCTTCCCTGGGTCACTACGATTTCACTTAGGTTGCTCTGTATCTGGACTCTGTGGTAATCTCAGCCGCCACTATCTCTAAGGAGATTATCAAAGCTGTGCAGGTCCCTGGGAGTGCAGTACAAGGATTTCTCCTTTAGGGGCTGCAGTTTTACTTATGGTTATTGTGCGTGCTGATAAGGAGCTGTCGCAGGGCACGGTGAACTTGCTGTAGCTGCTGGCAATATAGCGCCGCTGCCACACCCTCGGCCGTGAGGCTGGTGCTGCTGGCAAAATGGTGCCGCTGCCACGCCCTCAGCCGTGAGGCTGGTGTATTTCTTTTCTGGTTTTGAGCGCCATTCTGAGTCCCTGGAAGGTGTGATGAGCTTGGCCACTGGGAGTTTTAGGTGTCCTTTGTACTGAAAGTACTGCTGAATTACACCCAAATAATCTGCAGCTGTTCACTTCAGCTCCTTGTTTACCTTTCCTCTCTGGAGCCTGATACC
The DNA here is from genome assembly GCF_963383645.1 of Muscardinus avellanarius. Classification (NCBI taxonomy): domain Eukaryota; kingdom Metazoa; phylum Chordata; class Mammalia; order Rodentia; family Gliridae; genus Muscardinus; species Muscardinus avellanarius. Next base: position 76,286,764 of record NC_137792.1, read on the forward strand.
GTGAGGGAAGATGGTGCCGGCGCGGCTCTGCCACCGCATAGCGGGCTTGATTTCTTTTCTGGTCTCTGGTTGTTCTTCTAGTCTTTTTTTCTCTATCCCTTGTGTTTACATTTTTTTCTCTGTTGTTAGTGTTTTCTGGCTATGAAAAGCGCTAATTTTTGGCAATAGAGATTGAGTTTTAGCAGGACTCGTAAATACTTCTTTTCTCAATCGCCATCTTCCCAGAAGACTCATTTGTTTTTATGATGTAAAAAATTCTACAGCCCTCTCTTCGATGGTGAATGGATGTTTCCATAAATAACAAGAGGTTTCAGTTAGGAATTCACCTTTTCTCAAGGTCACTTCGAATTTGTGTACCCACCCAAGATAATTAAATAACAGCTATGCCACTTAAAGCATATTCATCTCAATAGGTTTTTGTGAAAGCTTCTTCTTACATTAAATATTAATGACTGACACCAAAGCTCTGCTTCAGGAGAACATAATGGCCCAAAGGAAACTAAAAGGCAATATAAAAAATAGATAAAAACCACACAAAGCTTCTAGCAGGATCAAATTTCTAATTAATATAATAGAACTAGCATTGAAAAAAGAAGGTAGGAATGCCAGGAAGGTGCTGTGCCCCATGGAAATGGGCTCAACCCAGAATGATCTTTGAGGCCCAAGAGCCTCTGGAGCATTGGGAGAAATGGATAAGTGGCACAGATGTGGAGATATTTCTCCACTGTGCCTGTGAGACATCCAGGTCCCAACTCCATAGCATGCATTCACTTGAGTGGGATTTTTCAATTCAGATTAAAATGTCTTAATTCAGACACAATTGGATGTTTCCCTGCCTCCGAGGAACTGTGTGATTTTAGTGGACTGCCTAGGGGTTTTTCAGTGGATTTGGTAAGTAGGGAACTAGTGTATGCAGTGGCCTGAAAATCAGTGTTAATCCAATGCTTAATGACAACACAGAAAAAGGAGACTTACAAGAAAGACTACTGTGTCTATTTGTAAATATTCTGCCAGTGTTATGAATACATTCTCCCTGTAGATATATTATCCACATGAAAAGGAGACTAATCTTTAATATTTTGCACAGTCATTCATGTGTGAACAGTTAGCCTTTAAAAATGAGATGTCAACACTCAGATGGTCTTTACCCAACACTTTTTCTCCAAGTTGCCTGAAGTATCACATAGCATCCATGATAGGTAAATTGATTCCCAATTACCCAGGCACAGAGAGACAGAGAAATTTCTGCTTTTTCTCTGTCAAGTTCATGATCCTCATTCTTTTTTCTCTCCCATTCTGAGGCTTGTCTTTTCCTACTCCATGCTATATTCAGAGACAAAGCTGTCATATTCCCTGCTGTCTCTTGTCTCTCTTCTTCAGAGGTCAGGCAAAAGATCCATCCCATTTCCTGTGAGATTCACTCTGCCTCAGGTATCTCTAAGGAGACTCTTGCAGAAGCAACAGCCCAGGTCCCAGCAGCACAGTTACTTTGGGGCCTTTTAGGAACTCTCCTAGTTCTGACTAACTCAGAGCTTCCTAACCTTTATTAATAGTGTGAGATGCCTCAGTTTCCAAATTTTTAGGAGCGATAACTAAATGTGCATCTAGTTAAGAAAACTCCATGTTACTTTACTACACCAGGGGGATATTTTAAGTACATAACTCTACTATAATCAGACACATATCTGAACTGTATTGCAAACATCAGGGACTATTTCTACTTTGCTCCTTCTGTCTATTCACATCTTTAACATTTTGGGTTTTTTTCTTTATTGGTATATTGTAGTCATACATCTTAATGGGGTACAAGATGGTAAAGGTATACTGCATATAACACTCATTTAGCCCTTACCCAATCCTCAACCCATTCCTTCTCCCCTCTCTCTTTCTTGAGTTCAGCTTAGTGATTGACTTTGATATGTTTGTAAATGTATATCATGTGCATTAAGGAATTTCCCTCTTCCTCCCTCCCATCACCCTCAGTAAGGTCACCTTTCATCTAAGGTTATTACTTCATTTTTAAAAATTAAGCTTTTTTATTTTAAGATAGTTGAAGGCTCACATGCAGTTCAAAGGAATAATGCAGAGATAGCATATACCCTTTATCAAGAAACATCTTTCAAATCTGTAGTACATATTGCAATCAGGATATTGGCATGGGTGCAATCAAGATACAGAACTGTTTCATCTCCATCCACAATGATCTCTCATGCTGCCCCACCCCTTGTCTTCCACCAACTATTAATCTATTCCTTATTACAAGAATTTTGACATTTCAAGAAAGTTATATATGGAGTCATAGAATATGTACAATTTCTAAATTATCTTTTCTTTCACTAAACATAATTACCTTGAGATTCACCTGGGTAATTGTGTGTAACCATCAGTTGATTGTATAATACTCCATTTTACAGAATTGTTATAGTTTAACCATTCACCTGTGGAGAACACTGGAATCTGTTTCTAGTATTGTGTGATTATGAATAAAAATACCATACATATTAATGTTGAGGGTTTTGTGTGAATGTAAATCTTCATTTCTCTAAAATAAATGCCCAGGAGTGCAATTGCTGGGTAATTTGGTATTTGTATATTTAATTATTTAAGGAAACAGCCCAACTTTTCCAGAATAACAGTTTCATTTCACATTCTCTCCAGCAATGTATGAGTAATTTGATGTCTTCACATCCTCATCAACATTTGGTGCTTTCACTTTTTAAAAATAATTCAGCCATTATAATAGGTGTATAGTGATTTCTTATTGTGATTTTTATTTGCATTTCCCTGATGAGTAACTTCAAACATTTTTCTTTTTTTTTTGCAGTATTGGGAATGGAACTCAGGGGCATTCTACCTCTGAGCTACACCCCCAGCCCTATTTTTTTTATTCTTTATCTTGAGGCAGGGTCTCACTAAATTGCAGAGAGCCTCACTAAGTATCTGAGGCTGTCCGCAAACAGTGATTCTCAACTCTCAGCCTCCCAAATGCTGGGATTACAAGCGTGTGCCACCACCCCGGGCTTCATTTTTTCATTTTTGTTTTAACCATTTTTGTGTCTTCTTTGGAGAAAATTCTATTTAAGTCTTTAGCCTACTTTTTTATTTTTTATTTATTTATTTTACATTTTTTATCAAAAATAAATGGTATACATTTAAAGTGTACTTGGTACCTCTACTCCCACCCCCATTTTGCCTTCTCCCCTCACAACAATGAATGTCCAGGGTAACCATTTTATATTTATACTTTTATACATATTTGGATGTAGCCTCTCATTAATCGAGTTCAGCCTTCTTCCTCTCCTATCATTCCATTCAAACTTTGCTGAGATTTCCCTTCCATTATCTGGAGTCCCTCTGGTATCCCCTATGCTTCCTAGTTTGGGCATATTAGAGGAAATATATGTCCCTTCTCTTTCTGTGCTTGGCTGATCTCACTTAACATAATGTTCTCTAGGACTTTCCATCTTCTTGCGAATGACATGATTTTGTCCTTCTTTATAGCTGAACAGAATTCCATTGTGTGTATATCCCATAATTTTTCAATCCATTCATCTGTTGATGGGGACCTGGGTTGGTTCCATATTTTGGCTATTATGAATTCTGCTGCTATAAACATAGGTATGCATATCGTGCTGCAGTTCTCTGATTTCAACCCCTTTCGACAAATACCCAGGAGTGGTAGAGCTGGATCATATGGTAGATCTATTCCAAGTTTTCTAAGGAATCTCCACACTGATCTCCATAGTGGCTGAACTAGTTTGCGCTCCCACCAACAGTTTAAAAGAGTTCTTTCCCCACATCCTTGCCAGTATTTGTTATTTGATTTCTTTAGGCTTGCCAACCTGACTGAGGTTAGATGGAATCTCAGCAGAGTTTTGACTTGCATCTCCCTGATGGTTAATCATGTAGAACATCTTTTCATTTATCTATTGGCCATTTGTATCTCTTCTTTTGTGAAGTGTCTATTCAGTTCAATTGCCCATTTCTTGATTGGGTTATTTGTTTTGCTAGTGTAGAGTCTTTTGAGCTGGATATTAGCCCCCTATCAAAGTGGTGGCTGGTAAAGATCTTCTCCCATTCTGTAGGCATTCTCTTTAGGTTATTGATGGTTTCCTTTAATGAGAAGAAACATTTTAGTTTGATGCCATCCCACTTTTTAATTCTTGCTTTACTTTCATGAGCTTTGGAGGTCTTTTTGAGAAAGTTACTGTCTGTGCCTATATGTTGTAGTGTTGAGCCTATGCTCTCCTCTAGCAACTTCACAGTCTCTCGTCTAATTTCTAAGTCTTTGATCCATCTCGAGTTGATTCCTGTGCACAGTGAGAGGTAAGGATTTGTTTCCATCTTTCTATAAATGGATAGCCAGTTCTCCCAACACTGTTTGTTGAAAAGGTTGTCTTTTCGTCAAAGTATGAGTTTGGCCCCTTTATCAAAGATTAATCGACTAAAGATGTGTGGGTTTGTTTCTGTATCTTCTATTCTGTTCCACTGGTCAGTATACCTGTTATTGTGCCAGTACCATGCTTTTTTTTTTACTACTATTGATCTATAATATAATTTGAAGTCTAGTATTGTGATGCCTCCTGCATGGTTCTTATTGCTGAGAACTGCTTTGGCTATTCTGGGTCTTTTCTTTCTCCATATAAAGTTCATGATTTATTTTTTTAGGTTTATGAAGAATGTCATTGGTATGTTAATGGGAATTACATTGAATCTATAGATCACTTTTGGCAGAATGGTCATTTTGATGATATTTATTCTGCCTATCCATGAGCACAGGAGATCTTTCTATCTTTCAAGGTCTTCTTCATTTTCTTTCTTTAATATCTTATAGTTTTTGTTGTAGAGGTTTTTTTACATCTTTGGTTAAGTTTATTCCTAGGTATTTTATTGGTTTTGAGGTTACAGTGAATGGAATTGTTTTCTTTATTTCTTTCATTGTGGATTCATTGTTAAGTCTCTTTTTTAAATCTTAAAAGTAATACTTTCACTATTAAGCTGCAGGAGCCATTTATGTAATTTGGAGATCAATCTCTTATCAAACACTTGGTTTATAAATACTTTTTTCTATTCCATAAGTTGACTTTGACTCTCTTATTTCCTTTGCTGTAGAAAAGCTTTTCTAAGTTGATATATTTTATATATTATACTTATTTTTTCTTCCTTCCACATTTTTGGTGTCATATGCATGAAATTATTGTCTGGTCCAATGTCAAAAAATTTTCCTCCCATGTTTTCTTCTAGGGGTTTTATCATTTTAGGTGTTACATTTTAGTCTTTAACACCTTTTAAACTGATTTTCATATTTGATATAAGCATACAATTTCATTCTTTTGCATGTGATATCAAATTTTCTCAATACCATGCATTAAGAGACTATCCTTTCTTGATTCCATATCCTTAACCTGTTGAAGATCATGTATATGTGCATGGGTATCTCTATTTTGTTGAATTGACTTACATGCATATCTTTATGAATAGTATTATACTGTTTTGATTACTTTAGCTTTGTAATATATTTGAAACCAGGAAGTTTAATTCCTCTAGCTTTATTTTTTCTCAAGACTGAGTTTGCAATCCATGATCTTTTATGGTTATTAATTATAGAATTTTTTTCTATTTCTGAAAAATAATGTCATTGGGATTCTGGTAGAGATTGCCTTGAATCTGTCAATTGCTTTGGGTAATATAGACATTTTTATAAAATTAAGAACATCTTGTTTACTTTCATCAGTGTTTTTTAGTTTTCATTTTATGTCTTTTTCCATTGTTAAGCTTATTCTAAAGTATTTAATACTTTTTGTTGCTATTATAAATAGTATTGCCTTTCTAATTTTAATTTTAGATAGTTTATATTCTAACAATGAATAGATTTTTATATTTTGATTTAATGTCCTGCAATTTTATTTAATTTGTTAGTACTAACAGGTTTTATTTGAGTCTTTAAGATTTTCTATATACAAATTTTATAGGCACAGTTCTGTTCTTCCTTTCCTAGTTGGATGCCATTTATTTCTTTTTCTTGCCTAATTGCTCTAACTAGGATTTCCAGTAATATATTAAACAGAAGTGGTGAGAGTGAGCATCCTTACCTTGTTTTATCATCGTAGAGGAAATATTTTCAGTTTTTCTAACTTTTAGTTAGAGGAAAATCTTTTAGACTTTTAATTGAGTATGATGTTATCTTTGTGTTTATTCTTTCTCATCTTAATTATATTGAGGTCATTGCTTGTTGATTCTAGCTTATTGAGAGTTCTTTTTATCATGAAAGCCTGGTAGGTTTTATCTAATGTTTTTTCTGTTTCTACTGAGAAAAGCATGTGTTTTTTATTTGTTAAGATGATATATCAGGCCGGGCGTGGTGGCGCATGCTTGTAATCCCCGCGTTTGGGAGGCAGAAACAGGAGGATCACGCAGGTTCGAAGCCAGCCCCACACGCTGGCTTAGGAGACCCTGTTTCCAAATAAAAAATGTAAAAATAGGTCTGGGAGTGTAGCCCAGAGGTAGAGGGCTTCCAGGAACCCCAGTACCACCCAAAAAAAAGATATATCACATTTATTTTTTTATTTGTATATATTTAACTCTCTTTGCATCCAGGGATGCATCATACTCGATCATTGTTTATGGTCCTTTTAATATGCTACTGGATTCAGTTTCCTAATATTTTGTTAAGGACTTCTGAGTCCATATCCATCAGGGATATCATACTTCATTTTGAATTAATTTTTGTATAAAGTATATATCTTAGGTCAAGGGACCACCATTCCCCCACCTGTTCACCCTGATATGGATGTCCAATTGACCAAGAAGTAATTGGAGAAAATCAATGAACTGGTTTTGTACCCTTTTCAAAAATCAGTTGGGAACATTTGTATGGATCACATCTTTTCTCCACTGGAAACATCTTTCCATATCTACAAAACTAGCAAAAAGGAATGAGACAATAAAGGATGTTAAGAATTTGTGGGTTTTTTTTCATTTTTTATTGGTGCAATGTAGTCATACATCTTAATGGGATAAAAGATGGTGGAGACATACATGCACACATCACCCAGTTAGCCCTTACCCAGTTTACACCCCATTCCCACCCTAATCCTCCTTCCCATGCTTGGCTTAGTGATTGACTTTGATATGTTTAAGTACATGATGTGCTTTAGAGAGTTTTCCTATCCCCCCCTCCAATATCCTCAGCTAGGTCACCTTATTCGCTCCTTTATAGAATCTCCTTCATCTAGAGTTCCTCCTGTTACCCATTTCTCCCTAGCTTTCACATATTAGGGAAAGCATTTGATTTCTTATCTTTTGATAATCACACTTACATAATGACCGCCAGTTCCATCCATTTCCCTGTAAATAATGTAATTGTATTTTTCTTTATGCCTGAGTAAAATTCCATTGTGTACATATCCAACAGTTTGTAATCCATTCATCAGTTGATGGACATCATGGGTGGTTTCAAAGTGTGACAATGGTGAATTGTGCAGCTATGAACATAGATAAACATTCATTAATTTGATAGTTTGGTTTCCTTTTTTTTAGGTAGATACCCAGAAGTGGTTTTGCTAGATCAAATGGTAAGTTTTTTCTCATTCTTCTGAGGATCCTCCATATTGGTTTCCAAAGTGGTTACACTAATTGCAGTCCCAATAACAATGTATTACATTTAGCACTTCTCCATATCCTCACCAGCATTTGTGGTTGTCTGTGTTTTCAATGATTGCCATTCTAGTTAAAGTTGAGTGAAATCTCAGGGTAGTTTTGATTTGCATCTCTCTGATTGCTAATGATGTTGAACATTTTTACGCATTTATTGGCCATTTGAATTTCTTCCTTTGTGAAGTGTCTATTTAATTTACTTGCCATTTTTGATTGGGTTATTTATTTTCTTAGTACTGAGTTTATATAATTATCTGTATATTCTAGATATTAGTCCTCTATCAGAGGAGTAGATGGCAAAAACTTCTCCCATTTTGTTGGCTCTCAGTTGAGGATCTTGACAGTTTTCTTTTCTGTACAGAAGCTCTTCATTTTCATGCAATCCCACATATTGACTCGACTTTTAGTTTCTTGTGCCTTTGTGGTTTTATTGAAAAAGTTTTTGTCTGTGCCTAGGTGTTGCAGTGTTAGACCTATTCCCTCTTCAAGGAGCCTCAAGGTCTCTGGTCTAATTTTCAAGTCTTTGATCCATCTTGAATTGACTCTTGTACAGGGTGCGAAAGTGGGATTTATTTCCTTTTTCCTTCGTATGGATAACCAGTTTGGCCAACACCATTTGTTGTACAGGCTATCTTTTCTCTAATGTATATTTTTCTCCCCTTTGTCAAAAATCAATTGGCTGGCCAGGCATGGTAGCGCACGCTTCTAATCCCTGCACTTGGGAGGTGGAGACAGGAGGATTGTGCAGGTTCGAAGCCAGCCACACTGGCTTAAGAGACCCTGTTTCCAAATAAAAATATAAAATAGGTCTGGGAGTGTAGCCCGGAGGTAGAAGGGCTTCCAAGGACCCCAGTACCACCAAAAAATTAATTGGCTGTGAGTGTGTGTATTCGTTTCTCAGTCTTACATTGTGCTACATTGGTCTATGTATCTGTTTTTGTGCAAGTATCATACTGTTTTTATTACAATGGCTTTGCAGTATAATTTAAAGTCAGGTATTGTGATTCCTGCATGGTTTTTGTTGCTGAAAACCTCTTTGGCTGTACTGGGTTGTTTTTTGTTGTTCCAAATAAATTTAAGGATTGATTTTTCTATGTCTTTGAGGAATGATCTTGGTAAATTAATGGGTATTGCATTGAATCTGTCGATCACTTTTTTATGTCCATTTTGATGGAATTTATTCTGCCTATCCATGAACATGGGAGATCTTTCCATCTTCTAAGGTCTTTGATTTTTTTTAATGTTTTATAATTTTCTTTGTAGAGGTATTTTATAAGAGTAAATAACAATAATCAACATTTATGCCCCAAACATAGGTGCAGCTAATTTCATAAAACAAAGTCTTTGTGACATTAAGTCACACATAAATCCCAATACAATACTGGGAGACTTCAACACTCCTCTCACACCATTAGACTAATCTTCTACATAAAAGGTCAGTAAAGATGCCTCAGACCTAAAGAATAGCATTAATCAAATGAAGCTATTAGACACATATAGAATATTCTATCCAACTACAGCAGAGTTCACATTTTTCTCAGCTGCTCAAGGAACCTTCTCCAAAATAGATCACATCCTGGGCCACAAAGTGGATACTAGCAAATTTAAAAAATGTGACATACTTCCTTGTATCTTTTTAGACCATAATGGAATGAATCTAGAAATCAACTATAAAAAGACCCAGAGAAAGACATAAACATGTGGAGACTGAACATCACACTGGTGAATAAAGAATGGGTCATAGAAGAAATTTCTAGAAACAAATAAAATTAGAAATATAACATATCAAAACCTCTGGGACATTTTGAAGGAATATTAAGAGGAAAATTCATAACACTGAGTGCTCACATAGGAAAATCAGAAAGTTATCAAATAAATAAACTGATGACACACCTCCAAGCCCTTGGAAAACAGAAACAATATAACCCCAAAGCCAGAAGAATACAGGAAATTATTAAAATTAAAGCAGAAATTTTAAAAAGTAGAGAATAAAAAATACAGTAAATCAACAAAAACAAAAGTTGGTTTCTCAAAAAAATTAACAAGATAGATAAGCCACTAACCAACCAAACCAAAAAAGGAGAATCAACCCAAATTAAGAGATAAAAAGGGACATATCACTACTGACAGTGTAGAAATCCAGAGGATTATCAGAAACTATTTTGAAAAACTATACCACAAGAAATGGAAAACTTGGAGGAAATTAACAACATTCTAGATAAATACAACCTTCGTAAACTGAGTCAAGAAGATATAGAAAATTTAAACCAACCAATAGCAATCAGAGACTGAAACAGCAATAAAGAGCTTATCATCAAACTAATGCCCAGGACTAGGTTTCCGAAGTGAATTTTATAAAACTTTTATAGAAGAGCTAATCCTGATACTCTTCAATCTATTTCACGAAATAGAGATAAATGGGCCTCTCCCAAATCCATATGAAGCCAATATCACATTAATACTAAACAAAATATTTTACAAATAAAAAATGACCTTATTTGTCTCTTCTAATAGCTTGGGCTTAAAGTCTAACTTGTTTGATACCATAGTTTCTATTCCTTCTTTTCTATGAGTTCCATTGGCATGAATTACCATGCTTCAGCCATTTACCTTAAGTGTATTCCTATCTTTACTTGTAAGCTGTGTTTCTGGCATGCACCAGATAGATGCCATCTGGTCTTTAATCCATTTTGCCAGTTTATGTTTTTTATTGGGAAGTTGAGGTCATTTAAATTTAGTGTGCTTGTTGAGAGATTATTTTTAATTACTAACACGTTGAGATTTTACTTCTGTTTGAAATTCTGTTTGTTCTTTTTGCTTAGTTATCTGCTGGATGGAAATTCTTGTTTCTCTGCTTCTGACATGCATTACTTATTTCTTCTTTGCAGTTAATCTTTTTGAGTATTTTTTTTAGTGCTGGGTTGGAATTCATAAATTCCTTTAGATTCTGTTTGTCGTGGAAGAGTTTTATTTCCCCATCTAATTTGAGAGATAGTTTTGCTGAGTAGGATATTTTTGGCTCCAAGTTGTTTTCTTTCAGTTTTTGGTATATGTTACTTCAGGTCCTTCTGGCTTTCATGACTTGGTTTGGGAAGTCTGGATTGATTCTAATTGGTTTGCCTCTGAATGTCACTTGGCCCTTTGTTTTTGTTGCCTTTAAGATTCTCTGCTTGGCTTCCACATTGGTCATTTTGACAATTATGTGGTGTGGGGATCCTCTTCTCCGATCCTGTCTAAAGGGAGTTCTATAAGTTTCCTGGGCCTGTGTATCAACCTCTTGCTCTATGTTTGGAAATTTTTCTGCTATTACTTCTATGAAGAGATTGTTGATTCCTTTGGTTTCAGCTTCTTTTCCTTCCTCTATGTCAATTATTCTTAGGTTAGCTCTTTTTAGATGGGTCCATATTTCTTCAATGTCCAGTTTCTGCCGTCGAATAGTTTTTTCTAAGTTATAAACTATGCCTTCATTTTTTGAGTGATCATCTTCTAGGAGCAAGATTCTATTCTGCATGTAGTCTAATCAATTGTTTATAGTTTGAATTGATGCCTTCACTTCAGTGATTGCATCTTTTATTCCTTTCAAACTGTCTTTAAATTCATTTTGGAATGCCTGTATTATTTCTACAGTTACCTTCTGGAGATCCATGAAATTCTGTGTTATCAGGTTCTGTTTTTGTGGGGTTGTGGGAGTTCATTGCTTCCTTGTTATTACTCCTTCTGATGATTTCAGAAGTTTGTATCTGTTGCTTTTGATAGATTTCTCTCAGTCTCTAGGTATCAACTCGTATATCCAAGGGCAAGTTGTATTATATTCAATAGTGAAGTTTGAGTAAGTAGGGAAGTGAAGGAGTATATGTAAGAATAGGGTAAAACCTCAGAAAGGGTCAAATAGAATGAGAATATGAGTTTGGTAAAGTAGTATAAACTAGAGATTAGAGATAGTAAAAATGTACTAGTATTCTAGTAACCAATGTAGAGTTTCTGATATAGTGATATAAAGTGGATTTAATAAAAGACAAGGGAGTAAGAAAAAGAAAAAATTTAGAAAAGGGATAGAGAGAAGAGAGTAGGTATGTACAAGGGAAGAAGTTTGGGAGAGGGTTTGGGGAGAGGATTTAAAAAACCAGGCAAACACACACACACACACACACACACACACACACACACACAGAACAAAAAACCAATGCCAACAACAAATTAATGCAACTCTATAAATCAATGAACACTCAGCAGACAGAGCCTCTGTAGTCTCTCTCTCTGCAGATATTGAGTGCCACTGGCACCTTTTCTGCTATGAGTCTCGTTTTTTGAGTCTATACAGATGGTTGGTATCAATGTGGCTGGATTTAACGTTAAGCTCAGGTCACCCTCCATGCTTTCCACAGATTTGGAGTCTCAGTCTCTCCCTGCTTTCGTTTGTGGCATATGCCTCTGAGACCAAACTCAATGTAGGATTTTCTGTTCTCCATATCTAGGGCTTGGCTAGTCTGATTTCTCCCCATTCACCCTGATTGGGAGGTCTGTGGTTATCCCTAATAGTTAGTTCTAGTGTTAAGGGTAGGTGTCTCCCCACATTTTCCACTGATCAGAGCCTGAAACTGTCTGAGACTCTGCTATATCCAACAGCTGACCCCAATCCACCTTCTCCAGGTTGTACCTCAAAGTCTCAGAACCAGGGAGTTTATCGGGACTGCATAAGTCTCTGGGGACACTGGGCTGGGTTTTTGCCCATGGGAACCATGACTTCACTTAAGGAGTTATTGAGTGCCTCTCTAGATCTCTGGAGTGTGTAATAATCTCAGCCTCCACTATTCTTCATTGGGTTGTACTGCAAAATCTCAGACCCAGGAAATTTTTCAGGACTGTGTGAGTCCCTCGGGTATCAAGCTGGGTGTTTTCCCGTGGGAACCGCAACTTCACTTGTGGTGTTATTGAGCACTGTTCTGGATCTCTATTGGGTGTGGTAATCTCAGACGCCACTACTCTTTCACTGGGTTGAACTACAAAATCTCAGACCCAGGGAGTTTATTGCAACTGTGAGAGTCCCTGGGGGTGCAGCACAGGGAGTTATCCTCTGGGAACCGCAGTTTAACTTACGATTTTGGTGCACGCTGGTCTGGATATCTGGAGGGTGTGGAGATCTTGACCACCGCTGGCAAGATGGCTCTGCTATGGTACACTACACCAGGAGGTGGGCAGTTTCCTTTTCTGGTGTTGAGCTCCGCTCTTGATCCCTGGTGGGTGTGGTGATCTCAGCCCTTGAAGTTGTAGCAGGTGTTTGCACAGGAAGAACTGATGGGTTACAACCCATTGATCTGCAGCTCCTCTCTTCAGATCCTTGTTTTCCTTTTTGTCTCTGGAGTATGGTGCTGAGGGGCAAGATGGCACCACCATGGCGCCCACCACCACGAGGCAAGCAGGTTTCTGTTCTCTGATCAGTCTTCTAATCTCCTTTTGCTTTGTTCCTTGTATTTATCCTTTTTATTCCTGTACTGATAGTATTTTCTGACTTTGTACAATGCTATTTTTGAGGCAATGGATATCAAGTGTCAGCAGGATTCACAAGTTCTGCTTTTCTTGGTCACCATCTTTCTGGAAGTCAGAATTTGTGTTCTTAAGTGAATAAAAACCTTTAAAATTATAGTAGCAGATACATATGGAGTATTTGCTGTATGCCAGTAACTTTAATTACCTTATTCTATTTATTATTCAAAACATTCTATTATTCACATACAGTTTATATAATAATCACCATTTGCAGATAATGACAGCAACAGAAAAACAGTTCTTTTTTCAAGGCAAAAGCAAGTATGTACTGGATTTGAACAAACACTGATCTCTATCAGTGAGCTTCTGATCCTTTAGGAAGAAATTCTAACTAGGCCTACAATTTCATACGTGCCACCTGTTCTGCCTACCACCACCAGCTACTACAGTATAAAATATCAAACTTCTCTGAAGCAATGTTCCATTTCATGCTTCATTCTTGATTATTTGATTATTCTGTGTGTGTATGTTTGCATATATTCGGATACTAGAGGAACAAAGAAAATATGAATGAATGGTTCCAGGGACTTGGGCCAGGCCCAAGACTGGAAGGAGCAAACAGAGGAAGGAAAGCACAGGTGACAGTTGAACTAATTTTCTGAAACTCTCATTGGTTAATTTCTAGCAGGAGAATAATAATATATGAAATGGTTCAAACTTCTCTACTTCACCTATATTGATCGGGAACTTCATATAGTACAATTGATGGTGTAGAGGATCACCTTAACATCTTTAAAAAGCCATAGGAATTCTAGTTCACTTTGTTTAAACATCCTTTATTGGAAGCTTCTATAGCTATAAATGCAGTTGTTATTGCAGTCAGGCCTCTAAAACATGGGAGGGTTCCTATTTCCCTACATAATACTATAGCAATGTATGAAGGCATTACTATCAGTCTTACTAACCCATGTGGGGAAGGAGGATGGGGAAGTGGAGTTGGTTGATCCTGGCTTATGAGAAAAGGTCTCCATACTATAGGAAATAATTAATTTCCTCACTAATTATACAAATGATTCTTTTTAAAGTTTTTCAGGTACCAATGGAAGAATGCCAATTCAGAGACCTCTAAATCATCCTAAAATCAAAGTCATATTCTCCTTCCAGTCATTAGAGAGAAACTGGGAGGAAAAGGAAAATGAGTCTAAATTCTGTTGAAAGACATGTTTATTTTTGTGGTACTGAGGATTGAGCCCAGGAATATTCTACCTCTGAGCTACATCCCCAGCCCTATTTTGTTTTTGTTTTTTTTTTAAACAGGATCTCACTAGTTTGATGAGAGTCTCACTACTTGCTAAGGCTGTCCTCGAACCTGCAATCCTCCCATCTCAACCTCCCAAGAACTGGGATTACAGACATAGGCTACCATGCCTGGCTCAAGATTTCAAATTAGTACAGCCACCCACTATGGAGATCAGTATGGAGGTTTTTTAAAACACTGAAATGGAGCTACCATATGACCCAGCCATACCACTCTTGGGAAACTCACAAATATAGACTATATGCGTTTAACTCTGAGCAACTATATCACATTCCATTTAAACTCTTCATTAATGTTTACTCCAAATTTTTTACCTATAAGTTTTACACCTCGAGAGGTGTTCTAGACAAAAAAGTATACATCATGTTTCTAAGATTTTCTTTTAGACCTACACTTGTAAGAATTTCTACTTTTAAATTTTTTATTGGTGTATTATATTTATACATCATAATGGGATAAAAAAAAAGCTTGTGTAGACATGCATGCATACATTGCCCAGGTAGACCCTACCCCATACCCACCCCATTTCTTCTCCATCTCTCCTTACCAGGCTTAGTTTACTGGTTGACATTGATACGTTTGTTTAAGTACATCATGTGCTTTAGAGAGTTTCCTTCTCCCCCCTCCCAACCCCACAGTTAAGTTGCCTTGTTTGCTCCTCTATAGGATCCCATTTTCACTTTGAATTCCTCCTATGACCCATTTCACCTTAGCATTCACATATTAAGGAAAGCATCCAATTTCTTAATTTTTGCAACTGACTAATATTGATTAGCATAATGTCCTCCAATTCCATCCATTTCCCTGAAAATGATGTCATTGTGGGATTTTTATGCATGAGTAAAATTCCATTGTGTACATATCCCACAGTTTTGTAATCCATTCATCTATTGATGGACATCTTGGCTGTTTCCATAGTTTGGCTATGGTGAATTGTGCAGCTATGAACATAGATACACATGCATTAGTTTTGTAGTTTGGTTTCCTTTCTTTTGGATAGATGCCCATAAGTGGTACTTCTGGATCAAATGGTAAATTAGTTCCCATTCTTCTGATGGTCCTCCATACTGGTTTCCAAAGAGGTTTCACTAATTTTCAATCCTACCAACAATGTTTTAGAGTTCCCACTTCTCCACATGCTCACCAGCATTTGTTGTTGTTTGTGTTTTGAATAATTGTCATTCTAGTTGGAGTAAGGTGAAATCTCAGGGTAGTTTTGATTTGCATCTTACTGATTGCCAATGATGTTGAGCATTTTTTCATGCATTTATTGGCCATTTGAATTTCTTCTTTTGTGAAGTGTCTATTTAGTTCACTTGCCTATTTTTTGATTGGATTATTTGTTTTTTTAGTGTTGAGTTTCTTAAGCTCTCTGTATATTCTTGATATTAGTCCTCTATCTGAGGAACAGGTGTCAAAAATTTTCGCCCATTCTATTAGCTCTCAGTTGAGGATTTTGACAGTTTCCTTTGCTGAATAGAAGCTCTTCAGTTTCATGCAGTCCCACATATTTATTTGCCTTTTAGTTTGTTGTGCCTTTGGGGTCTCGTTGAGAAAGGTTTTATCTGTAGCTATGCGTTGCAGTGTTGGACCTATGCCCTCCTCGAGGAGCATCAAGGTCTCTGGTCTA
Source organism: Muscardinus avellanarius (assembly GCF_963383645.1). Lineage (NCBI taxonomy): Eukaryota > Metazoa > Chordata > Mammalia > Rodentia > Gliridae > Muscardinus > Muscardinus avellanarius. Next base: position 76,302,855 of record NC_137792.1, read on the forward strand.
ATTTCCAAGTCTTTGATCCATCTTGAATTGACTCTGGTACAGGGTGAGAAAGTGGGATTTATTTTCATTTTTCTGTATATGGTTAACCAGTTTGGCCAACATCATTTGTTGAGCAGACTATCTTTTTTTCCAGTGCAGGATTTTGGCCCCTTTGTCAAATATCAATTGGCTTTAAGTGCGTGGATTTGTTTCTGAGGCTTCTATCCCGCTCCATTGGTTTATAGATCTGTTTTTTATGCCAGTACAATGCTGTTTTTATTATAATAGCTTTGTAGTATAGTTTAAATTCATATTTTGTGATTCTTCCTGCATGGTTTCTGTTGCCGAGAACTACTTTGACTATTATGGGTTTTTTCTTGTTCCAAATGAATTTGAGGACTGACTTTACTATGTCCGTAAGGAGTGATCTTGGTAACTTATGAATATTACATCGAATCTGTAGATCACTTTTGGGAGTATGGCCATTTTGATAATATTTATTCTGCCTATCCATGAACATGGCAAATCCTTCCATCTTCTAATATCTTCTTCGATTTCATTTTTCAGTGTTTTATAATTTTGTTTGTAGAGGTCTTTTACCTCCTTGTTTAAGTTTGTTCCTAAGTATTTTATATTTTTGTGTGAGATCCGGAGTGGAAGTGTGTTCTGAATTTCTTTTTCACTGGATTTATGGTTGGTGTACAGAAAAGTTTCTGATTTTTTGAGATTGATTTTGTATCCAGACACTTTGCTGAATTTGTTGATCAGTTCTATAAGCCTTTTGGTTGAGTTTGTTGGGTCTTCCTAGTATAATGTCATCTGCAAATAGTGGAAATTTTAGTTCTTCCTTTCCTATTTGTACTACTTTGATTTCCTTTTCTTGCCCTATTAATTCTGTGATGCATGGAAATTATTGTTTCTCTGGTTCTAGCGTGTATTACCTGTTTCTTCTTTGTAGTTGATCTCTTTGAGTGTTTTCTCTAGTGCTAGGTTTGAAGACATAAATTGCTTCAGCTTCTGTTTGTCATGGAAGAATTTTATTTCCCCATCTAATCAAGAGATAGTTTTGCTGGGTTAGGAAATTTTTGGCTGCAAGTTATTTTCTTTCATAGTTTGGAATATGTTACTCCAGGCCCTTCTGGCTTTCATGACTTGTTTTGAGAAGTCTGAGGTGATTCTAATTGGTTTCCCTCTGAATGTCACTTTTTCTTTTGTTTTTGTTGCCTTTAAGATTCTCTCCTTGGCTTCTACATTGGTCAATTTGACTATTATGTAGTGTGGGGAACCTTTTCTGTGATCTTGTCTAAAGGGGGTTCTATAAGTTTCCTGTACCTGTGTGTCAATCTCTTGCTCTTATGTTTGGAAAATTTTCTGCTATTACTTCTTTGATTTCACCTTCTTTTCCCTCCTATATGCCAATTATTCTCAAATTAGTTCTTTAAGATGGACCCATATTTTTTCAGTGTCTAATTACTGCTGTTGAATTGTTTTCTTTTTTATGTTATAAACTATGTGTTCATTTTTGGAGTGATCATCTTCTAGGAGCAATATTCTACTCTCCATGTGGTCTAAGCTATTATTTATCTTTTGAATAGATGCCTTTGCTTCAGTGATTGCATCCTTCATTTCTTTCAGATTCTAAATTCTTTTTGGAATTCCTGTATTAATTCTACAGTTACATTTCTGATTTGACCTTCTGGAAAATTCTGAAATTCTCTGTTATCATGTTCTGTAGTTGTGGAGTTGTGGGAGCTCATTGCTCCTTTGTTGTTTCTCCTTTACATGACTTCAGATATTTGCCTCTGTTGCTTTTGATGAATTTCTCTCAGTTTCTAGGTGTCAGCTGGTATATCCAAGGACAGTTTGTATTATATTCAACAGTGAAGTTTGAGAAAGGAAGGAAGTGCAGGAGTATATCAAAGAATAGGGTAAAATCTCAGATAGATTCAAATAGAATGAAAGTATGAGTTTGGTATGGTAGTATATACTAGAGATTATAGATAGTATGGATAAAGTAGTGTTCTAGTAACCAAGGTAGAATTTGTGGTATAATGATATGAAGTAGGTTTGATACAAGACAAGGGGGATATAAAAAGCAAAAGAAAGATAGGAAAGGAATAGTGAGAAGAGAGTTGGTATGTACAAAGGAAGAAGCTTGGGACAACTAGGTGTATACACTCACACACAAAAAAGGAACAAATAAAACCAAAACAACTTCAACCATGAATTAATGTAATTCTACAACTAAATGACTATCCAGAATATAGATCTGCAGCAGTCTCTCTCTGTACAGGTACCAAATATCACCGGCACCCTTCCTGCTGTGAGTTTGGTTCTCTGAGGTTTTCTCTATCTATGTAGATGGCCACTACCATTCCGGCTGTGTCAGGTATTAAACGCAGGTCACTCTCACACTTTCCACCAGTTTGGAGTCTAGGTCTCTCTTTGCCACCATTAGTGAAGTATGTCTCTGAGAACAAACTCAATGTAGGAGTCTCCATTCTCCACACCTAGGGCTGGACTGGTCTGACTTCTCCACATTCGCCACAATTGGGAGGTCTGTGGTGATCCTGGAGCTTCTATTATTTGGATCTATCTACATTTTCCCCCCACATTTTCCGCTGATCAAAGCCTGAGTCTGTTAGAGCTTCTGTTATGCCCAACAGCAGCCCCCTTTCCTGATTTCTCCGTGCTCTATTAGGAAGTCTCAGACCCAGGGTGTTTATTGGGGCTCTGTGAGACCCTAAGGGCATCTGGCTGTGTGATTTCCCACGGGGGCCACAACCTTGCTTACAGTGTTATTGAGCACAGCTCTGAGTCTCTGGAGAGTGTGGTACCTCTGTCACCACTCTGCCTTTACTGGGTTGAACTACAAGATCTCAGACCCAGGGAGTTTATCATGTTTGTGCGAGTCCCTAGGGTTACGATGCTGGAGGTTCCCCTTTGAGCTGCAGCTTTACTTACACTTCTGATGCTCGGTGAGCTGGGACTCTGGGGGACATGTTAGGCTGGGCTTTCGCTGTCTTAATGGCATCACAGTGGATTCTGATGCTGAGCTCCACTTTTGGTCCCTGGATAGCATGGTTAGCTCCCGTATGCTGTAGCAGGTCTTTGTTGGAGACTGACTTACAACCCATGGGTCTCCTACTTCTCCCTTCAAATCCTTGTTATCCTTTTGTCACTGGCATGTGGTGCTGGGAAGAAGCCTGCACCCATGTCAGAATCTGCTGCTTCGGGCAGGGCTTTTTTTTTCTCTCTCTGCTCGATCTTCTAGTCTTTTTTTTCTCTGTTACTTGTGTTTATTGTTCTTATTCCTCTGCTGATAGTATTATCTAGCTTTGTAGTGCTCAGTTTGGGGGACAGTGGGGATCAAGTGTCAGCAGGATTCGTATGTGCTGCTACTCTTGGTTGCCATCTTCCCAAAAATATAAGAATTTCTACTTTATCATTTGATGTTATTACTGAGTGAAAAATCTCTGTTTTGACTTGCCAGCAAAAGTATATGATGAACACCTCAAGCCCACCATGACTGCATAGACATTTCTTTTAAATAGTATTAATAATTCTCACACAACCTCACATACCCAGTCTATATTCAAGAATATTTGCAGCTGGCTACTCATAATAAGCTAGCTTCTGCCATCATCTCTAGGGAACTAGGAATTATTAATCATTCCAGCTTCCCACATTTCATACATGACTTTCTGAGCAGTTTCACCAGTACTCCTACAAACTAACCACTAAATGGCAAAGACAGGTTTACCCTTGAAACACAACCAGTCACCTAGTGGATAAGCCTTTACTAATTGTAACATAACCTCCAGAGAATTGTCATGAGCAAATTTGAGTAGGTGACAACACAGTAACTAATCAAACTACCACATGTTGGGGTAGATCATGTGTACCACACAGAGATCTGAATATTCAAACTATTCAAACACAAGTATGACATGATATTTGAACAAAGACAACAAAAGACTTTTAAGGAGCAACAAACATGATGTTAAATTGTTTGAAAGGAGACCTCCATGTTATACAGCCTCCACCATTTTATTTTAATCTTTGCCTGAGCAAAATTCAACCAAGGTGATTCCTCAGTCTCTGCTTCACAGCGATCCCTACAGTGTAAAGGCTATAGGTGTTGGCATTTGCTTCTTTTTAGGCTCAAAATCAATGGGAGGCAACTTTAAGTAATAATTTATTTACAAAAAATGTTTAACAAATAACTGATTACCAGTTCATCCCCTGGAAAGATAGAATAAGAAAGATATGTTAATATTTCTGTAGGTAAGGTTTTCACATTTGAATTTGATATAAGAAATAAATTTGATCACAAACGTTTCCTTGCCTAATAAGAGATTTCTTATGGAGACTGCAGTTGTGGGTAAGAGTATCAGGAAAACAAAAGAGTAATCAGGTTTATTTATAGTGACTATTTTAGGTGAAAAATAGGTTCCCAGGTCTCGATGTTGATATTAATCCACCAATCACTGTGGGATCATACTATTTTTTCAATATTTCAAAAGTATGGAAAAATTTATTATTTTGTGAATAGACACTTTTAAGAAGCCTTCTAAATGATCACCATCATCCTGAGTTACCACCCAGGTCACCCAAAGACTAACAAGAATGGTTTTACCACTTGCATAGCAAGGGGATCTCCCAGACCCTGTTCCATTGCTAAGTTTCAGTGTCCAGTTTTGTTTGATCACCCATGTCATACTTGTGTTTGAATAGTTTGAGCATCACTCCTGGCTCCCCGATACTGCCCATATGGCTTGTGGCCATATTTGGAGGCAGAATCAACCAGCTTGCCAGAAGACTCCTCAAATATTTTAATGTTCCTATAATAGACTAAGTTCAGTAGTTAAAAAAGAAATTAATATGAAAATATTAACTTGAAGGAAATTTTTTGTATGTTCATATGTTTTTTTCTTTTTTAATTTATTTTTTATTGGTGCGATGTATTCATACATCATAATGGTATAAAGAAAATATTTTTGGAGACATATATGCACACATCGCCCATTTAGCCCCTACCCAATCCCCACCCCATTCCCTCCCCAACCCTCCTTCCCATGCTTGGCTTAGTGGTTGACATCTAGTTTTATAGCAATTTATCCAATATTAACGATGATAATCTCACATAACAGTTTCATTTGTCTGATACCAAGCTTTTGATGACTTAAAGATAACATTTCAATATTTCTTTTTGCTTTCTTTCTTACCAGAGAATATTTTTTTCTTTTTTTTTAGGTGAAACTATCATACATTTATTTATTTTTCAGAAAAAAATCTATCCTGATATGGAATATGAACTCTAGATACCCAAAACAATCTCGAAGAAGAACAAAGCTAGAAGATGTACATTTTCTGATTTCAAACCTTATAAAGCTACATTAATTAAAACAGTGTAGTACTGTTCTAAAGGCAGATATATAAACTATTGGAGTTAAATAATAGCTTAGAGATAAATTCTTCCATATATTGTCAAGTTATTTTTGACAAGGTTTCCACGAACATTTGGTGGAGGGAATACTAATCTTTTAACTAAATATTGTTGAAAAATAATAATTACATGAAAAAGAATATAATTGGACCCTTACCTAACACATATACAAATATTAACTCAAAATAGATAAAAGACCTAAATATATATCTTAATACTATAAACTTTTAGAAGAAAATCTGGGTCATAAAACCTCACAACATTGAAATTGGCAGTGATTTCTTGGATATAATTTCAATGGCACAGGCAACAAAAGGGTAAATAAACTCCCTAAAAAATAAAAAAAATAATTGTATATCCAAAGACAATGTAAACAGAGTTAAAAGTTACTGATAGAATGGGATAAAATATTTCCAAATGCTATATCTGAAGGTATATTAATATTCCAACTAGACATCCTAAAATTTAGCAACAATAAAAGCAAACAATACAATTTAGAGATAGGTAAAAGACTAGCATAAATAATGGATCTCCACAGATAACCAGTCTTAGTTGTCTGTTGGATGGAAAATCTTGTTTCTCTGGTTCTGGTGTGTATTACCTATTTCTCCTTTGTAGTTAATCTCTGAGTATTTTCTCTAGCACTAGTTTTGAAGACATAAATTCCTTCAGTTTCTGTTTGTCGTGGAAGCTTCTTATTTCCCCATTTAATTTGATAGAAAGTTTTGCTGGATAGAAAATTTTTGGCTGGAAGTTGTTTTCTTTCGTAGTTTGGAATGTGTTGCTCCAAGCCCTTCTGGCTCTCATGACTTGGTTTGGGAAGTCTGGAGTGATTCTAATTGGTTTGCCTCTGAATGTCACTTGGCCCTTTGTTTTTGTTGCCTTTAAGATTCTCTGCTTGGCTTCCACATTGGTCATTTTGACAATTATGTGGCGTGGGTATCCTCTTCTCTGATCCTCTCTAACGGGGGTTCTATAAGTTTCCTGGACCTGTGTATCAACCTCTTGCTCTATGTTTGGAAAATTTTCTGGTATTATTTCCTTGAAGAGATTGTTGATCCCTTTGGTTTCACTTTCTTTTCCCTCCTCTATTCCAATTATTCTTAGGCTAGCTCTCTTAAAATGGGCCCATATTTCTTCAATGTCAGATTCCTGCTGTCGGATATTTTTTCTAAATTAGAAACTATGCGTTCATTTTTTGAATGATCATCTTCTAGGAGCGAGATCTTATTCTCCATGTGGTCTAAATGGTTGTTTGTACTTTGAATTGAGGCTTTTACTTCATTAATTGCATCCTTTATCTCTCTTTGGCTCTCTCTGAATTCTTTTTGAAACACCTCTATTATTTTTACATTTATTTTCCTGATTTGATCTTCTAGAAATCTCTGAATTTCTGTTTTATCAGGTTCTGAAGTTGTGGGGTTGTGGGCATTCACTGCTCCATTGTTATTTCCTCTTTCTTTTTTTGTGCCTTCTCTGGGTTCTTCACTGGGTCACTACGACTTCACTTAAGGTGCTCTGGATCTCGAGTCTCTGGTATCTCAGTCACCACTACTCCTTTACTGGGTTATATCGCAGAGTCTCAGACCTTGGGAGTCAATCGAGGCTACTTTAGACCATGGGGTGGGGGGTGCCAGATTGGGCGTTCTCCTATTTTGTAATATCTCTGCCACCACCTCTCCCCCACTGGGTCAAGTCCCAGGGAGTACAATACTGGGATTTCTCCTCTAGGGGCCACAATTTGACTCACTGTTGTTGAGTGCGCAGATGGACCTGTCGTGGACTCAGTGAATTCACTGCTGCTGCCGCCGGTGGCAATATCGCACCCCTGTCACGCCCTCGGCCGTGAGGCTTGCATATTTCTTTTCTGTTTTTGAGCTCCGCTCTGAGTCCCTGCAGGGTGTGCTGAGCCCAGCTTCTGGGAGCTTTAGATGCTCCCTGCGCCAAGAAATCTGCCAAATTCCTCCCGGCTGATCCACAGCGGCTCACCTCTGCTCGCTGTCCGCTGCTCCTCTCTGGAGCCTGGTGGGCTGTTGAATGTGTTGGTCTGGTGCCGTCCGGTGAGCTCACTGCTGCCGCCGGCAGTAAGGCGCTGCTGCCGCATCCTCGGGCGTGAGGCCAGCATATCTCCTCTGTGGCTCTGAGCTCCGTTATGAGTTCCCTTCCTCTCTGGAGCCTGGTGCTGCAAGGGAAAATGGCGCCCGCCGCTTCGCACCGTGGCTCTGTCCTGCAGCACTGCGGTCTGGTTTCTGGTGTCTCGTTTTTCCAGCCCTCTTTTTCTCTGTCCTTTGAAATTACATTTTTTGTTTCTCTGTTGATGGTGTTTTCTGGCTATGAAAGGCGCTGATTTTGTGGTAATAGAGATTGGTTGTTAGCGGGGCTCGTAAGCCCCGCTTTTCTCTGTCGCCATCTTCCCGGAAGTCTCCCAACTTGAAGGAAAATTTAATAAAAATTTTGGAAAACACTTCTACTTTTATTTATTTTTTCATAAATTATATTTTTAATTTAAATACCAGGATTAAAGTATAGCTTTCAATTTAGAATATTAAAAATGATAAAACATTAACATTATACTTAGGATGTCTTATTACAAAGCTCCTAGGTACATACATGTACAAAGCATATCATTTGTATTACCAAACACCTCCAGCCATGACTTCCTAGGTATCTGGTATGAACAGTTCATCTCCTGAGAGGCTTTTCTCAATAAATTCCAAGTTTCTTGCACAAGGTTTTGCTGCCACTCATACGATTCACATGGATGAGGGCATTTCATCATTGAATATTTCGATTTAATATAAAGTAGCATAAAATAAATCTAGCCAATGACTGTGAGGGGTAGAACAAAATTGTATATAATTTTCAACCTTTACCAGACTCATTTAATTTGTCAACATTTTTTAGCCATTCAAAAAATAACATTTGTGCTATGTATCTCTTAGAGAGATTTAAATCAGTATACTTTCTGTGGCACAAGAGAACCCCAGACTAGGAGATGTTTGAAACAAATGTAGGGGTGTTACCTTAGACAAAACTAGATTATCCCTTATAATATTAAATTACTCCTGACTCTGTATGGATGAATAATGTGTTAGACCCTCACTATAAAGAAGTATAAAATTACTTAATTTGCAGGGAAATGGATGGAACTGAAGAACATTATGCTGAATGAAATTAGTCATAAAAACTAAAAAATTGGATGCTTTCTCTAATATGTGGAACCTAGGGAGAAAAAGGATCATAGGAGGGATGCTAGACAAAGGACAAACCATAGATGAGAAAGTATGTGGGTAATGGGAGGGGGAAAGAGGGGAATTTCCTAATGTATATGATGTACATTCATAAACATATCAAAGTCAGTCACTAAGCCAAACATGAGAAGGAGAGAGGGGGAAGGGAATGGAGTGGGAATTGGGTAAGGGTTAGTTAGGTAGTATGTGCATATGTGTCTTATGAAATAGGTGAAATGATGCAAAACAGACCAACACAGTATTCCTTCTGATCCTATAATGGAAACAAATTGGATAGTTTTAATTCCCTTGTCATCTTCTATGAATGATATTTACTAATAGACTGCAAATATCATTGGTAAAAAAAGAAGAGCAGATATGAATTATTATAATGAATAAAATCAGATTCAGAAAACTATATTAGTAAGTAATTACATTAGTATATTTCCTAAATAAAACCAACCAGGATTTGCCACTCCAGATAGTCTTAGGCCTCTGTGTATACTCTGCTTGCTGAAGCACAATGACTAGGACACTGATTTCTCCTGGATTTTGCTTTAGTTGTTACTACTGTTAATGGAAGCATTCTGAAAACCCAGCAGAGTTCTGTGGAGGTTCCCTTACATATTTGGAGAAGATACATTCCTCCTGTTTCATTGGTATTCATTTAGCTCCATTGTTTCTGAATAGCAATCTCCTGCCCTAGACTTCCTACCAACAGCTGGAATGGAAAGGGTAATGTAGAATGATGACATGTCTTGTACCATCCCCAATCCATTCACCTTCCATTTTTACCCCAGGATCTCTGTCATTTTCCAAGTTTACTGAGTTTTAAGTTGCATCTGTGAATAGAAGAGAAGGGTTTCTCTAAGTGTCAGACATCAGATTTGTCTTACTCATCTGCTTCACTTACTGAATTAGTTCCCACCAAGTGCCTATTTGCCAAGTGTATCCTTATATTTTCTAGAAATGTATCTGCCTTTTCTTTCCCACATGGTTTGGCCAATTCACTGGTGTCCTGAAATGCATCAACATCAATTCTCTCCTCTGCTAAGCTTAAGTGGAATTTAATAATCCCCGCTAAATTGTCTTGTGACTCTGTCAAATGAATAAAGGCTACAGACTCTAGGTAAGGTTGTAGGCATCAAATTAATTTTACTGCAAAGGTCAGGCTGCACTCCTGGTGTTCTGTTGTGCTTAAAGGTTAGTTACTGTATGCTTGACCAAAACCTTTCTGTCTGAGTTGTATCCAAAACATATTTCAAGATACAGCCAGATTGAAAACCAGACATTTAGAGATAAAAGGCTGTATATTTTGACCCCTTGAAAATAGCAAGCAGCTGTAGTGATTCCATGTGTATATATAATATATCATCATCTTCAGGAAATGATGAACATTAAGCTCAGCACCTTTTGCTCCCAAAGCAAATGTCTGCTCATCTTTCTACCTAGCTGCTCATGTCAGAGTAAAGAAATACTTCTTCCCAAATGACTTCTAGCTTGCTTGTCTGAAAAGTGCTGCCCCTGGGGAAGCAAGACCTATCAGTGGAGTTTGGCTAAAAAAAAAGATATAATCAAATTCAGATAATGGCAGACACCTCTATCCTGGCTCCCTTTAACCTTCATCTGTCTTCCTAATTTTACCACGGGCTCTCTATTTCTAGATTGCCACCTTCGGCCATTTGTGTTGTGAGTCATACACTGCTGATATATATTTTTAATATCCTTATCAGTTCAAATTCTACAAGTAACATTCATGTAATGATTTACCATTTATACTCTTAGAAAAAACTAAAGATGGACTCTGAGGCTTTAAAGCAGCATCTATTGCTGTTGTCAAAACTACAATACCTTAAAGCTATAGGAGCTGGGGTCAAGAACATAGCATGACAGCTCCTCTGGGCATAATGTAGTCTTTTTAAATGTTCTAAAAAGAGATAGTAATGGTCATTTTCCTATTTCAGAGGATCAGTCCTAGAAAGGGAAATGCAATTGGCTTGCAGTTTTGATTTTCATTCTTCCCAGTGGGAAATTTACAAGTAGGTCTAGGGAAACTGTTTTCTGTTGCTTATTACAAATTTGAGCTTTAACCTGTGACAGTAATACTGCTAATCCACTGTGTTCAGAACAATATGTGTGTTTAGACATTGAGTTCTCCACACACCTGCTTAAGTTTCCTATGGTCATCAGTGCTTGTCAGATAAGGCAGGGTAAGGTATATAGCCTGAGGCTATGCAACACTGCAAAGTTGAGTGGCTCAAGAAGGCATCAACTGGGATGCTAATGAATGCCAGTAAAGTTAATAAAACAGGTTCAAAATTATTTTTGAGGAAAATTCAATCCCACCTTAAGTAGGATAACACTCTACCTGGACAAGCATGCAAGTCAAACATTTTAATTTCTGAAACATAATGATAGCTTAGCCACTTTGTATGTCTGATTACTAAAGCATGTGGACCTTTCTTCACCCCATAGTCCAAACTATCTGCCTTCCTTGTGCTTAACAGAGCATTCAATCTTATATTAGCTGCCCTCTAGCTCTTACATGTGAAGTGGGATATGATAACCAAGTAGGCTTACATGAGAAGTACTGTTCCCAGAGAAGCAAACCCTATTGGGAAAGTTTGTTTCAAAAATGACATCATCGAGCTGGGCATGGCGGCCCACACCTGCAATCCTAGTACTTGGGAGGCTGCGACAGGAGGATCAAAGGTTCAAAGACAGTTTCAGCAGTGTAGCAACACTCTCAACAACCTAGCAAGACCCCATTTCAAAACAAAAAAATAAAAAATACATGTACATATCCAATTAGCCTTTACCCAATCACTATCCATTTCTTCCCCATCCCTCCTTCCCATGCTTGGCTTAGTGACTGACTTTGATATGTTTGTTTAAGTACATCATATGCTTTAGAGAGTTTCCTTCTTCCCCCCTCCCATCCCCTCAATTATGTTGCCTTATTTGTTTCTCTATAGGCTCTCCTTCTTCATCTAGAGTTCCTCCTGTTACTCATTTCTCCGTAGCTTTCGCATATTAGGAAAAGCATCTGATTTCTCCTTTTTTATGTGGAACATACTGAAAATGGCAATGAGTGTCCAGGTTAACCATGCTATATTTATATTTTTACACAAATTCGGACGTAGCTTCTTCATTAATCAACCTCAGCCTTCTTCCTCTCCTATCCTTCCATTCTAGCTTTGATGAGGTTTCTCCTTAATTGTCTGTAGTCCCTCTGGTATCCCTAATACTCCCTAATTTTGGCATATTAGAGAAAACATAAGTCCCTTCTCTTTCTGTGCTGGGCTGATCTCACTTAACATAATATTCTCCCAGTTTTCCATCTTCTCGCAAATGATATGATTTTGTTCTTTATAGCTGAGTAGAATTCCATTGTGTGTATTTCCCATAATTTTGCAATCCATTCATCTGTTGATGGAGACCTAGGTTGGTTCCATATTTTGGCAATACTCACAGCCCTGTCATCTCACTTTCTAGACCACTGCTATCTCTCTGTCCCCAATTAACTTCTGAACCTGCAGGTAAAAAAATTAAGGTTCATACAGGGATGCTATGGGAAAAGGGAAAGTAGCTTTGTTATAAAAGTATTACTGTTTTCATATGAGGGGTCACTGCTAAATGATATTCATGGCACAAACTACTCCTCTAGCTGAGAAGGGGAGGTTAGTGAAGGAGATAGTAGAAGACAGGGAATAGAGCACAGAATGCTCTTGGCAACTAAAGGATTCTTTATAAATCAAGCTAAAATATTTTTAACAAAACATCAGCCTGGTGTGGTGGCACATGCTTGTAATCCCAGTACTTGGGAGGCTAAGACAGGTGGATCACAGGTTCGCAGCCAGCCTCAGCTACTTAGTGAGGACTTCCAAAACTTGGTGAGACCCAGTTTTAAAATAAAGAATAAAAAATATGGCTGGGGGTATAGCTCAGAGGTAGAATGTTCCTGGGTTCAATCCCTAGTACTGCCAAAAAAAAAAAAAAAACCTGTAACCATACATTCATGGGCATGGGTTATTATCCAAAGATATTATCTCTATGGCTTAGTGTTAGAGCTGACAGAGAATGCAATTAACCAGTGGGCTTTTGTATTTATTTTCATCATTGGTTGCTTTTTTTCTTGCCAATCTAGAAACAGTATAAGCCAGGATGTCGGGAATTACAGCTTTCTTTCCATGTGAAAATAAGTGGATAAGCAAATATTCCCAGCCTGATTTTCTTCCAATTCATTATTTAGAGGGAATTTGCCCATTGTAATCATTTTCAAATCCAATTTGCTCTACTGATCCCTATAAGGATTGCTCTGGAGATTACCAACCTCGGTGATTTTTATTTAACAGCTTATGTCCTCTTCATGGTAGTGCCAATTTTTTTAAAAAGCACAAATGAATTAAAGGTGATGCCAAGAGTAGCCAAGAGAGTCACTCAGAAAGAAAATTTAAGTTAACCCACCTATCTTTGCGATTTGGACTACTATTAGTGCATTAAAATATTCACAAGAGCTATTGAATTAAATAAGAAAAATGTGTCATACCTAAGATAGTTTCCAGGAAAGGCACTATTAGTAATACTCTCTAGAATCACAAACTGCCAACTAAATCTCCTTGCGTATAAAATGTTCCTAGAGTAGACTTATATAGTAAGTGTCCTCTGCCCAGCTTACGTGGAAGTCACGGTCATGGCCATAAACCCCTTGTCTTTTAGGAAAGTTGGCCATGAAGAGCAGGTTATTTTCCTGCCTATCCCATTGTTTCCCATGGATAATCAAGATATGCCACTAAGTAGTTCTGGCTTTCCTCCATCACAGGTAGGTATATCAGGAAAGAGAACATAGACACAAGTGCCATACATATTTCTGGAGAAAAAAGAAATTGGGTTTTGGCATTAGATCTGGTGGGTTTGAAATATGTATAGTGGAGGAAGAGGACAACACTGAAAAATATTTGAGGATTTTATTAGCAGTATCACTTTTAGAAAAATGCATCAGCCTGATGAGAGGAATATGAATTAGTCCCACTGTTGTTTCTGACGGTGTTCTTGGCATAAAGAACTTATATAAGGGAAGCCATCTTGTTCTTTTTTAGTTTTAAATATATCCCCCACAATTTAATAGCTGGTTCCTATAATGATTTTTAGCTTTTCTTTTTCCCTAAAGAAATTAAGACACTTCCTCCCTCCTCATTTGCACTGACCTCTGTTTTTCATAAGATATCAGAGATAATGTCTAAAATTATTAATACATAATAATGACTAGCATTTTATAACCACTTACTGAGCTAAGCACTACAATATACCCTTACTACAATATACCCTTGCCATGTATTTCACCTTTAATCCTCACCATCATCCTATCACATAAGTACTGTTATTACCCTCATTTTTCAGATGTAGAAAATGAAGCGCAAAGACATTAAGTCACTTCCCAAGCATCATACAGCTTATGAGTCATAAACCAGGATTATAACTCAAATCTAATACAAAGACCATTATATTAACTACTGTTATATCCCCAGTCTTTTTTCTTTTTTTTTATTGGTGCAATGTATTCATAGATCATAATGGTATAAAGAAAATACTTTTGTAGACATACATGCACACATCGCCCAGTCAGCCCCTACCCAATCCCCACCCCATTCCATTCCCATCCCTCCTCCCCATGCTTGGCTTAGTGGTTGACATCTAGTTTTATAGCAATTTATCCAATATTAACGATGATAATCTCACAAAACAGTTTCATTTGTCTGATACCAAGCTTTTGATGACTAAAAGATAACAGTTCAATATGTCTTTTTGCTTTCTTTCTTACCAGAGAATATTTTTTTCTTTTCTTTTTTTTTTAGGTGAAGCTATTATACTTTTATTTATTTATTTTTCAGAAAAAATCTATCCTGATATGGAATATGGACTATAGATACCCAAAACAATCTCGAAGAAGAACAAAGCTAGAAGATGTATATTTTCTGATTTCAAACCATATAAAGCTACATTAATTAAAACAGTGTAGTACTGTTCTAAAGGCAGATATATAAACTATTGGAGTTTTGTTGGGGGAAATAGTAATCTTTTAACTAAATATTGTTGAAAAATAATAATTACATGAAAAAGAATAAAATTGGACCCTTGCCTAACACATATACAAATATTAACTCAAAATAGATAAAAGACCTAAATATATATCTTAATACTATAAACTTTTAGAAGAAAATCTGGGTCATAAAACCTCACAACATTGAAATTGGCAGTGATTTCTTGGATATGATTTCAATGGCACAGGCAACAGAAGAGTATACAAACTCCCTAAAAAATAAAAAAAATATTGTATATCCAGAGACAATGTAAACAGAGTTAAAAGTTACTGATAGAATGGGATAAAATATTTCCAAATGCTATATCTGAAGGTATATTAATATTCCAACTAGAAATCCTAAAAATAGCAACAATAAAAGCAAACAATACAATTTAGAGATAGGTAAAAGACTAACATAAATAATGAATCTCCACAGATAACCAGTCTTAGTTGTCTGTTGGATGGAAAATCTTATTTCTCTGGTTTTGGTGTGTGTTACCTATTTCTTCTTTGTAGTTAATCTCTTTGAGTATTTTCTCTAGCGCTGGTTTTGAAGACATAAATTCCTTCAGTTTCTGTTTGTCGTGGAAGCTTCTTATTTCCCCATTTAATTTGATAGAAAGTTTTGCTGGATAGAAAATTTTTGGCTGGAAGTTGTTTTCTTTCGTAGTTTGGAATGTGTTGCTCCAAGCCCTTCTGGCTCTCATGACTTGGTTTGGGAAGTCTGGAGTGATTCTAATTGGTTTGCCTCTAAATGTCACTTGGCCCTTTGTTTTTGTTGCCTTTAAGATTCTCTGCTTGGCTTCCACATTGGTCATTTTGACAATTATGTGGTGTGGGGATCCTCTTCTCTGATCCTCTCTAACGGGGGTTCTATAAGTTTCCTGGACCTGTGTATCAACCTCTTGCTCTATGTTTTGAAAATTTTCTGGTATTATTTCCTTGAAGAGATTGTTGATCCTTTTGGTTTCACCTTCTTTTCCCTCCTCTATTCCAATTATTCTTATGTTAGCTCTCTTAAAATGGGCCCATATTTCTTCAATGTCAGATTCCTGCTGTCGGATATTTTTTTCTAAATTAGAAACTATGCGTTCATTTTTTGAATGATCATCTTCTAGGAGCAAGATTCTGTTCTCCATGTGGTCTAAATGGTTGTTTGTACTTTGAATTGAGGCCTTTACTTCATTAATTGCATCCTTTATCTCTCTTTGGCTCTCTCTGAATTCTTTTCGAAACACCTCTATTATTTCTACAGTTATTTTCCTGATTTGATCTTTTAGAAATCTCTGAATTTCTGTTTTATCAGGTTCTGATGTTGTGGGGTTGTGGGCATTCATTGCTCCATTGTTATTCCTCTTTCCCATGATTTCGGAAGTTTGTGCCTTCTCTGGGTTCTTCCCTTGGGTCACTACGACTTCACTTAAGGTGCTGTGGATCTCGAGTCTGTGGTATCTCAGTCCCCACTACTCCTTTACTGGGTTGTATGGCAGAGTCTCAGACCCAGGGAGTCAATTGAGGCTGCTTTAGACCATGGGGGCTGCCAGGTTAGGCGTTCTCCTATGGTGTAATATTTCTGCCACCACCACTCCTCCACTGGGTCAAGTCCCTGGGAGTATAGTACTGGGATTTCTCCTCTAGGGGCCGCAATTTGACTCACTGTTGAGTGCGCAGATGGAGCTGTCGTGGAATCGATGAATTCGCTGCTGCTTTCGCCGGTAGCAATATGGCACCGTTGCCACACCCTCGGCCGTGAGGCTGGTGTATTTCTTTTCTGTTTTTGAATTTCACTCTGAGTCCCTGCAGGGTGCGTTGAGCCCAGCCCCTGGGAGCTTTAGCTGTTCCCTGCGCCGAGTAATCTGCCAAATCCCGCCCGGCTGTTCAGCAGTGGCTCACCTCGGCTCGCTGTCCGCCGCTCCTCTCTGGAGTTTGGTGGGCTGTTGAGTGAGTTGGTCTGGTGCCGTCCGGTGAACTCGCCGCTGCCATCAGCAGTAAGGCGCTGCTGCCGCGTTCTTGGGCGTGAGGCCTATGTATCTCCTCTCTGGTTTCTGGGCTCCGTTATGAGTTCCCTTCTTCTCTGGAGCCTGGTGCTGCAAGGCTAAATGGCGCCCGCCGCTTCATGCCGTGGCTCTGGCTGCAGCACTGCGGTCTGGTTTCTGGTGTCTCATTTTTCCAGCCCTCTTTTCTCTGTACCTTAAAATTACATTTTTTGTTTCTCTGCTGATGGTGCTTTCTGGCTATGAAAGGTGCTGATTTTGTGGTAATAGAGATTGGTTGTTAGTGGGGCTCGTAAGCCCCATTTTGCTCTGTCGCCGTCTTCCCGGAAGTCCTCATCTTTTTTCATTCATTGTCATACAGCATGAAAGTTTGACATTATCCTCAGTCTAGCCAAATATATTCTAGTAGTTGTTGGAAGTATGGTGTGTTTTTCTAAAAAAAAAACAAGATTATTCATTTTGAAACATGGAAGGTGGTAGAGGTAGTGTGAAATTCTATATAATAAAGGCTTTTTATTTCTGATTATTTTTTAAATTGGGGTAAAGTTTAGCAACTCCAATTAGGCTGCCTATAGAGGTAAAGAAGCTCACAAGAGGCCAGGGCTGCTGACCCAACACAGAGCCATTAGTCACTTCCTCCCATGGCTGTATGTGTATATATAGCATTGCCCTTAATATCTGAGGATGACCCTGCTGAGGCAGCTAGCTTTCAAGCCAAATCTTCTATTATCAGTAGGACTTAACACTTGACACGTTTATAGTTGTCATGGCCTTGTAGTTAGTGGCTTGTGAATCAAGTCAACAATATAATCTAATGCCCATCCTCTCAGAGCCCCACCAGCTGGAGAATACAAAATGACTAATTGTTCAACAATCTGTTGTATGAGAGAGGAATGATAAGGAAGCTGATAAGCAAAATATCCTCTTCTCACACCCCTTCCCAAGAAAGAACAGTTTCTATCAATTTCTATTCTAGGTTTTAGACTTAGCACAAATACAGCCCCATTCTGGACCTTTAAAGATTTCCACAATGCCATGATAGTTGGTTTATCTTCTACAGCTTAGCCTAAAGTAACCTCCTTCATATTAACGTCACTTCCTCTATGCACCCCTCCCTCCTCTACCCTCATTTCTCATCCAGCCAGAGTAATGACTCCCCTTTTCATATCTTTTTTTAGTCATTATCAGGCTATAAGGTACATTTTAATTTTACATCTGCCTCTCTTTGAATCCATGCACCCCTCAAAGAGCAGGGAAACATGTATTTTTCTCCTCAGTTCCACATACGTGTATTTAACAAATATGCTAAATTAGTATCCAGAATGTATCCTGACACCCTGCCATAACTACTAAAAAATACAGGAACTTCTTGTAATCCCAGTACTTGGGAGGCCCAAACAGGAGGACTGTAGGTTCAAGGCCAACCTTTGCAATTTAGTAAACTCTCAGCAACATAGTACAACTCTGTTTCCAAATAAAAAGCAAAATCAGACCAGAAGTGCAGCTCAGACATAGAATGTCTCCAGTTGAATCCCCAGTGCCACACACAAAAAAAAATGCAGGTGTAGTGAGCACACATTGACCACCTCTGTTGCTTTCTCCATGGCCCTGAGAAAAGGATAATGTAATTCTTATTTAGAGATGAGGAACCTGAAGCTCTGCATTTCTCTGTTGTAGCGAGCATTAAGAGTTGCCTAGGGTACTTCTTAAACAGGTACCCTCCCCAATGACACCCAGATGAAAACCTCAGCAGCATATCAGAAATAAGCTAATGTCACAAAGCACCCCAGGTGATTCTGATGCATATGGCTGGAATGCACTTTTTTTAGTATTACTGGGAAATGAGCCCAGGGGCATTCTACTTTTGAGCTATACCCCCAACCCCTTTTTATTTTTTGTTTGAAACAGGATCTTGCTAAGTTCCTGAGAGTCTTACTATGCTGCTGAGGCTGTCCTTGAACCTGTTACTCTACTGTCTCAGCCTCCCAAATACTGAGATTACAGGAATGTGCTGCCATGCCTGACTTGCTGCCATGCCTGACTTGGAATGTATTTTGACAAGCACAGGTGTAAAGATTGCTGCACAGAGAGTAAATAGCAGCGCCAGAGTTCAGACTAGCCCTCTTGATTTCAGATCTAGTTCATGCTATGTTTATCTTTGTTATATTCTGTCTCCTATGGCAAGAAAGTGTACTAAAACATTTTGGTAAAGTTTTCAGCAATAAGGGTTAAAGCAAAATGGCTTGTGAATTAACCCCAGCATTTTTCTTTTTCCTCCAAGAGAATTTGCCAGAATTCCAACAGCATAGCAGTTGGTTTGCCAAGTCATTGCTAATGTAACTTACCCCAAGAAAACATAGACCACAGTACTTTGGCGTACTGGACTTAGGCTTCTGTTTTTCTTTCTTCATCCCCCAAACTACCTCTAGTGGCAGCCATACCATTAACTTGATAAACATGCTTACTACCTGAAAAGCAATTAGTTGACATGCTAAATATTAAGATTTCTTGTTGAAAACCAATGGCTAAAGCCTCTGAGATCCCATTAGTAATATTAATGTGTCTGTTTCAAAACTAGGGGAAAAGATGAGTGATTTAATGGGCAATTCATGCAGATATTAAAGGAGCTGGAGGAGGTAACAATTCTGAGGCCTGTTTGTGCTATTTGGTGTTCTTTACATAAGTAGTAGGTGAATAAATATGATTCTGCCATCCTAAAGACCTGAGCGCCACAGTCAACCAATCAGTCTAGACCAAATTGATATTAGTTCACTGATATCTCAGAAATCCAAGAAGCCATGAGGTTTGGCAATTATGTACTAGAAAAGCCCAGGATAGCCTGCTTCTGATCTTGCTGGCTGAAGAAGCCCTCCAAGATTTCCATAGTAGAGCTTGAGGAGGTTTTAACCTCAACCTATTCTCCTGGATTACATCCACCTAATAATCTTGAAGTGACGAGGAGTATCCCAGAGATTACTCAGCCCGTGCCAGCCCACAGCTCAGAGATGTGTGAGAAAAGACCCACCCCTCCCCCAACAAAGCCTGAAAATAGTGTTTGACACATAAACCTTTAATCAATATTAAAAATCAACATCATTATCTTAGTACATGTAAGATAGATATCATTATCCTCAACTATAGGCAAATAAGAAGTTTATGGAGAGCCAGACATGGTGACACATGGCTGTAATCCCAGTAGTTGTGAGGCAAAGACAAGAAGGATCACAGGTTCAATGATAGTCTCAGCAATATAACAAAATTCTTAGCAAACTAGTGAGACCCTGTTTCTAAACAAAAAATAAAAAGGAATGAGATATAACTTAGAGGTAGAATACCCCTGAGTTTAGTCCCCATCACCACTTGTAGAATTCTCATAAAGTCACACAGCTAGTAAGCAACAGAGCCAGTATTTGATTTTTACATATCTGGTTCCAAGGTCTGTATTGCTTTCATTATACCTTGTTTCTTTTAAGTATAGGTTATGTGCTATGAATCCCTGGGAGAGGCACATGCCAAAACTCATGGCCACCTTCCTAATCATCGTACCTGATGCAACTGCTCTCTGAAAGCCTGGACTCCCTACATTCTTGCAGATCTAATTAAAACCTAGAACATTCTTATAACTGTTCCAATATGTATGAAGGTGGCTGTGTCTAGGACCCTCCAGCTAATGAAACAGAATAATGAATCTTCCAGGATGGTGCATAGTTTATTTAAATACCCTCTACCCTAAGGTTCTCATCTGTATACCTTGAGGATTAAGCTATTATCTCCCACTTGCAATGCCACTACTGTGAGGATGATTCTCTTCTAATAGGCTAACATTGAGATTCCTTTCCTTATTTTCCTTTCCCTTTCTCTCCTGTCTTTTTCTTTCTCACAAAAGAATAAGTTGTGATATCCTGATTTCCTTTGAGACATGCTAGATAACACTCCTAAGGAGGTAAACTCATGCTTCTCCAATAATACCATCTGTCTCAGGTTCTCTGAAAGCCTTTTCTTACAAAATCTCCTGTCACTTCTCTCACCCTACATAACCACAACACAAGCTGTGGCATCAGTGGTGATGTCTGTAAATCAGAGAAAGTGGGTATGTTGGGCTTCAGTGCATTGTTCACAAACAATAATGAATTGTTAATTTTCAGCAAAACTGAACAGGTACTCAAAATAACACCTTCAATGCACACTATATTGCTTCATTAGCAATAAATACTGAGCATAAGATTAAACCTTGAGCTCTAGGCTTATTGCAGACTCTAAAAGTAATTTATTCTGTAGTTTTCTTTCCCTAGGATACCCAACCCCATCCTTATGCCATAATCTTACAACAAATACTTTTTGAGTGCCTAGTGTATGCAAGATCCAATATCGTATGCCAAAATAGGGTTTTCTTCTGTATTCTGTACAATAATTTTCTACTTTTTTATCTTAATAATTATTATTACTTTAATGATTCCACTTCCCCTTGTATAAATAAATTAAGCATAACCACGTTTAGGCAAAACTTAAAAGAAACAAAGAACAGCATAGCTCCTTGAACTTGAAAACTGGATGAAATATACACAAATGTCCTTACAGATCAATAAGAATAATAACTATTTAACATAGCAATAAGTTAAAACTACAAGAAGCTAAATTCAACAAAAAGGTACAAGAAAGTTAATTGGTGCCAGTTTATGTCTTTTTTAAAAAAATCTGAATGTAGTTTTTTTTTCTTTGTTGTTCTCTCTCTCTCTCTCTCTCTCTCTCTCTCTCTCTCTCTCATTTATGGGTTTTTTATTTTTCTTTTTTGTCACTTTTTAGACTTTTTATAACTAATGGGGGACTTTGCAATTCTTCTTCTGACTGGGCTGGCAGAGGGGGTGGGGGTGTTCTAGGGCTCCCAGGGGCTCCAGTTATGGCTTCTTTTGAAACTTTAAAAAAAAAAAAAGATTAAAAGCGAGATTTTCTTTTCTTTTTTCTTCTTCCTTTTCTTTTCTTTCTCTTTTTTTTTTCTTATACAGAGTTCTGGTAAATTGCTTAGGCTGACCTCAAACTCATGATTCTCCTGCCTGAGCCTCCAGAGTAGCTGGCATTACAGGTGCATGCCACTGTGCCTGCTTTGTACAAGCATTTTCTAAACTTCCTCTCCCTTTCTTTTGTCATGGTGTTGTTCCTAACACTATTTCTAGGACCACTCTAAGCAGCATCCCATCCATGGCACCTGGACACCCACCATAAGGACCATTTCTTTGGTATGAAGCATAAAATGATAACCATGCCAAAATGACAATGGATTCTTGGCAGTGGATTGATCAGTCTTAGCAGTTTCTTAAGAAGCAGAGCATAAAGTGGACATTGGGTTTGACTGTACATGTGTCAAATGAGAATGGATTGTGAAGAAAATGGGAGTATGAGGCACTCTTTTGTAAGAGTAAACAAAAATTGCTGCATGGCAAAAGGTTTTCTCAACTTCAGCACTATAGATATTTAGGGACAGATATTTGTTTGTTGTAGCTGGATGTCATACATCAGTAGAATATTTCGTACCACCCCTGGCCTCTATCCACTAGAAGTCAGTAGCAAATAACTGCCTCCAAGTATGAAAACTGAAAATGTCTCTGGATAATGTCAAATTTTTAGGGGTAGACTTAGCCCCAGTTAAGAACCACTGCAAGCCATTTGTGGTGATGCACACCTGTAATCCCCGTACACTTGGGAGGCTGAGACAAGAGGATCACAGGTTCAAAGCTAGCCTGGGAAACTTAACAAGGCATTGTTCCAAAATAAAAATAAAATAGGATTGATTTTGTAGCTCAGAGGTAGAATGCTTCTGGATTCAGTTCACAATATCCCTCACATACACACCTACTCCAATAGAGGACATGGAGAGTACCCATCTATATAAAGATGATCTCTACACATGTTCTAGCCCAAGTATTCTGTAACTATGACTCCCTGGTTTAGTATAACATAGAAAGTAAGATCAGGAATTTCAGAGCCAGTCTGCATAGGATTGCATCCCAACTCTACTGTTAGCTCAGTGCATAGCCTCTTGTTCCTGACACCTCATTAGTAAAATTGGAATAATGAGGGGATTTCATAGAGTTCTCGTGGGTTTTAATGTACACCAAGTTCCTAGAACTATATCTGACACGTAATAAGCATTATGTAAGTGTTAATTCTTATTGGGTTTATGATGAGTACTATCATTAGACCTATTATTCGCCATATATCAAAGTAATCATATGTTCCAGAGGTCTGATGTCTCATTCAGCTTTGGATACTATCTTCCTTCTGCAGAAATGACTAGACAGCTAAGTCTATGGTTCAGGACTACAAAATGCAAAGAGATTTCAGATGGCTGTGGGTCTATGAACTAGGCAATGCAGGTAAGCCCACGTAAAATTGCTGACCTTTTTCAGAGTTCTCTTAGTTAAAACAATACTTATCAGTAGCTACTTTGAGCTAGAAGATACCATGTCCCTTGCCCTTAAGGAACTAACAATTATGACTGCTATGTGCACATTTATTTTAGTAAATTTAATTACATTAAATTCTCAAACAATTCCAGTCAAGTTGGGTTTGGAGGTGCACATCTAGGATCCTAGTACTTGGGAAGAAGAGACAAGAGGATTTCAGGTGTGAGGCAAACCTTGGCAACAAAACAAAACACATACCAGTAAGTCCCTTCTTAAACTTGAAGAATTTCTCTGTTATGAAAATTATCTAACCATCCAGAAATTGATATATTTTATTTTTGTATATGAAACAGGATCTCACTAGGTTGCTTAGTCTTGCTAAGTTGATGAAGCTGTTATCAAATATGAGCTTCTCCTGTCTCAGCCTTCCAAGTACTGGGATTACTGATGTGTACTGTCACATCCAGCTGTATTTTTGTAATTCTGAATGTCTTATGTTGTCAGCATATCAGAATTATAGAAACTCAAATTATCACCATTTTCTCTTCCTATCTTTATTTAAAATTTGGGGTTGGCATTCAGCCCTTATGAGATACCTACTCTGAAAGTTATTTTATTTTAACTCAACAACAAAGTTTTATCCTGTTTTTAACAATTTGACACTTGGTTTTAGAAAGAGGAATAACTTTGCAGGACTCTTTTATAGGCACTGATACTTCCTCATTCATTTGTTTAAAATAGTTTATTGAGCATCTATTATATGTTGTGCATGATTATGAGGCACTTGGAACAACAAGGAGGAAAAGAGTATCATAGAATATAGAGGGAGAGAAAGACATAGAAAATTATGATAAAAATATAATAAGGGCTATAATAGCAATGTGTCCAATAGGCTAGAAGAACACAGAAAATAAAGGCACTCTTTGGAAGGAAATATAATGTGCTAGGTAAGACTGTGAGAATCAGAACTGTATGAATTCATATCCTGCTCTACCACTTATTAGATTTATGATATTGATATGATTACTTAAGTTCTATGCCTCAGTTTCATTGTCCATATGCATTCTAATAATTCATGTATATTCTTGGGTTTCTCAATAGACTTTGAGTCTCTCAGTAAGGGCTGGTGCTACTTTGCCATCATCATCATCATACCAATTACATTTTATCATTTCCGTTTACTGAGTACTCAACATGAACCAAATACATGCAAAATTCTTTATCCATACTATACTAATTTAGCCTTCATCAAACCTATAAGGCAGGTACTATCATTTTTTTATTTTGTTTTTTAAATTTTTATTGGTACATTATAGTCACACATCTTAATGGGTTAAAAGATGGTAGAGGCATACATGCACAAAACACTCATTTGGCCATTCCTCAGTTCCCACCCTATTCCCTTCCCCTCCCTCCTTCTCATGTTTGTCTTAATGATTGATTTGATACATTTATGAACATACATCATGTACATTAGGAATTTCCCTCATCACCCTCCCATCTCCCTTAATGAGGTCACCTTATTTGCTAATCTATGTTTTCTCCTTCCTTGTTTAGAGTCCCTACTATGACACTTTTACTCCCTAGCTTTCACATATTAAGGAGAACATATGATTTTTTCACTTTTTGTGGCTAATTTCATCTCACTTAACATAATGTTCTCCAGTTTCATCCATTTCCCTGAAAATGACATAATTTTGTTCTTCTTGATGGCTGTGTAAAATTCTATTGTATACATATTTCTTAGTTTAGTAATACATTCATCTGTTGATGAGTATCTTGGCTGGTTCCATAATTTGGCAATTGTGAATTGTGTGGCTAAGAACATAAATATACATACATTAGTTTGGTCCTTTGGTTTCCATTCTTTTGGGTATATACCCAGAAGTGGTATCACTAGATCATATGGTAGATTCATTCCCATTCTTCTGAGGATCCTTCATACTATTTTCCAAAGTGGTTGCACTAATTTGCAATCATACCAACAATGTATTAGAGTTCATACTTCTCCACATCCATGCCAGCATTTATTGTTGTTTGTGTTTTGAATGATTGCTATTCTAGTTGGAGCTAGGTGAAATCTCAGTGTAGTTTTGATTTGCATCTCTGATTACAAATTATGTGGAACATTTCTGCATACATTTATTGACCATTTGAATTTCTTCTTTTGTGAAATGTCTATTTAGTTCACTTGCCTATTTTTTATTGGGTTATTTGTTTTCTCAGTGGTTAGTTTCTTGAGTTTTTTGTATATTCTAGATTCTATTCAGAAGAATAGTTGGCAAAAAATGTTCACCAATTCTGTTAGCTCTGTTTAATTTAGCCCCACATATTGATCTGCCTTTTCATTTCTTGTGCCATTGGGGTCTTGTTGAAAAAGTTTTTATCTGTGCCTATGTGTTGCAGTGTTGGGCTTATGCCGTCTTCAAGGAACTGCAGCGTATCTGGTCTGATTTCTAAGTCTTTGATCCATCTTGAATTGACTCTTGTACAGGGTGAGAAAGTGGGCTTTATTTCCATTTTTCTGTATATTGTTTACCAGTTTTGCCAACACCATTTGTTGAACAGGCTATCTTTTTTCCAGTGTATCATTCTGGCCCCTTTGTCAAAAATCAATTGGCTATAAGTGTGTGGATTTGGTTTTGAGTCTTGTATTTGACTTCATTTGTTTGGATGTCTGTTTATGTGACAATACACTGCTGTTTTTACTACATGGCTTTGTAGTATAGTTTGAAATCCGGAATAGTGATGCCTCCTGCACAGTTTGTGTTTCTGAAAACCAAATACTTTGGCTATTCTGGTTTTTTTGTTGTTCCAAATGAATTTAAGGACTGACTTTTCTATGTCTGTGAGTAATGTTCTTGGTAACTTAATGAGTATTGCATTAAATTTATAGATCACTTTTGGAATAATGGCCATTTTTATGATATTTATTCTGCCTTTCCAAGAACATGGAAGAACATTATATCTCCTAAGGTATTCTTTGATTTCTTTTTTGAATGTGTTATAATTGTTTAGGTCTTATATGTCCTTGATTAGGTTTCTTCCTAAATATTTTTTGTGGGATATAATGAGTGAAAATGTTTTTGGGATTTCTTTTTCAGTGGACTTATGGTTGTCATACAAAAACAATTCTGATTTTTTAAGAATAATTTTGTATTTATTAGACATTTTGCTAAACTTGTTAATCAATTCTATAAGCTTTTTAGTTGAGTTAGTTGAGTTTTTTGGGTCATCTGAAAATGAAAACATTTTTAGTTCTTTTCCTATTTGCATTCCTTTGATTTCCAAGTAGAATCCCAAGTACTATATTGAAAAGAAGTGGTGATAATGAACATCCTTGTCTTGTTCCTATTTGTAGGGGGAATTCTTGCAGTTTTTTCCCTGTTTAATATGATGTTGGCTGTGGGCCTATTGTAGATTGCCTTTATGATGTTGAGGTATGTTCCTTCTATTTTGATTCTCTATAGTGCTTTTAAGATAAATGAGTGTTGTATTTTGTCAAATGCTTTTTCAGCATCTATTGAAATGATCATATGATATTTGTCTTTCATTCGTTTATATGATGAATTACATGGATTGTTTTTGTATGTTGAACTAGCCTTGAATCCATGGAATGTACCCTACTTGGTCATGGTATACGATTTTCTAGATGTGGTTTGAATGTGTGTTGCTAGTATTTTGTTTAACAGTTTTGTGTCTAAGTTCATCAATGATATAGTGCTATAATTTTCTTTGCTTGAGCTGTCTTTATTTGGTTTGAGTATTAATGTGATGTTGGCTTTGTAT
Organism: Muscardinus avellanarius; assembly: GCF_963383645.1. Classification (NCBI taxonomy): domain Eukaryota; kingdom Metazoa; phylum Chordata; class Mammalia; order Rodentia; family Gliridae; genus Muscardinus; species Muscardinus avellanarius. The sequence goes on from NC_137792.1 coordinate 76,329,779, forward strand.
AATGTATTTGGGAGAGTCATGTTTCTTTCTCTTTCATGGAATAGATTGAGGAGTATTAGCTCTTCTATAAATGTTTTATAAAATTCACTTGGGAAACCATCTGTTCCTGGGCTTTTGTTTGATGTAGTCTCTTTATTTCTGCCTGAATCTCTTTAATTACTATTGGTCAGTTTAAATTTTCTAAATCTTCTTGGTTCAATTTAGGAATGTTGTATGTGTCTATAAAATTTCTAAGTTTTCCATTTTTCAAAGTTTTTCCATTTTTCTAAGTTTTTCAAAGTAGTTTCTGATAATCCTCTGAATTTCCACACTGTCAGTGGTAACATCTCCTTTTTCATCTTTTATTTTAGTAATCTGGACTGACTATCTCTTTCTTTTTTTAGATTGACTAGTGGTTTTTCTATCTTTTTAATTTTTTTGAGAAACTAGCTTCTTGGTTTTATTATGTATAGTTTTATTCTCCACTTCATTGATTTCTGCTCTGATTTTAATAATTTATTTTCTTCTACTGGCTTTGGGGTTAGACTATTTTTGTTTTTCAAGGGCTTTGAGGTATGTCATTAGGTTATTTGGTGATTTTTTGTTTTTCTTATTTGGTCGCTTAGTGCTATGAATTTTTTCTCTTAATACTGCTTTCAAAGTGTCCCAGATGTTTTGAAACTTTGTGTCTTTGTATTCATTTGTTTCTTTGTTTCTAGGAATTTCTTAATTTAATCCCTTAATTCTTCTATGACCCATTCCTTGTTCCACAGTGTGGTGTTCAGTCTCCACATGTTTATGTGAGTATTCAGGATCTTCTTATATTTGATTTCTGGTTTTCCTCCATTGTGTTCTGAAAAGATACAGGGGAGTATGTCTCATTTTCTGAATTTGCTAGTACTCACTGTGTGGCCCATGATGCGGTCTATTTTGAATAAGGTTCCATGAGCAGCTGAGAAAAATGTGAACTCTGCTGTAGTTGGGTGCAGTACTGTATGTGTCTAGTAGGTCCATTTGGTTGATGGTATTCTTTAGGTCTGAGGCATTTTTCTTGACCTTTTTTCTAGCAGATCAGTCTAGCATTATGAGAGGAGTATTGAAGTGTCCAAGTATCATTTTATTGGGATCTATGTGTGACCTAATATCACAAAAAGTTTGCTTTATGGAAGTGGTTGTACCTATGTTTGAGGCATAAATGTTAACTATCATTATTTCCTCTGCTGTATTGTTCCTTTAACCAGTAAAAATGACCTGCTTTGTCTCTTCTCACAAGCTTAGGTTTGAAGTATAATTTGTCTGATATCATAGTTGCTACTCCTTGTCTTAGTGTTCCATTGGCATGGATTAACTTGTTCCAGCCCTTCGCCTTTTGTTTGTGAACATCTTTACTTGTCAGTTATGTTTCTTGCAGGCAGCAGATAAATGTATTCTGGTTTTTAATCCATTTTGCCAGAGTATGTCTTTTTATTGGAGCATTGAGGTCATTGATGTTAAGTGTGATTATTGAGACATGATTTTTAATTCCTAACATTTTGAGTTTTAACTTTTGTTTGAGGTAGTGTTTGTTCTTCTTTGCTTAGTTGTTTGTTTGATGGAAATTATTGTTTCTCTGGATCTGTAATTTATTATTTCTTATGTCTAGTGAATCTCTGAGTATTTTTCTAATGCTGGTTTGAAAGACATAAATTCTTTCAGTTTCTGTTTGTCGTGGTAGATTTTTATTCCCTCTGAGTGATTTTTTTTGAGGGGTGGAACCCAGGGGCTTTTTTACCTACAGGCTATACTACCAGACCTATTTTATACTTCATTTGGAAACAGGGTCTCACTAAGTTGCTGAGAGCCTCACTTAGTAGCTAAGGCTGGCTTTGAACCTGTGCAATCCTCCTGTCTCAGCCTTCCAAGGGCTGGGATTACAAGTGTGCACCATTATGCCCAGCTTTCTTAGTGATGTTTTTGCTGGGTAGGAAATTTTTGGCTGCAAATTGCTTTCTTCAGAGTTTGGAATATATTCCTGTAGGCCCTCCTGGCTTTCATGACTTGGTTTGTGAATTCTGGAGTGATTCTAATTAGTTTGCCTCTGAATGTCACTTGGTCTTTTGCTTTGTTGCCTTTAAGATTCTCTCCTTGGTTTCTATGTTAGTCATTTTAACTATTTTGTGGTGTGGCTAATATTTTCTCTGATCTTGTCTAACAGGGGTTCTATAAGTTTCCTGTACCTCTGTATTGACCTTTTTTTCTATTTGGAAATTTTTCTGATATTTCTTCTTTGAATATATTGTTGATCCCTTTATTTTCACCTTCTATTCCCTCTTACATGGCTATTATTCTTAGATTAGCTCTTATAAGAAGGGCCCATATCTCTTTTGAAGTTCAATTCATGTTGTCTTATTGTTTTTCTAAGTTATATACTGTGTATTAATTTTCAGAGTGATCATCTTCTAAGGGTGAAATTCTGTTTTCCATGTAATCTAATCTATTGTTTATAGTTTGTATTGATGCTTTCAATTCAATTATTGCATCTTTCACTTCCTTCAGAGCTTCTTTCTGATTTCTGTTCAGGGTGTCAGATTCTTTATTTGTTCCTTTATTTCCCAGGCTTTCTCTAAATTCTTTTCAGAAATCCTGTATCATTTCTACTATTAAGTTTCTTATTTGTCCTTCTGGCAATCTCTGCAATTTTGTGTTGGCAGGTTCTGTAATTGTGGGGTTGTGGGAGATTATTGTTTCCTTGTTCTTTCTCCTTTTCATGATTTCACATTTCTTATGTTTGTATCTTTGTTGCTCTTTGTAGCTTTCTCTCAATCTGTATGTGTCAGCTGGTGTACCCAAGTGCAAGTTATGTTGTTTTCAGTGCAGAATGTTGAATGAGTAGGAAGGTGATGAAATAGTAACTTCAAGAATAGGGTAAAGTAGCAGATAGGATCAAATAGAATGAGAATTTGAGTTTAGTAAGGTAATGTATAGCAGATATTAGAGATAGTTAATATGTAATAGGATTCCAGTACATTATAGAGTATTTAGTACAGTGATATAAAGGGAATTTAATACAAGACAAAGAAAAAATAAAAGGGACAGAGTAGAGAGTAGATATGAAAGAGGAAAGGAGCTTGGAAAAGGGGTGGGGAAGAAAGCAAACAAACGAGCACACACGAAAATAACAAAAAACAAAACAATGCAACAACAAAATAATACAAACCTACAAGTGTATGAATACTGAGCATACTTGGCCCCTGCAATCGTCCTGGGTCTGTGTGGATTCTTTTAGACATTTAAGATTCAGTCTATAATAGATTCTTGTGCATGTTCCATGCACTCTCATTAGCTCTGTAACCTATAGTAATGATGAGAGTTTATAGCCCCATCTTTTGGTCTCCTTCAATGATTGGGACCCTGGCTTGGTGTCTTTCTCTGTGCAGGCACTGAGTGCCACCAGAACCTTTCCTGCTGCAAGCCTATGTCTCTGAGCTCTCAAAAATGACCTATCCCTATGACTCTCTGTCTACGCAGGGTGCCACTACCTCTAGGGATTGATTTAGTGTAAAGAGCAGGTCTCCATACTTTCCACAGACCCTGTGCCTGTGTCCCTCTCTGCCTTCATAGGTGGAGAGTGCCCTGGGACTAGACCCAGCGTATACATAGAAATTCATATTTTCTTCAGATAGGGCTGGGTTGGTCTGACTTCTCCCCAGCCACCACTATTGGGTGGTCTGTGGTGATCTCTGGAGGTCCTACTAAAGCTCTAAGCCCTGGGGACTACAGTCCTTTTTGCCTGATTGGCCCTGGGGGTTGTCTGCTAATCTTACCCTCTGCTGTGTATGACAGCAGACTATACCCCCACGTGGCTTCACAGGGTGAACTGCAAATTCTCAGATTCTGGGAGTCTGTTTTTTGCTGTGCGAGTCCCTGTGGCCATACTGGGCAGTCTCCAGAGGGGAGGCCTGGTTCACTTATGGTGTTGATTAGAGCCTCTCTTGATCTCTGCAGGATACACTGAGCTTGGCCACCACTGCTGTAGGTTGTAGCCACAGTCTGGTTAGGGGGAGCCAACCACATACAATTCTGATGAGCAACAGCCACTTAGTTTGTTTTACATCATTGGCTTTTTGCTGGGGATCTCTGGAAGCGCAGTGCTGGCTCCAGCAGCCACAGCCATTGGAGGCCATTGGGGTACTTTTCTATTCTCTTTTATGCTTTCTAGCTTTGTTTCTGATACTTTTCAATTCTTCGTGTTTTGTTCAAATTTATGCTGGTTTATTTCTCTTGTTAAGACACCGTTTTCACAGTGATAGTGAAAGTGTCAGCAGGACTGAGACGTTCTGCTTCCCTCAGTCACCATCTTCCCAGAAGTGCTTAGTAGCTTTATTCCTTAAACTTCAGTAATCAGGGCTACACCATTTGAGTATTTCATTAATTTCTAAATAGTTAACTGGAATTGGTAAAATATGGTGGCAAAAAATTATACATCCTGTGTGACCTTGGATAAAATATGTGATCTTTCAAAACTTCTCATCTATTAAGTAAAGCTATAAAGACATCCTAGCTTATAATATTGTCCCAAAAGTTCAAAGAATAATGTATCATTAGTGCTTTAAACAGCCTAAACATTAATCTCCTCTAGTTAATCTAATTGTGATTATATTTAAAAGCATAGTAATGGTAAGTGTTCAGTTATTAGTGGTAGTGGTGGGTGGAGGTGGTGATAGTAGTGTTAATAGTAATACTAATGACCATCACCATTGGTCTCTTCAACTAGATCATACAGACTTTGAGGGCAAGGGCCATGTCTCCTGTCTGTTTTTATATTGGTATTCCCCTAACCTTCAAAGTACTCAACAGGCTCATCTGATGATTTCTCAGTTTTTTCAATAGTATTGCCTCAAAGGCATGAAATTTCATAAGGAGTATTACTTTCATATTTTGTTGTCAACTCCAGAATCCCTGGGATTTTTTTCTTGGTTTGAATGCATAAGTAGTTTAGGTAGAAGCTCCAAAGTAATCATATGCTAGTAGACTCATCCCAAGCTCCTGTGTTGTATACACTTAGGGGAGGGGAAGGACAAAAGAAAAGAAGGGGAGGAGGAAGAGAGGGACAAAAACACTAAAATACCATCTGGTAAATTGCTTCAAAATTCCATTATTTCTTGCAGCTCATGGTGTATTGTTTTAATCATCTTGAGAAAGCTGGAATTGAGGCCTATCCACCATTGTCCATCAGACCATTTCTGTAAAGGATTTGCCAGAGCTTATGCTGATAAGTAGACTAGATGCTGGAACCTAAACACAACAAGTTATTTGACCTGTTATTTCTTTTCAGCTGATAATAGTAGAACTCTGAATGTAGATTCCACTGCAATGACTCTACCTATGTCCGATCCAACTGCATGGGCCACAGCAATGAATAACCTAGGGATGGCACCCCTCGGAATTGCCGGACAGCCCATTTTACCTGGTATGTTATTTTTAATCCATCTCAAAAGTGTGATTTTAATTGACCATGTGATAATAAATATAACAAGATGACACAACTTATTTTGAAATTGGCAATTACTAGATTCTGCCTAGAGTGTGTATTTTTGTAAGATGAGCTTTATAGTATGGGGAGCCTGTAGTTACTAGTACATTCTTGATTGCCCTTTGCACAAATGAGGGATATATTTGAGGCAGGATATGGTCATCAGACATGTAAACAGTTCATTGAAATAAAAGAACAATATTTTGCCAATTAATTACAAAACATATCTATTTTATGGATTTTTAGAGTGAGGAAAATAAACATGAATATTAAATTCCTAAAAGGGAGGAAAGAATATATAGGGTCACCATCACAAAGACTATTTTTAACAATGAATCATTTTGTTTATAACTATATGTAAGAGAATGTGCATAAGCAGACTAACTTCATCTCCACTAGTGATGAAATCAGGAGAAAACAGTCCCATCTAAAGGTTTTGGTTTAAATTCAGAAAAGGCTTCCCAGCCAATCAGAACTAATTAACCATTACAATGAGTCTGTGAGCACATTAGGGACTTGCCATTTCATGGAGTCTGTAGAAAAATTTTTGGTGTTTTTTTTTTTCAGTACTGAGTATGGAACTCAGATCATTCTACCTCCTAGCTACGCCCCCAGGCCTATTTTTTATTCTTTATTTTGAAACAGGGTCTCACTGAGTTGCAGAGGGCCTCACTAAGTAGTGGAAGCTGTCTGTGAACTTCAATTCTCCTGTCTCAGCCTCACAAATTCTGGGATTACAAGCATGAGCCACCACGCCCAGCTCCTGAAGCAGTGTTTAAATGGCCTAAACTTTAATATCCCCACATTTATTAAATTGTGGTTCTACTTAAAAGCACAACAATACCAAACCAATATAGAATTCTTTTATTCAAAGTGCGTTCTGTATAATCTGCCAGTTATTTAGAATCCCAAAATGTCAGGCCCTACCTCAGACCTACTGAATCAGAATATGTGTTTTCTTTTTAAAAATATTTTTATTAGTGCACTGCAATTATACATCATAGTGAGATTCAATGTGATACAATCATATGCACACAGCTCTTTGGTGTACTTCCTTTAATATTCTACCCCACTGCCTCCTCCTCTTCCTTCTCCTCCTCGTCGTCGTCCTCCTCCTCTTTCCCCTCCTCATACATGCTCGTGAAAACAGGAGTAATATCTTCACATATTGTCAAAGTAATATTTGAACTATTCCCTTCCAAAGCTGTGCTTTCAAAAGGTTCTCAGGTTATTCATAAGAGCATTCATGTTGAAAAATAGTTTTAGAGTGATGCCACTTTGTTATGCCCTTTGCTTACATAGTTAATTATTTCTTCCCCCCAAATTAATGTCTCAAGTCCAGCCCAGATTTTAAATCCTTATATGTTATAACAAGGGTGAGGTAGATTTGGAAACAACAAAAAAATCAATAATAAGTTGAACACTAGGAAACAACCATAAAAGTGGCCAAACATGAAGAAAAAAGATGTACATGAATAGCAAGTGGATGGAGGAAAAAAGTAGCCCAACGTATATCTGTGGCCAAGAAAAAGAACTGTTACACCAAACTATGATTTATGCCATGGGATATAGTTGGCTAGACTGCATCCTTCTTCATTAGAAGGACCATGATTGAAATGACCAAGCAGGGATTCTTTGATGGTAGAATGATTGAACCATGAATCTCCTTAGGTTTTAAATGACTAGTGGGGCCAATCTGAGGTCAGTGGATATTGCTGTAGAAGGCAGCATTGTAGCATGGTTAAGATCTCAGACTCTGGATTCAATCTACCTGACTTCCAAGCCTATTTCTTTCATTATTTGGTCTTGAGAAGTTTTATATATATAATTATAAAATGTATAGAGATACAGATATCTTCTGAGACTCAATTTCCTCTTCCTAGACTAATATTAGAATTAGACTAATAGTGCCTAACTCCTAGAGTTTAAAAATTAAATCATGCCTAGCATAATTACTGGCACACAGTAGGTGCTTACAAATATTTAAACTCATTATCGATGTATTTTTCATATCATAGACATTTCTAAAGGAAATAATGAATTTTGATTTTCTGTTTATTTTAATAGAATTTAAAATAAAATATCTCAATGTAGAATGGTCCCAAGTCATAAATGAATATGTTCAAAAGATAATAGATGGTCCGATTTGGCTTAAATATCCCATTTATGGCAGTCTGGACCACATGGGTAAACACCCTAGGAAAAATCTTGAAGCTGCATCTGCTTTGAGGCCAAGAGGATGAAAGTATTAACTGATGCCAGATTATGTGTTAATTACTACAACTATGCATACGTCTATGCTCACAAACTAATCTTCAGTACGTATCCACCCATCTCTAGCACAAAGCAGAAAAGCTTAACACTGAGAGCAAAAATTCCTCCAAGTAATCTTTACAAGCTTAAAGTCTGTGCTAGAGTGGAGTTAATGATATGGCTAGAAAATTGGGATAGGTTTTTTTTTTTCTGCAGAAATGGTACCTTGGTTTGCATTTAACAATACAGATCTTGAAATAAGACTGCTTGGATTTAAGTCATTGCCTGCTGCTAGCTAGCTATATGACCTTAAACAAGTTATCTGTAAACTCATAGGATTGTTATAAAGATTAAGTAATTACTTAGCACAGTGCTTGGCATATAACATGCTTATAAATGGTCACTTATCATTAGTACTAGTAGTACAAGAAATACTAACATTCTTCCTTCGAGTAGCTGCTAAGCTCCCACTTAAACTGAAAATAATTGAAAATGGGCTTGATGGTGCAGGCCTGTAATCCCAAGGGCTAGAGGATCTTTTGGATAAGAATTCATGACCTTAACTAGCTGAAATAAGTAAATGTGCAATGATAGAAACAGATGTTTAAAAAGACTCCCCATGGAAACTATTAGGAAGGGTCTGAGTGAAACTGTTTGTTGATTCATTTATTCATACAAAAAAATACTTCATGATGAAAGTTGCTGGAAGAAGCCATGAGGAGAAAGCAGCAAACAAAACAAAGATTCCTGCCCTCATACTGACTCCACTACTTTAAAAACTCCATATTTTCTCCCTAATAAAACCTGTTATGAAGCATGAGCTGCCCATTAACTGGCAACAGCTCAAATGCTTCCCTTCTATTTTGTCCATTTTTTCTTTCAGTCAAGAATTTATCCATTAGTAAATGTATTGAGCTAGTTCAATGAGATTCAAAATGGATATACACCAGTCATTGCCTTCAAGCTCAGAATCCAATTGAAGAAGCAACAAAGTAAATACCGCTACACTAAAAAACCCCACTACATTACAAACTTGAAAGTAGAATTGAAACTTGCACAAACATATTGTTTTAGCTAGGGTGAATTGAGAGGGAGTGCTAGGCAAATGGTGGTGCTCAGAGGAAGTTCACGGAAGAGGTGACATTTAGACGAAGCGTCCAGGGATATATAGGAATGGGGCAAGGATAAGAAACTAACAATAATCTAGGCAGAGGAAACATTGCATCAGTTACTAGAAGGTGTGCAAGAGTAGATAGTATGGAGTCCATTGTTAACTAGTGAGTTTAACTGTATCGCTTCATTCCAAAAAAGACTTTGGAGCATCTTGTAAAAAATATTATAGTATAAGAAAAACTACAAAAAATAAATCAACATCTGGAAAGTATAAAGAAGAAAATGTGTGCTGACCAGGTAGGGTTAAATGAAATTCATATGCATAGGTTATACCGTCCCACTCAATTGCTAAAGTTGAGCTACTCTGTGACCAGGCAGCCTGAACAAAAAAGGGAACCTAGCTATATATGATGGTGTACACTTACAATCTCAGTATTTGGAATGCTGAGACAGGAGTATTATAGGTTCAAGGCCAAACTCAGCAGCTTAATGAGCCTCTCTGTAACTTAAGACTGTTTCAAAATAAAAATAAAATAAGGCTGGGAGGGTAGCTGATCATTTTTGCATTTTTCATGAGGAGAAAATATACCAATACTTAGGCAAAGACAAACTTTTCATGGCCCTTAATAATTTTGTGGGTGTGTAATTTCTAGTTCTTTGTAAATACTTTTATTGGTTCATTATAGTCTCATATCGTAATGTAGTTGATAGCGATAGTGACATACATGCACATAGCACTTGGTGATATTTCCCCCAGTTCCATCCCCATTCTTCCTCCCCTTCCCCATACAAGGTATTGAAATTGACATTGATATTCTCACATAATTATATGATGTTTCCTTCAACAATTCTTTCTCTCCCCCTACCCTACCCTCCCCTGGACTACTTCCCTCACTCTACTGAAGTTTCTTCTCCATTATCTGAAGTTCCTCTGTTTTCTCAATTACTCCCTAGATTGTGCATATTATAAAACACATATGACCCTTCACTTTCTGTGATTGGCTAATCTCACTTAACATAATGTTCTTCAGGTCCTTCCATTTTCTTGCAAATTACATAATTTTGTTCTTTTTAGCTGAGTAAAATTTCATCGTGTAGATATCTCATAATTCTGTAATCCATTCTTCTGTTGATGAACACCTAGGTTGGTACCATAATTTGGCTATTGTGCACTGTGCTGCTACGAACATGGATATGCATGTATCACTGTAGTTTTCTGGTTTCAACCCCTTTGGAAAGATATCCAGGAATGGTATAGACATATCATATGGTAGATCCATTTTCACTTTTCTAAGGAATCTCCACACTGATCTCCATATCGGATGAGCTAATTTTCAATTCCAACAGTGTAGAAGATTTTCTATTTCCCCACATCTTTGCCAACATTTATTGTTACTTGACTTCTTGATATTGCCATTCTGATTGGGGTTAGATGGAATCTCAGGGTAGTTTTGATTTGGATCCCCCTGGTGGCTAATAATGTTGAACATTTTTTTATGTATGTATTGGCCATTCTAGCTCTTCTTTTATACAATGTCTCTTCAATTCAGTTGCCCACTTTGTAATTGGGTTATTTGTTTTGCTAGTATAGAGTCTTTTGAGCTCTTTGTGTATTCTGGATGTTAGTCCACTATCATAGAGGAAGCTGGTAAAGACCTTCTTTCTGATTTTATTTTGCAGTGTAGTTTTTTTATCTCCTTGATTGCTAATGATGTCGAGCATTTTCATTTTCATGTATTTATTGATTATTTGTATTTCTTCTTTTGTGATGTATCTATTTAGTTCAGTTACCCATTTCTTGATTGGGTTCCTCATATTTTTACTGTGAAGTTCTGAATTACTTTAAAGAGTGTTTCATATGCAGGGATTTACATTAAGTGAATTAATCAGGTAATATCAAAACCCCAAACACTGATGTGTAGACCAGGGTATTCAATATTACTTTTGCTGTTCTAGTGTAAAATGTTAAAAACTAAAATTACAGTGAATTTGTCATGATGCTAAAAATTTGCTTGATTAAAAGGGCTGCCTTTTATTCTGAAATAATTAACTTTCTTTTTTTTAATTTTATTTTATTGGTGCACTGTATTCATACATCATAGTGGGATACAAACTTTTGTAGACATACATGCACACATCGCCCAGTCAGCCCCCACCCGATCCCCACCCCATTCTCTCCCCATCCCTCCTTCCCATGCTTGGCTTAGTGGTTGACATCTAGTATTATAGCAATTTATCCAAAATTAAAAATGATAATCTCACATAACAGTTTCATTTGTCTGATACCAAGTGTTTGATGATTTAAAGATAGCATTTCAATATTTCTTTTTGCTTTCTTTCTTACTAGAGCATATTTTTTCTGTTTTTTAGGTGAAACTATCATATATTTATATATTTATTTTTCAGAAAAAAATCTATCCTAATATGGAATATGAATTCTAGATACCCAAAACGATCTTGAAAAAGAACAAAGCTAGCAGATATATATTTTCTGATTTCAAACCATATAAAGCTACAATAATTGAAACAGTGTAGTACTGTTCTAAAGGCATATATATAGACCATTGGAGTTAAATACAAGCCTAGAGCTAAATTCTTCCCTATATTGTCAAGTTATTTTTGACAAGGTTTCCACGAACATTTGGTGGTGGAAATAATAATCTTTTAACTAAATATTGTTGAAAAATAATAATTACATGGAAAAGAATAAAATTGGACCTTTACCTAATCCTATATACAAGTATTAACTCAAAATAGATAAAAGACCTAAATATAAATCTTAAGACTATAAACTTTCAGAAGAAAATCTGGGTCATAAAACCTCACAACATTGAAATTGGCAGTGATTTCTTGGATATGATTTCAATGGCACAGGCAACAGAAGAATATACAAATTCCCTAAAAAATAAAAGAAAATATTGTATATCCAAAGACAATGTAAACAGAGTTAAAAGTTACTAATAGAATTGGATAAAATATTTCCAAATGCTATATCTGAAGGTATATTAATATTCCAACTAGAAATCCTAAAAATTAACAACAATAAAGGCAAACAATACAATTTAGAGATAGGTAAAAGACTAACATAAATAATGAATCTCCACAGATAACCAATCTTAGTTGTCTGTTGGATGGAAACTCTTGTTTCTCTGGTTCTGGTGAGTGTTACCTATTTCTTCTTTGTAGTTAATCTCTTTGAGTATTTTCTCTAGCGCTGGTTTTGAAGACATAAATTCCTTCAGTTTCTGTTTGTCATGGAAGCTTCTTATTTCTCCATCTAATTTGATAGAAAGTTTTGCTGGATAGGAAATTTTTGGCTGGAAGTTGTTTTCTTTCAGAGTTTGGAATATGTTACTCCAAGCCCTTCTGGCTCTCATGACTTGGTTTGGGAAGTCTGGAGTGATTCTAATTGGTTTGCCTCTGAATGTCAGTTGGCCCTTTGTTTTTGTTGCCTTTAAGATTCTCTGCTTGGCTTCCATATTGGTCATTTTGACAATTATATGGTGTGGGGATCCTCTTCTCCGATCCTATCTAAAGGGAGTTCTATAAGTTTCCTGGATCTGTGTATCAACCTCTTGCCCTATATTTGGAAAATTTTCTGCTATTACTTCCTTGAAGAGATTGTTGATCCCTTTGGTATCACTTTCTTTTCCCTCCTCTATTCCAATTATTCTTAGGTTAGCTCTCTTAAGATGGGCCCATATTTCTTCAATGTCAGATTCCTGCTGTTGGATATTTTTTTCTAGATTAGAAACTATGCATTCATTTTTGGATTGCTCATCTTCTAAGAGCGAGATTCTGTTCTCCATGTGGTCTAATCGGTTGTTTGTGCTTTGAATTGAGGCCTTTACTTCATTAATTGCATCCTTTATCTCTTTTTGGCTCTCTCTGAGTTCTTTTCGAAGCACCTCTATTATTTCTACAGTTATTTTCCTGATTTGATCTTCTAGAAATCTCTGATTTTCTGTTTTATCAGGTTCTGATGTTGTGGGTTGTGCACATTCATTACTCCAGTGTTATTCCTCTTTCCCATGATTTCGGAGGTTTGTGCCTTCTCTGGGTTCTTCCCTTGGGTCACTATGGCTTCACTTAAGGTGCTCTGGATCTCGAGTCTGTATTATCTCAGACCCCACTACTCCTTTACTGGGTTGTATCACAGAGTCTCCGACCCAGGGAGTCGATAGAGGCTGCTTTAAACTATGGGGGGTGCCAGGTTGCACATTCTCCTATGGTGTGATATCTCTGCCACCACCACTCCCTCACTGGGTCAAGTCCCAGGAGGCCCAATACTGCGATTTCTCCTCTGTGGCCCGCAATTTGACTCACTGTTCTTGAGTACGCAGATGTAGCTGTACTGGACTCGGTGAATTCACTGCTGCTGCCGCCGCCGGTGGCAATATGGCGCCTCTGCCACGCCCTCGGCCATGAGGCTGGCGTATTTTTTCTTCTCTGGTTTTGATTTCCACTCTGAATCCCTGCAGCGTGTGCTGAGCTCAGCCACTGGGAGCTTTAAATGCTGTCTGCGCCGAAAGATCCCGCCTGGCTGTTCCGCAGCGGCTCACCTGGCTTGCTGTAGCCGTCCGTTGAGTTCGCTGCCGCCGGCAGTATGGCGCTGCTGCCGCGTCCTCGGGCGCGTGTGTCTTCTCTGTGGCCCTGAGCTCTGTTCTCAGTCCGCTTTCTCTCTGGAGCCTGGTGGTTTTTTTGTTTTTCTGGTGATGGTGTTTTCTGGCTATGAAAGGCGCTCTTTTTGTGGTAATGGAGATTGGTTGTTAGCGGGACTCTTAAGCCCCGCTTTTCTCGGTCGCCATCTTCCCGGAAGTCTAGACTTTCTATATTTGTTGTTTTAAAATGTTATTTTATGAACTGCAAGAATGGTACATTGGTTAGTTTCTATATTATTTTTCTACTTTTCTTGGAAAATAAAGGGTTGGAAACCTTTAATATATGTACATACTTAATTTTTTTTACTGTTTTATTGATGCATTGTAGTCATACATCTTAATGGAGTACAAGATGATAAATGCATGCATGCCCATATCACCCAATTAGCTCTTCCCCAGTTGTCACCCAATTCCCTCCCCCTTCTCATATGTGGCTTAGTGATTGACTTTGATATAAGTTTAGGAATGTAGGTCATCTAAATTATAGAATTTCCCTTTTCCCCCATCCCATCCCCTCAGGTCATCTAATTTGCTCATCTATATTATCTCCTTTTTGTCTAGAGTTCATTCTATGACCCATATTCTCCCTAACTTCCACATATTAAGGAGAGCATCTGATATCTTACGTTTTGTAAATTACATAATTGTGGTTTTCTATATGGCTGAGTAGAATTGTGTAACATATCCCATAGGTTTGAAGTTCATTCATCTGTTGATGGACATCTTGGCTGGTTCAATAGTTTGGGAATGGTGAATTGTGCAGCTGTGAACATAGATACACATGCATTAGTTTGGTAGTTTCATTTCCATTCTTTTGGATAGATACCCAGAAGTGGTATTGCTGAATCATATGGTAAGTTTTTTCCTGTTCTTCTGAGGATCCTCCATAATGTTTTCCAAAGTGGTATTAGAGTTCCTACTTTATACATCCTTGCCAGCATTTGTTGTTGTTTGTGTTTTGAATGATTGATATTCTAGTTAAATTTAGGTGAAATCTCAGGGTAGTTCTGATTTGTATTCTCTGATTGTTAGTGATGTTGAGAATTTTTAATGCATTTACTAGCCATTTAATTTTTTCATGAAGTGTCTATTTAGTTCACTTGCTCATTTTTGACTGGGTTATTTGTTTTCTTAATACTGAGTTTCTTGAGTTCTCTATATATTCTAAATATTAACACTATCGGAGGAGTAGTTGGCAAAAAATCTCCTCCCATTCTGTTGGCTTTCATTTGAATTTCTTGATAGTTTCTTTGTTGTACAGAAGCTCTTCAATTTTATGCAATGCCATCTATTGATCAGCCTTTTAGATTCTTGTGCCTTTGGGGTCTTGTTGAGAAAGTTTTTATCTGTGTCTATGTGTTGCAGTGTTGGACCTATGCCCTCGTCAAGGAACCTCAAGGTCTATGGTCTGATTCCTAAGTATTTGATCCATCTTGAATTGACTCTTGTGCAGGGAGAGAAAGTGGGATTTATTTCCCTTTTTCTGCATATGGTTTACCAGTTTTGCCAACACCATTTGTTGAACAGGCAATCTTTTTTCCAGTGTATGATTCTGGCCCCTTTGTCAAAAATCTATTGAGTGTAAGTGTACAGATTTGTTTCTGAGTCTTCTATTCTTCTCCTTCGGTCTATGTATCTGTTTTTGTGTCAGTACCATGCTGTTTTTATTACAATGGCTTTGTAGTATAGTTTAAAGTCAGGTGCTGTGATTCCTCCTGCATGGTTTTTGTTGCTGGGAACTACTTTGGCTATTCTGGATTTTTGTTGTTCCAAATGAATACAATTACTGATTTTTCTGTGTCTGTGAGGACTGACCATGGTAATTTAATGGGTATTGTGCTGAATCTGAGAATCATTTTTGGAAGTATGGCCATTTTGATAATATTTATTCTGCCTATCCATGAACATGGATGATCTTTTTATCCTCTAAGGTCTTCTTTGATTTCTTTTTTCAATGTTTTATAATTTTCTTTGTGGAAGTCTTTTACCTCCTTGGTTAAATTTATTCCTAAGTATTTTACTTTTTTGTGGGATATCCTGAGTGGAAGTGTTGTCTGGATTTCTTTTTCAGTAGATTTATGGTTGGTATACAAAAAAGCTTCTGATTTTTTTAAGATAGATTTTGTATCCAGACACGATGCTGAATTTGTTGATCAGTACTATAAATACTTTTGGATGAGTTTGTTGGGTCTTCTAAGTATAGTATCATGTCATCTGCAGTTAATGAAAGTTTGAGTTTTTCTTTTCCTATTTATAGTCTTTTGATTTCCTTTTCTTGCCTTATTGCTCTGGCTAAAGTCTCAAGTACTATATTGAAAAGAAGTGGTAATAATGGACATCTTTTTCTTGTTCCTGTTTTTAGGAGAAATTCTCAAACTTTTTCCTATTTAATATGATGTTGGCTGTGGACCTATTGTAGATTGCCTTTATGATGTTGAAATATGTTCCTTCTATTCCAATTCTCTGTAGTGCATTTAGCATAAACAGATGTTGGATTTTGTCAAATGCTTTTTTAGCATCTATTGAAATTATCTTATGATTTTTGTCTTTGGTTCTGTTTATGTGATGAATTATATGAATTGATTTTGTATTTTGAACCAGCCTTGCATTCATGGGATGAACTGTACTTGGTCATGGTGTATGATTTTCTTAATGTGGTTTTTAAATGTGTGTTGCTAGTATTTTGTTTAGCAGTTTTGTATCCAAGTTCATCAAAGATATAGGCCTGTAGTTTTCCTTCCTTAAGCTGTCTTTATTTGGTGGTGTTGACTTCTTGGAATGTGTTTGCAAGTGTCCCATTATTTTATATTTTTACAAAATAGATTGAGGAGTATTGGGATCAGTTCTTCTATAAAGGTTTTATAAAATTCACTTGGGAAGCCATCTGGTCCTGGGCTTTTCTTTGATGGTAGGCTCTTTGCTGTTTCATTCTTTTGATTGCTATTGGTTTGTTTAAACATCTGTATTTCTTAACTCAGTTTAGAAAGGTTGTATGTCTCTAGCAAGGTGTCAATTTCTTCCTGATTTTCCATTTTGTTGGAGTATAGTATTTCCAAGTAGTTTCTGATAATCCTCTAGATTTCTATACTGTTAGTGATAATATTTTCTTTGTGATCTCTTACTTTCATAATTTCCATTGATTCTCTTTTTTGGGTAAGGTGACTAGTGATTTATCTATCTTGTTAATTTTTTCACAAACCAGCTTTTGGTTTTGTTGATTTTATGTTTTTTTTTTTTATTCTTTGTTGTTTTCTCCTCTGATTTTAATCATTTCTCTCCTTCGCCTGGCTTTGAAGTTAGACTATTTCTGTTTTTTTCTTTTTCTTCTTTTTTTTATCTATTTCTGTTTTTTCAAGGGCTCTGAGGTGTGTCATTAGGTTATTTATTTGGTGATTTTCTGTTCTTCTTATGTAAGCACTCAGTGCTATGAATTTTCCTCTTAATACTGCCTTCAAAGTGTCCCAGAGGTTTTGATATGTCATTTCTCTATTTTCGTTTGTTTCTAGAAATTTCTTTATTTCACCCTTTTCTTCTATGACCCATTCTTTATTCAGCAGTGTGGTGTTCAGTCTCTTCATCATATTTATTTGGTTTCTCTGGTTCTTCTTATAGTTTATTTCTAGTTTCATTCCATTATGGTCTGAAAAGACACAGGGAAGTATGTTACATCTTTTGAGTTTGCTAGTGTTAGTTGCTACTCCTGCTTGTCTTTGAGTTCCATTGGCATGAATTACCTTGATCCAGTGCTTTGCCTTTAATTTGTTACTATCTTTACTTATAATTGTGTTTCTTGCAAGCAGCAGATAGATGGATTCTGGTTTTTAATCCTTTTTTGCCACATTATATCTTTTTATTGGGTAGTTGTGGCCACTTATGTTCAGTGTGATTACTGAGAGATGATTTTTAATTCCTAACATTGAGATTTAACTTCTGTGTGAGGTAGTATTTGCTCTTCTATGCTTAGTTGTTTGCTGGATGGAAATTCTTGTTTCTTTAGTTCTCGTGTGTATTACTAACTTCTTCTTTGCAATTAATCTGAGTATTTTCTCTAATGCTTGTTTGGAAGACATAAATTTTTTCAGTTTCTGTTTGTCATCAGTGATTTTTATTTCCCCATCTAATGTGAGAGATAATTTTGCTGGGTAGGAAACTTTGGGCTGCAAATTGTTTTCTTTCAGAGTTTGAAATATGCTACTCCAGGCCCTTCTGGCTTTCTTGATCTGCTTTGGGAGTCTGGAGTGATTCTAATTGATTTGTGGTGTCTGGAGTGATTCTAATCGGTTTGCCTCTGAATGTCACTTGGTCTTTTGTTTTTGTTGCCTTTAGGATTCTCTCCTTGACTTTTACATTGGTAAGTTTGACTATTATGTGGCATTGTGAACCTTTTCTATGATCTTGTCTAAAGAGGCTTCTTTAAGTTTCCTTTACTTATGTATTGACCTCTTGTTCTGTTTGGAAAATTTTCTAATATTACTTCTTTGAAAAGATTGTCTATCTCTTTCATTTCACCTTCTATTCCCTGTTTTATGCTAATTATTCTTAGGTTAGCTTTTTTTAAATGAGCCCATATTTCTTCATTGTCCAATTCTTGTTGTCAAATTATTTTTCTAAGTTATATACTATGTGTTCATTTTTGAAGTGCGTCTTCTAGGAGCAAGATTCTACTCTCCATGTGGTCTAATCAATTGTTTATAGTTTCAATTGATGCCCTCACTTCAATTATTACATCCTTTATTTCTTTTAGACTTTCCCTAAATTATTTTTGGAAGTCCTGTATTATTTATACAGTTACATAACCTTCTGGAGTTTTCTGAAATTCTGTATTGTCACATTCTGTTATTGTGGTATTGTGGGAGCTCATTGCTTTCTTGTTATTTCTTCTCATTATTTCAGAAGTTTGTATCTGTTGCTTTTGATAAATTTCTCTCAGTCTCTAGGTGTCAGCTGGTATATCCAAGGTTAAGTTGTGTTGTATTCAACAGTGAATGTTGAGTGAGGAGGGAAGTGAAGTCATTAATGCAAGAATAGTATAGCCACAGATAGAATAGAATGAGAGTATGTGTTTGGTAAAATAGTATATAATAGAGATTAGAGATAGTGAATATGTGCTAGTATTCTAGTAACCAATGTGGTATTCTTAGCATAGTGATAGAAAGTGGATTTAACACAAGATAAAGAAGAGAGAAACAAAAAATGAAATGGGATCAGAAGAGAATAGGTATATACGAGGGAAGAAGCTTGCGAGAGGGGTTGGGAAGAAAGCAAGCAAGCATATACACTCACACACAATGAAACTAGAAACAAAAAGTAAAATGACAACAAATTAATGCAACTCTACAAATATATGAATATTCAGTAGACTGGGCCACTGCAGTCGCTCTTTCTCTGTAGACATCAAGTGCCACCAGCACCTTTCCTGCTGCAAGCCTAGTTCTCTGATCTTTCTCAGTCTATGCAGATGGCTGGTACCAATGATGCTGGATCTAGTGTTAAACGTAAGTAACCCTCCACACTTTCAACAGATGTAGAGTCTCAGTCTCTCCCTTCCTATGTAGGTGGCAGATGCCTCTGAGACCAAACAGGTAGGTCTGGGCTGGTCTTACTTCTCCCCTTTCCCCATGATTGAGTGGTCTGTGGTGATCCTCGGAGATCCTACTAGTTGCATCCTGTACTTTATTTATCATGCTCTTTTTATAGTTATGGTATTCTCTGGCTTTTGTAAGAACGCTGTTTTTAAGGCCATGAAGATCAGATGTCAGCAGGACTGGTGTGTGCTACCTCCCTCGGTCGCCATCTTCTGACTTTCTGATTTTATTTTGTTCAACCTCAAAATCCAGAAGTCTAGAAACCACTAGTATAGTGGGAAAATCCTCATCCCTGAATCTAGCATCTCTGAATGAGAATTGAGGGCATGATCTACAGCCTGTCAAATGTTCTTACCATGAATGCATTGTAAAATAGGAAGTAGGGGAAAGATAGTCTAGAAGGGTAGATGTTTGCAAAGCATGAAGTATAGGATAAAAGTTAAGATATCATGGGGGGGGGGGGCTCCGTGAAGTGAAATTGGGAACATAACCCACCCAAGCCCAGTTTGCTGTCTCATTTGCCATTATACATAAGCCAGTCTCTGCCTCCATTTTCCCAACTGGATTGAAATAAGTGTTCAGATTATCTTCTGGAGTAGCCAGACAGATGTTGGTAGAATTTGAGTCATTGTGAAAAGGTTCAGAACTTGTGCTTCTGAGAGGGTTAGTGATAAGCCAGGATCATCATGGAGCTCATGCAGGCTGTCAGAAATCTGAGTTTTTGTTTCATGTTAGATGCCTGAAAAGTGTCTTTAAAGGAACTGTGTGGATAGGAAGCAGTCAGGAATGTAATGAGTTAAAACTTTCTCAGTACCCATGCATAATTTTTAATTTTCCAATGAATTTTGTAGAAACTCTAAAGAAATAACAATCATGTCCCAGAACTGTGTAGCTGAATTAGGATTATAATTTTCAATAAAATAGCTTAGTTGTGCATATATAATTAGATTCTATTTAGAACACTTATTTTGGAATAATCTGAATTTCAAGAGTTTTACTCTGAGGACAAACTACTTCATGGGGTTCAAACATTTCTGGAATACCTAATAGATTAGGAATGCCTTTGTATACCCAGGAGGACTTGGATGGTAAGAAACCACTCAGTGGGGGCAGAGTCATTTTTGAAGGTAGTTGTAGACAGAGTATAACAGGATTTAATTCTTAAAATGTAAGCAAGATAGTAAATATGTCATGCCCTACCCTTACCTATCTCTAGTTCATACTTTGTCGCATTTCAAGCTTCTTATATGGTCCAAAGATGAGACACTGAAATTTTAAAAGAAGCCCCTAAGTTGATTCACACTGTGGCAATATATGTATTAAATATCTCCATAGATGATTCTAGGTGTAGGAATAAGCAACCCTAAAGTATCCTCCTGAGCAGGAATATTTAAAGGCCCACTATAGAGATAAGTAGGTAAATACTAGACTTAATCTGACTAGGAACATCCTTTGTTTTCTCCATGAATGTAGGGGCTTTGTGGGGAACAATGTAGACTAATTGTGAGGAATGTGGTTAATAAGAGAAACTTATTGTGTGTCATTATGTTATCTCTATGAGCTTCAATTTTCTCATCTATAAAAATTGGAAATAATAATATTGCCCATCCCTTAGGATTGTTGTGAAAATTAAGTTAGATGATATGTGTAAAAGCTGGAAATTCATAAGAACTCACTTGGTAGCTAGTATCATAGATGTATCCTTCTCCTCTTTCATAAAATTGGAGATTGTATTTTACAGGGGGGGAAATCAGTATAGACTGGCCTTCCTGAAAATATCAAGGATTGAACCATAAAATGGGCATGTGTAATGTATTTTTTCAGACATCAAGGATGGGAAACGTTTAAGTTATCTGAAGTTTTGTAGACAAACATAGTTTTAGCACATCTAGTACAGTGTCAACCACCTTGACATTGTCCCTACTGGCCTTTCCACATAGCAATACTACAATGACAGTTTATCAACACAGTGGCTCTGGATCTCCAGGATCCCAAAATGCCTTTTCAGTAATCTGAGAAAAAAATGGTCAATCTAGTTTGAGTTCTTAGGGTCTCTGTATTATCATTATTTAAAAATAATGAACTCCAGCCAAGCATGATAACACACACCTGTAATCCAAGATACTGAGAAAACTGAGGTAGCAGGAGTATACGTGGAAGGCCAGCCTCAACAATTTAGTGAGACTCTACTCCAAAATAAAAAGGTCTGGGGGCCATCATAATGCCACACACTTGTAATCCAAGTATTTGGGAGGCTGAGGCAGGAGGCCAAACCCTCAGCAATCTAGTGAGACCCTGTTTCCAAATAATAAATAAAAAGGGATAGAGGTGTATGTTGGAGTTAGAAAGCCTCTGGGTTTAATCCAAAGGTATGGGGATATAAACATAATTATATAAAAACTGAAGTAGTAGAGCACCCATTGATTTAATCCCCAGTACCAAAATAAATAAATAAATGAACAAATAAAAACTAAATTGACTCTTCATACCAGTTGCACCCACCCTACCATGCTGCAACTCCAAGGAGCAAGCTAATCTAACTAACACACAGTATTTGCAATATTTCCAATAGGCTAGAAGTTTGGGAAGTTCAGATATGTATGGAGAATAGAAGATAATATTGCCAGGTTGAATAAGCACAAGTTGCTAGGTAGCTAGAAGTCTTAAAGCTACACTGAAACATTACTTGAAACCACATAATAGAGCTGCAACTCCAAGGAGCAAGCTAATCTAACTAACACACAGTATTTACAACATTTCCAATAGGCTAGAAGTTTGGAAAGTAAGTAAAACAGGAGAGAGAATGCAGACCCACAATTCCATCAAGGACTGTGTCGAGTCAAGAAGACCGTGGGTAAAAAGTGTCAAAAAAGAGATGAGAAGCATAACAAGATATTTATTATGGAAAGGACTTTGAAGAAAGACCTTAGCATGTCCCACAATCCTTTTATATTATTTCAAGTCTCCTTTCAAAGTTTGAATTCTTGATAAAAGTGACAAAAATACCTCCTTGTTTTCTGTACTCCATGAGTCAAGCCAGGGACCAGGGGAAAGAAAATAATTTCTGTCTTATACTTTCAAAATGTTTTAAATTGGACTTTGATATTTTTAACTTTACAATATTTGTATCAAACCCATGATTTCAAATGTTCTTCTTATAATTGATTGGTATTGGAAATCCACATCCATTTGGTGCTTAATGGTTAAAAACAAACAAAACAATCAATGTGATAAGGGCCTTTTTGAAATGTCATGTTAAACCTGCCCTCTAGCAAGCCCTGCTGGGCAGTGTAGCCTAAGTAACCCTTGGCATATTGAACAAAAAAAAAAAAAAAGAAGGGAAGTTTATCTACTCTGTCTTTAGCCATATGTCATGAATACATTTGCTCTTAAATGGATTTATAAAATATTAATGTAATCATACCATAGAGCAGAGTGGTGAGTACATCAGTCGGGAGTTATATTTATCTTATATATTTGTTTTTTATTCATCTCCATTAGTAGAGAGCACGTGGACACCGGCATTTCCTTCTCAGTCGAAGTGGCAGAACTTGTTTAATGAAGTGATGTTTCTGTAATCTGTGGCAAGGTAGAGATGTGAGTGACAGAACTATATGAATAACAATGAGTAGGCAGGCATAATAATAAAAAGAAGACAAATTTCAGTTTGAGGGAGAAAATAGATGGGACTGTTTAGTTGGCACACAATACAATCTGATCTTTTCTTAATAAAAATTAGTAGTTTATAAATGGTGAGATATTAAAAATTTCTCCAAAATCTTCTAAACAAGGGAGCAGATTTTCCAAAGACAAAAATGGCATTTTGAACCAGAATACTCTTATTCTACAGCATAGGAAGACAGGGAATCAGAGACCTTAAGTTCTCTAAAACCAAAAGATAATCTAGGCATCCTCCCCCACTACATAGGTCTGTGGTATTCAGTTTTCATGACATGACCAAAATCCTGACATAAACAACTTAAAGGAGGAAAAGTGAGGCATAACATGAGCATAGTAGAGGAAAACTGCTCAGCTCCTGGCAGTCAGAAAGGAGGGTAGAGACGCCAGTAACAAAATAAAGCCTCTGAGGGCAAGCCCAAAGTAACCTACTTCCTCCAACCATGCCTGCATGCCTACAGTTTCTACCACCTTCCCAAATACCATCAAATTATTAAATCACAAGTGGATCAATCCACAAATGAGGTTAGAGCTCTAATGATTCAATCACTTCCCCAAATCCCCACCTCTGAGCACTGCTGCATTGAGGAAGAAGGCTTCTACACATGCATCTTTGGGGGTCATTTAGTCCTCAAACCAAAATAGAGGGCAATTATAATTGTTTGTAGAATATGAGAATGAATGTCTAAATTAGTAAATGTATCCATGTGTGCTTGTACATTTTGAATGGAAAGTCAGATACTTAGCTGTCAGGAATACTTATCATGCCAGCAGTCTCTATATCTATTCTGTCCTTTCATCATTTTAGCCAAATTCCATTATTTATCCCTACTTTTACCAAAAAGGAAATGGAAACATAGATATATGAGTAAACTTCTCTCAAGGTCACATAACTATGTGGAGGAGAGTAGAGACATGATAGATAGCCATGAGAGAGAAAGAGAGAAATAGACAGACAGACAGACAGACACAGAGAGAGTTAGGTGAGATGACACATGAGGGCCACAAGTAAATATTTTCATACAAATAATAATTCATCTTAAAGAAATGTTCGTCAACCTTTCTAGGCTCTTGATATCTCAGGATGGTAGGTATATGAAAGGATGAGGGATGCCCTAGCTTACTTGGGCTAACTTTGCAATTGTAGGTGCCCATTTCCCACTCACTTGCCCATCTACCCAAATATAGAATCCCTCTTACTAGGCCTGTCAGACATGGAGTTCTGTTTCTGTGGAAACCACAACTGTCTCAGTCAACATTCTAACTACTATGATCCAAAACAACTGATCATACAACTTAGATGAAGGAAGATTTATTTGCTCATATTTTTTTGGAGATTTGAGAGTTTTGAGTGTATATCAGGCCAACATGATGGCGAGAAGCAGAGAGAAAATGTGCATGTGTGTGACTGTGTGTGTGTGTGTGTGTGTGTGTGTGTGTGTGTGTGTGTGCATGCGTGCACATGTGTGCAAGCTCCACTCTCATATTATGACGGCTGGAAGCAAAATAAAACAAGGGAAGGAGGAACCATATAATATTCAAGGCCATATCATCAGAGACCTCTCCCTAGCAACTAAGCTCTCCATCCAACATTACTACTTTATTCCTGTGAGGGCTAGAGAGCCATTCTAAATCCAAACCATTATAACAGCTTCTTCCAGCTATTTCAATCCATCTCCTTTAGTATCTGAGAGAACCATTCAGGAACTTCAGGGCCACCTTGAAAACATCCTTACTAGGATTGCCCATCTGTTCTGTGTGGTGAGTATGGTAAATATTTGGGAGTAGGGCTTGCTACTGCTACACCAATTGCCCATGCATCACCAGAACTCCTTATTTTAATGTGCTTGGTTCTAAAGTCAGGAGAAATATTGGAGGTGGGAAAACAAAGAAGTAGAGTCTATACCCTTCTCTCAAAGAAATTACAGTTTTACACAGAAATAATATTTAAATAATGCAATCAGAACCATGTTTAGACCCAGGCCAGGGCCAGTCAGGCAGTGTCATCAGAGCAAGTGCCATGAGTCCAGAGCAGATCTTGCTTATGTTCTGGTCACAACAAGCACCTTTCTGGAAGTTGTCTATATTCCTTTTCAGTGTCTGGGACAGACTATGGATGGCCATCTAGGGGAGGGGCCCAATCTGAAACTAGATTTCTATGGGTCACAGTACCCATTTATCCCCGTTTGGAGCACCCTCCAATCCTCTACCTCACATATGAACTTTACAAGATACCACAAGAAGCCTCAGGACTCATGCCTATGGAATCTTCTCAGAATTGGAGTTCTAAGAGAATGGTCTGACAAGTAACTTGCTCTACCTGGCCAAAGTAGTATGTATTTTATAATATCACATGATATTGTGCCACGAGAAGAGATTGTGCCACCAGAATTATGTTGATATTGATTTGGGATGAATAAAATTTCTTACATAGAAGCTGTGTGTAGTGGCACACACTTGTAATCTCAGCATTTGGTAGGCTGAGACAGGAGGATCACGGTTCAAGGACAGCCTCAGCTACTTAGTGAGGCCCTTTGCAACTTAGTAAGACCCTGTCTCAAAATAAAGAATAAAACATAGGGCTAGGGATGTAGCTCGGAGGCAAAATACCCCTCGATTCCATCTACAGTGCTAAAAAAAATTTTTACATAGAAGAACTCCACAAAACAGCTTTGTCTGGATACCTCACACTTCATAAGAGGCATCCTTGAATGAAACAAAGTGTAATATAAAATAAAATTCAGTGGCAACAACTGTAGGTCAGATTTTAGACACAAGATTAAGAAAGAACCAAAATCATTTTCAAAGTCAGTCAAGGAAAAGTAGAACTAATCCAGAACTTGAAGCACAGAAAGCATTCAGAAAGATTTTAATGGCTCCAGGAAGGAAGAACAACATAAACAAAGGCACAAGCATTATTTATTTTTTAAATGTATTGGTACATTGTAATATTGCATCTTTTTAATTTTTATTGGTGTATTATAGTCATACATCTTAATGAGGTACAAGATGGTAGAGGTATAATATGCATACCTCACTCATTTAGCTCATCCCCAATTCCCTCCCTATTCTCTCCCCCTTCCATCCTTCTCATGTTTGGCTTAGTGATTGACTTTAATATGTTTGTGAATATACATCATGTACATTAGGGAATTTCCTCTTCCCTTTCCCATCTGCCTCAGTTGGGTGATCTTATTTGTTTATCTGTAGTTTTTCCTTCTTCATCTAGAGTTTCTCCTATGACCCATTCTCTACATAGCTTCCACATATTAGGGAGAACATCTGATTTCTTTTTGTGTGTGTGACTGGCTTACCTCACTTAGCATAATATTCTTCAGATCCATCCATTTCCCTGTAAATGATGTAATTTTGTTCTTCTTTATGGCTGAGTACAATTTCATTGTGTACATATCCCATAGTTTTGTAATCCATTCATCTCTTGATGAACATCTTGGCTGGTTCCATAGTTTGGCAATTGTGAATTGTGTGGCTATGAACATAAATATGTATGCATTAGTGTGGTCGTTTAGTTTCCATTCTCTTGGGTAGATACCCAGAAGTGGTATTGCTGGATCATGTGATAGGTATATCCCCATTCTTCTGAGGATCCTCCATACTGTTTTCCAAAGTAGTTGCACTAATTTGCAATCCCACCAAAATGTATTAGAATTCCCACTTCTCCACATCCTTGCCAGGATTCGTTGTTGTTTGTGTTTTGAATGATTGTCATTCTAATTGGATGTAGGTGAAATCTCAGCATAGTTTTGATTTTCATCTCTCTGACAGCTAATTTTTTCATAGTAAAGAATGATAGAGGCATACGTGTACACATCACATATTTAGCCCTTCCCCGGTTCCCACCCCATTCTTCCCTCCTCCCTTCTTCTTGTGTTCAGCTTAATGATGGGCTTTGATAAGTTGTTGAATGTACATTATATGTATTAGGCCAATTCATTATTTCCCTTCCTCCTATCTCCCTCAAGTAGATCACGTTCTTCACTCATTTAAGGTTTCTTCTGCTTTGTCTAGAATCCCTGTATCTCAATTTCTCTCTAGATTCTGCATATTAGGAAGCACATTCAATTTTTATGTTTTCATAATTTCACTTAGCATAATGCTCTCCTGTACCATCCATTTCCCTGCAAATAAAATAATTTTGTTCTTCTTTATAGCTGAGTAAAATTTCATTGTGTACATATCCCATAGTTTTGTAATTCAATCTTCTATTGATGGACATCTTTACTGGTCCCATAGTTTGGCAATTGTGAATTGTGCAACTATAAACATAGATGCACATGCATTAGTCTGGTAGTTTGGTTTCCATTCTTTTCAGTAAATACTCAGAAGTGGTATTTCTGGATAATATATTAGGTTCATTCCCATTCTTCTGAGGATCCACCATACTATTTTCCAAATTGGTTGCAGTAATTTGCAATTCTACCAACAATGTACTAGAGCTCCTACTTCTCCACATCCTCGCCAGCTTTGTTGTTGTTTGTATTTTTTTTTTCAGGTCAGGGGATGGAACCCAGGGACATTCGACCTCCGAGCTACACCCCTTGCCCTATTTTTTATTCTTTGTTTTGAAACCAGGTCTCACTGAGTTGCAGAGGGCCTCACTAAGTAGCTGAGGCTGTCCGCAACCCGCGATCCTCCAGTCTCAGCCTCCCGAATGTTGGGATTACAAGCGTGCACCACCACGCCCAACTTGTTGTTTATATTTTTTATTATTGCCATTATAATTGGAGTTAGATGAAATCTCAGGGTAGTTTTATTTGCATCTGTCTTATTGCTAATGATGTTGAGAATTCTTTCATATATTTACTGGCCATTTGATTTTCTTCTTTTGTGAAGTGTCCATTTAGTTCACTGCCAGTTTTTGTTTGGTTTTATTGGCAGTGAGTTTCTTCAGTTCTCTATACACACTAGATATTAGTCCTCTATCAGAGGAGTACCTGACAAAAATGTTCTCTCATTCTGTCAGCTCTCTGTTGAGGTTCTTGATACTTTCCTTTGCTATACAGAAGCTCTTCCATATGTAATGCAATCCCACATATAGATCAACCTTTTAATTTCTTGTGCCTTTGGAGTCTTGTTGAGAAAGTTTTTACCTGTGCCTATGTATTGAAATGTTGAGCCTCTGCCCTCTTTAAGGAGCTGCAAGGTTTCTGGTGTAATTTCCAGGTCTTTGATCCATTTTTTGGGGGGGAGGGTACTGAGGATGAACCCATGGGCATTTCTTTGATCCATCTTGAACTGATTCTTGTGGAGAGTGAGGAAGTGGGGTTTATTTCCATTTTTATGAATATGGTTAACCAGTTTTGCCAATACCATTTTTGTTAATGTCTGGTTTTGGTCCCCTTTCAATAATCACTTGGCTAGTGATATATGCATGTATGCCTCTACCATCATGTACTTCATTAAGATGTATAATTACAATGCACCAATAAAAAGAAAATTATCAATTGGCTGTAAGTGTGCAGATTTGTCTTGGAGTCTTCTGTTCTGCTCCATTTGGTTTATGTGTCGCTTTTAGTGTCAATATCATGTTGTTTTTATTACTATAACTATGTAGTATAGTTTGAGGTCAGGTATTGTGATGCCTCCTGAATAGTTCTTATTGCTGAGAACTACTTTGGCTATCCTGTTGTTGTTGTTGTTGTTGTTGTTGTTGTTCCAAATGAATTTAGCAACTGATATTTCTCCATCTTTGAGGAATGACCTTGGTAAGGTAATGGGTATTACCTTTAATCTGTAGATCACTTTTGGGTAAATGGCCATTTTGATGATATTTATTTTGCCTATCCAAGAGCATGGGAGGTCTTTCCATCTTCTAAGATCTTCTTAAATTTCTTTTTTCAATGTTTCATAATTTTCCTTTTAGAGGTCTTTTACTTCTTTAGTTAGGTTTATTCCTAAGTCTTTTAATTTGGGGGGACTATCATGAGTAGAAATATTTTCCCTAGTTTCTTTTTGAGTGGATTTATGGTTGGCATACAGGAAAGCTTTTGGTTTTTTTTAAGGTTGATTTTGTATCCAGACACATTGTTAAGTGTGTGTGTGTGTGTGTGTGTGTGTGTGTGTGTGTGCACGCGCTATACTCTCAGCCCTATTTATTATTCTTTATTTTGAAAAAAGGTTTCACTTAGTTATGCAGGGCCTCACTAAGTAGCTCAGGCTGCCCTCGAACTGTGATCCTCCTGTCTCAGCCTCCCAAGTAATACTATATTTGTTGATCATTTTTATAAGTCTTTTGGTTGACTTTGTAGGGTCTTCTAAGTATAGTGTGTCATCCACAAATAGAGATATTTTCAGTTCTCCTTTTCCTATGTGTATTCCTTTGATGCTCTTCTGTCTTACTGCTCTGGCTAGAGTCTCAAGTGCTATACTGAAAAAAAGTAGTGATAATTGACATCCCTATCTTGTTCCCTTTTTTAGGAGGAACT
The DNA here is from genome assembly GCF_963383645.1 of Muscardinus avellanarius. Classification (NCBI taxonomy): domain Eukaryota; kingdom Metazoa; phylum Chordata; class Mammalia; order Rodentia; family Gliridae; genus Muscardinus; species Muscardinus avellanarius. Next base: position 76,359,006 of record NC_137792.1, read on the forward strand.
CTCACAGTTTTTCCTCATTCAATATGATATTGCCTGTTAGTCTGTTGTATATTGCCTTTATGAGAGTTGTTATTTACAAAGTCTTTTTGTACTGTGCACTGTGGTGAGGACATCACATTAATCATTTTATTTACTCCTCACAGTTCCCTATAAGGTAGGAGGTATGTACCCTGTTCTGCAGGTGAAAAAAATGAAAGTTCATATTGCTAAGTAAATGTTGGAACTAGAACTCATATTAGCCTGACCCACAAACTATGTTCTCTTAACATCATGCTATATTCTAAAGAGACATAAAATGGAATCTGAGACAGCAGAATCCTTGTCAAAATGAATCTGAGGGTGTATGTTGTAAACTAGTGAAGGCAAGATCACTAGACATTATGAAAGATGTTGCATATAAAAATGAGATGTAGAGACTAAAACCCTGATAAAAAAAAAACAACTCATCCCAAAATGAAAATGTACAAGTATAATATAATATTTATGACCTGAGAATACTAAGCTCGGTATGTTTATAAAATAAATTGTGTCACCCAGGCGTGGCGGCACATGCTTGTAATCCCAGCGCTTGGGGGGCTAAGACCAGAGGATTGCACAGGTTCAAAGCCAGCCTCAGATACTTAGTGAGGCTCTCGGCAACTTAGTGAGAACCTGTTTCCAAATAAAATATAAAAAATAGGTCTGGGAGTATAGCCCAGAGGTAGAAAAGCCCCTGAGTTGCACCCCCAGTACCACAAAAAAAATTGTGTTCATCTTAACAAGACCTTAAATTGCACACTTAATAAGGTAAAATTCTGTGTCCATTTGATCTTGTCTGGTATCATTCATTGTTCTTTCTTTCCTCTCCCTTTTTAGACTTTGATCCTACTCTTGGAATGATGACTGGAATTCCACCAATAACTCCAATGATGCCTGGTTTGGGAATTGTGCCTCCACCAATCCCTCCAGATATGCCAGTAGTAAAAGAAATCATACACTGCAAAAGCTGCACACTCTTCCCTCCCAACCCAAGTACTATTATGTTTTTTTCTCACATAAGTCACAGTGTTTTGGTGTTTACGAAAGCTATCTTTTTCAAAAGAATACCCAAAAACTTTATAGATGTATATATAGAAACACCTAGAAAACAGAAAGCAGAAAAATTTTCTTTCACTGGGCAGGGCTGGATTTATACACAGACCAGTAGATATTTGTGTGCTGGTTGAGTACTTGTGACACAACATTTTCTAATGCCCTCCAGTAAGAAAATTAAGTGTGTTAGTAAAGAAAGAGGCACCTGATGCAAATTGTTCAACATTATCATATGTGTTTTTACTGTAAGGATAGGGTGGCCATGTTTCATTTAAAATGTACCAGCAATGAAAACTGACTCAAACTGTTTTTCAGATCCATTTGGTTGTTTTATATACTATAAATGATAAGCTACTTCTGCACATGACTCAAGCCTCAGTGCTATTTCCACAGACATCATGATGCTACTATAGAGAAGAAATTAGAGCTATTTTAAGGGACACAAGTTTAGAGGAGTTTCATTTTGTTTTGCTTTGAGTGCTGGGCATTGAACCCAGGGCTTCACACATGCTCACATGGTCTAGCACTGCGCTCATCCCCAACCCTATTCACAAGTTTAGATAATAGACCAAATGAAATTGCCTTATCAAGATAAATATGAAAATTTGACATGTGATTTCAGACAAATACTTCATTTCTTACCTTAAATAGGAATCATCTAATCATGATTAAGGCTCTTGTAGCGACTCAAACTCTACTTAGTATGAACTGCTCATAATTGAGAGGGTTTTAGAATTATTCAGATTACAAAGATGCTCCTTGGCCATTTTTGCTGGTGAAAACTGATCTTAATGCTTTCCATTTTTTTAACTTGGTGGCCAACAGGGTACACCATTCCTGACTAATAAGAAATCTAGGAGGCTAGCATCTCAGAGGACTGTTGGAAAAAGAGCAAGCATGCCACAAGAAAAGTTAAGGAATGGAAAATATGATGCCCTTTGTATGTCTTCCTTGCCAGCATAAATGTCCAATCTTGGATTTGTGTTTAGTGCCTAGTTGAATGGGTAGTGCTGTTATATCATTGTCTTTTATTCATAGTTCCATTGTTCATACAAATATGCAATGGATGTTTTTTCTCTTTGTTCCACTGTATTGCTTTGAATTATAGAAGCCTTTCTGTTCCAGAATGTCAAAAGCCATGAATTAGCTGGTTGTGGTGGTATAGTCCTATAATCCCAGTATGGGAAGCTCAAACAGGAGGATCACAAGTTTTTGGCCAGTCTCAGAACTTAGTGAGGCCCTCCACAACTTGGTGAGACCCTGTTTCCAAATGAAAAATAAAATAGGACTGGGGATATAGCTCAGAGGTAGAATGCCCCCAGGCTCAATCCCCAGTACAACACACACACACACACACACACACACACACACACACACACACCATAAATTTAGGCACAGCCAAAGTTAAAACCTTCTCTTAAAACTGGACGTGGTAGCACACACTTGTAATCCCAGTACTTGGGAGGCTAAGATAGGAGGATCGCAAGTTCATGGCCAGCCTTAGCTACTTAGTGAGGCTCTCTGCCATTTAGTTAGACTGTGTTTCAAAGTAAAGAATAAAAAATAGGCCTGAGAGTGTTGCTTGGAGGTAGAATGCCCCTGGCTTCAATCCCCAGCACCTCAAAAAAAAAAAAAAAGAAAACCTCTTACTAAAATAAAAATAGACTTGTGCTGATTTAATTGTACATAATATTACATTATTGGCCTGTACTGTTTGCATTGCCTCTATCAAGCTAAGTTAACAGGATGGCTCACAATCTGTGATGTCCCAGTTGTGTGCAATGTATGCCTTTAAGGATGTTCAGTTTTTAAATTTCCAAAGAATAGCTCACACACCTTGTTTATAACACATACACCACATTGTTGAGCAGTTTTTGAATGCATGTCAAATATATGGCTCAAAGAAGCTGTAACTCCATAGTATCTCATAAAAGAAATAGGCAGAAATCTCTCAAATATATTTTTTATCTTGTTCTACCTGCTGCCATACCTTCTCAGTTCTGTATTGAAAGGGCCACAGAGAGGGAAACATCATATGCTCACATTTCAGTCCTTTAGTTCATCTTTGTACTAAGAATGCTGACGGGGCAATTAGTGCCAGTTAAGAGTGGCTTCTGGGAAGGAACCAGGCTTTGGAACTGAATTCAAAAATAATACTCCTGACAAGGCTTAAAGTATAGTGGTGTTCTATTACTTTTCAAAACTTGAATTATGTTAAAAAGGGACCCTGATTAATTGGTTGGGGAAAAACCATATAGAGACAGCTCTCTTAGCTCTTTGCTTGAAAGCTTGGCAAAAGTATCCTTTTTGTTAATAGTGCCAATACTTGCCTTTGCAAAGGTGAGAAAGGAAGAGCATGTTAAGGCAGAAAGAACAAGGATTTGGTGTGACTTGAACCTCTTGTCTTCTGCAGGGCCCGACAACCTGCCTAAGATGGCCTTGATTATAAACCCTATTTATTCCTTCCTATCACTGATATACTCTCTTGTACTCTATGGCCTCTGACTCTGAAGTTCCTTAATAAGGTCCTATGATGAAGAGGCTTTCACAGTCTTTTTATTCACCATCCAGTCTTCTAAATCTTGTTTCTTTATTAAAAGTATTTTTGCCTTAGCTGGACATTGTGGTACATGCCTATAATTCCAGTACTTGGGAAGCTGAGACAGGAGGATTGCAGGTTCCAGGACAGCCTTAGCAATGTAGTGAGACTCTCAGCAACATAGCAAGACAATGTTTCAAAATTTAAAGTAAAAAGGCCTGGGAATATACTTCAGATGTAGAATACCCCTGGGAGTTTCAATCCTCAGAACCCAAAAAAAGTAATTTTTCCACCAATTCCTTCCCCTGTCCCACCTGACACCATCTAAATCCTTGTCACGTGTACAGAACTATAAAATTGTTCTGGGACTCTCACGGCCCACATACTCATAGTCTAACTCCTGACCTCAAAAATATTTCACTACTCTGTTCCATATGATTGTCTTCAGTCCATCACTTCAACATGCCACATACCCACCCTTTAATCAAATGCAACCGCTTCCTGACCTCACACTCCTTACATTCATTCCCCTCCAGCCCAACTCTAAGAATATCTATTTGGGAACACTTATACATGGAAGGTACTGACACTAAATATGTAGTGAATCAGTCTAAAGCATTTTTACTTAAGTAGTGTATGCTTAATCAGGTGGATACTTTTATTCCTTAAATTGCTTTATCTCTGTGACATATAGTGGGTGTTCTATATGTGTTGAGTGATGGAGGGAGGGTGGTAGATGGATGGCAGATGGTGACAGAAAGCATAGTCAGAGGTCTAGAAAGCAAACCAAGAGATTAGTGGGTAATTACTACTACATGCTGATGACCTCCACATCTCTATTTTCAGTCTATATCTCCCTTCAGGGCTTCAGACACTACCTACTAGACTCCTCCAGGTGAATGGCTAACAAGTATACAAAAAATGGTATAATATAATGGACAAACTACCAAGTTAAAGTTAAGAGAACTATGTTTTACTCCATGTTCTGTCTCTAACTATAGGATTTTGACCAGTCATATAACCTCCTTGGGTCTTATATTACGTGTCTGTAAGGCAAAGATGTTGGGTTAGATTAGCCTAGATACCTCCAAGACTTCATCCAGCTCTAAAATTATGGTTGTCCATATTAAATATATAGATATCACTATAGTTATTTACCTAGTTTTAAAAAAAACCTCAAAATGTATTAGGAAAATCAAGGGTAAAGTAGTTGGTGAACATAGAGCTTTGTACCTTCTCTGGTGCAGATGGGATAGCATAGTAGTTAAATAGTTGAACACTAAAGTTATGCGAGACTATTCCATAGGCAGTTCTCCAACATTAAACAGCCATGAGATCTTTGGTAAGTAACTTATCCTCTCTGAGTGAAGCTAGGCAAAATAAGACTTGGTCTTAAAAATTCAGTAGATTGTACTAAACAGTAGCAAAGCACAATCTTCTAAAGATAAATGGTGAGTGAGTACCACATTTTCCTAGAAGCAACATCCTCCAAGTCCCAGGATTTGCAGGTATGGCAAGAGCAAGTTCTCAGGTATACACTTACCTTTTTTCCCACAGAGTGGCTATCAGAGATTTACTGAATTCTTAATTAGCAGTTTTCTGAGATAAGGAGGGAGGGCAGTAACACTGCTCCAAAGAAGTCAGTTTTGTCATGATTTTTCACTTTACTGCTAGATCATCTATGTGGAGAGGTTACATTTTTAATCTACTGAAAATAGCATTGAATGGAGAATAAATAATGGATTATCATCTGCTATCTATGTCTAGGTACAAGGAAACCACCCAGGAACCAGAAAAGGCATTTTTTTTCATTTTACCATATTAAAATAGGCAGACCCCATTTTGGCACTCAAGGCTGAGTTATATAAAAATAATTAGAGGAAATGGTTACATTGCTCATTAATTAAAATTTGCCAGCTTTCTGATTATTTCCAAACAGTTTGGATTACATTAAAATTATCTGACCCCTACTGGTTGTCTAGGGGGCCTGTCTAATAAAATAAACTCAAAGACTTTGCATTATATAAATTCTGGCTAATTGGCTGAGTGAGCTGTGATGGTCCTTTGGGGGAAAAAAATATATGTGAGTGGTTTATAAGCCTCACTTCTCAGAGATCAACAGTAACTCTGATCCTAAGGCTAGTTGCCCCAATACAAGTCCCCAGAGTAGATGCCTGGATGTAATTAGAATTGCTAAAAGCTCTTTTCCATTAGAGGTGATTAGTTCTTTATATTCCTAGTCATCTTGAATATTTTCATCTGGAAGTTTCCTTGTTAACAACTCCATCCTGACTGATGATTGAGGTGCTAACAGAGCTAAGGCTCATTACTTGATGAATAGGTAGAGTTTGAATTTGCCTTCCTATGGCGTTATTATTGCTATTATTATCATTGCATCACTGTATTTCAATGGTATTAGAAAATCAGGCCCAGACCACAAAGTGTTCTTAGCTGTTAATTAAGTAATGAGTACTATTAAGGAAGATAGTATAGCCATTGCCTTGCTTGGTGGCATACACCTAAATCTCAGCAAGTGCTATCAAACACATTTTCTACATTTACCCTTGGAAAATAAATAAATTACTGGCCTTCTTGACAATACTTGTGGATTGTATGCTCCTTTACTTAGCAAACTGTCACCAGAGAAAAAACATAGCATCTAAATAGGATGATGACTTCATCACAGAATTTTTAAATTTCACAAATGTAGTCAGGGGAAGGAACCTTTGTATTTTCACTGTTACATGTAACTTCCGCAATAACCAGGCATTCCTTACATTCTCTTAGTGGACCTAAGAGCAGACCTGAGCAAACTCAAATAATAGAAAATGATTATTTTAGCCAGGCGTGGTGGCGCACGCTTGTAATCCCCACGCTTGGGAGGCTGAGACAGGAGGATCGCACAGGTTCGAAGCCAGCCTCAGCTACTTAGTGAGGCTCTCAGAAACTTAGTGAGACCCTGTTTCCAAAATAAAATATAAATAGGTCTGGGAGTATAGCCCGGAGGTAGAAAGCCTCTGGGTTCCACCCCCAGTAACACCAAAAAAAGAAAAGAAAATGATGATTTTTTTTTCTTCATAAAATGATTCTCAATTTCTTTAAAACTGAACATCAGAAGGCTTTGTGTTCTAAAGAGCTTTATTCTAAAGCCTTTGACTTGAAAACATAGTTCTAACTATACAAATGTTTGTGAAATTCTTTACGTATGTATGCAGCAGCTGTATTCCATGATCAAACCCATATGTGTCTTCACAGTTATGTTGATTCCTCTGACTTCTTCTTTCAATATGAGTGACTCTTTCTCAAACTAAACCTTGTCTAAATATCTGGATAAACAAGAAAGGTAGGAATTTAGAAGTCCAGGTCTTAGCTAAAACTCCACTCCAGATGTATGTAGGGTTTTATAAAGCTCCTGGCTGTTAATCAGGAAACCTGAATTCTATAATACTAAATACTGATACTATAATGACTACTATTTCATGGAAGCCTATCAAATGCTGGTCATTGTATACAATAAAATATCAATTACCCCATAATAACTCTTAGAGAGTAGGTAATAGTATCCCTATTTTAAAGATAAAAAGGAGTTTTCAGAGATTATGGAATTTTCCCAAGGTCATACAGATAGTGAGTGATTAAGATTCAAATACAATTTTGCCTTCTCCAAGTTGATGTTCTTTTTCTTTTTATCTAATATACTGTCCTTGAATGAGAAACAACATGATTCAGCCAAGGTTTTCCTCTGTAATAGCAGAAATTTAGACTATGGCAGTGGTTTTAAAACATTATATATATATATATATATATATATATATATATATATATATCCAAAAAGCTGAAAAACAACAACACGAATCCAAATGCATTCTGAACTTACCTTGTTTAACTCCCAAGGACCTTCTCAGGTGCTGCAAGAGTTAAGAATACCTAGAAGTTTGTTTGCTAGGACTTTTTCCAGTCCTAAAAACTCAAAAACATAAGTCTCAAGCAATTCAGGACCTCATTATCTCGCTTTTGAATAAAAGTACAGCTTCACATAGTTACCATTAAACTAAGATATTTCAGATTCCTGCTCAATCAATTTTTTCTGTTTCCTTCTAAATATCTCATATGAAACAAGAAAACCAATACAGTGAGCTCTTGAAATAGCAGCCTTTTAAAAAGTAGAAAGTTTGTAAATTCCCTGAATATATTACCCCCTTTATAGTCTAAATGAAGAAAAAGAGGGCGTCAAAAGAGACTAATTATTCTTAACTACATAAATAGCACAGACAATGGTACCCAAGTGAGAAAGCTAGAGATGCTGATACCCAAGGGAGCTCCCAAATCAACTGCTTGCCAACTTGGATAAGAGTCAGGTGGAGGCCTTAGCCTAGTCTATACGCAAGACTCATTTATTTTTGCACGGAAGCTATAATCACTGACTTTAAGCTCTCCAAATCCTGAGAAGAGCGAAATGTTGTTAAGAACTGAATGGAAAGAACAAATTATACAGAATAAATCTTCACAAGTACAAAACCAACATAAGAAAACCCCATGACCATCATGCTTTGTTTTGTTGGGCTATAGGATTTTGCTTAAATATATGACTACAATGCACAAATAAAAAATTTTTAAAAACATATAAATAGTAAAAAGGATCTGGCAAATACAGTAGACTTTATGTATGAGTAGAAAATATACTTTTTAAGCAGAGGGAGAATCATCTCATTAAAGAGGTTTTTAATGATTCTCTATTGCCAAATTTATCTCACTTTAGTTAATGATTTCCCAGATAAGCCTACTCTGTCTTTAATACTTCCCTCAGAATGCTTCAAGATTGGCACCTGCACCTCACCTCTCCAGCCAGAGGAAGGGCTTGTTGGTATATTATACCTAAAAATATGAAAGGGATAGTTTATAATCCCTGATTTTAAAAAAATCATTCTGACAGCTGAAAACACTTTTGTAAATATTCATCCCATCATTGTCAAATTAGTCCTGAAACAGTTCTTTCAGTAAGCATAAACAGAATATAGCAACTAGTCTGAATTAAACAAACCCTCTCTCGGGGACCTTGTTTCTAAGGATTCCTGAAAATAAGAATTTAAACTCAGTGGGATTTTCTTCCACTGTCTTCTTAATAAAAATGACTGAAAGTTTGGCATAGCTGGCTTATCACAACAAAAGTAAGGAATGCAACTAAATAGCTCTGGATGGAACTGAGCTCTGGATGTGCCCAGGTCTGTCTTTATACTTTAGACCTCATGATTACCAAACTACTGAGGATACTTAGGATCATGCAATCAATTTTCTCTGGAACAGAGATGAGATCATGGAGATCAAATACTTCTGACATTCTCAGGCCAAAGTATGTTGGCAATTGCATAGCTATGTCTGAGAAATGTTGTGTTTCAAAAAGGCCTGTCCCAAGCAGACATTTTAATTTCAAATGCTCTTGCCTTTACATGTAGATCTCCCACCTCCTGCAACCCGAGAAAGACCACCAGGATGCAAAACAGTATTTGTGGGTGGCCTGCCTGAAAATGGAACAGAGCAGATCATCGTGGAAGTGTTTGAACAGTGTGGAGAGATCATTGCTATCCGGAAAAGCAAAAAGAACTTTTGTCACATTCGTTTTGCTGAGGAGTACATGGTGGATAAAGCCCTTTATCTATCTGGTAAGTGTTTAAATATAAAGAGTGTGCCCACCAGGCAGAAATTGTGAATCAGATATTTTGCATCTGTAGCAGCTAAAATGTAGGTTTAACACTACCCCTATTGCATTCAGAGATGGGAAGTATATATTGCTCCCAACTTTATTTTCTGTTTTTATTTTTTATTTATTCTTATTGGTGCATTATAATTATACATCTTAATGCTTAAAGGAATACAAGATGGTAGAAGCATACGTGCACACATCACACATTTAACCCTTTCCTAGTTCCCCCCCTTTCCCTCCTCCCTCCCTCCTTCTCATGTGTGATCGACTTTGATATGTTTGTGAATGTACATCATGTACATTAGGGAATTTCCCTCTTCCCCCTCCCATCTCCCTCAGTTAAGTTGCCTTATTTGCTCATCTCTGGTGTCTCTTTTTTCATCTAGTGTTTCTCATATTGCCCTTTTTCTACCTAGCTTTTGAATATTAGGGAGAGGATTTCTTATTTTTTGTGACTGACTAATCTCACTTAGCATAATATTATCCAGTTCCATCCATTTCCCTGTAAATGACATAATTTTACTCAGCTATAGCTTAATAGCTGAGTAAAATTCCATTGTGTATATATCCCATAGTTTTGTAATCCATTCATTTGTTGGTATCTTGACTGGTTCCATAGTTTGGCAATTGTGAATTGTCCAACTATGAACATAAATATGCATCCATTGTTTGGTAGTTTGGTTTCCATTTTGCATAGATACCCAAAAGTGGTATTGCTGGATCATATTTTAAGTTTGTTGCCATTCTTCTGAGGATCCTCCATACTGTTTTCCAAAGTGGTTACACTAATTTGTAATCGCACCAATAATGTATTAGAGTTCCCACTTCTCCACATCCTTGCCAGCATTTGTTGTTGTTTTGTGTTTTGAATGATTGCCATTCTAATTGGAGTTAGATGAAATCTCAGGGTAGTTTTGGTTTGTATCTCGCTGATTACTAATGATGCTGAACATTTTTTCATATTATTTCTTGGCAATTTGAATTTCTTCTTTTGTGAAGTGTTTATTTAGTTCACTTATCAAGCTACATAACCAGCCTGATTTTACTTCTTATTTGGAAACAGAATCTCACTAGGTTTCTGGGGGCCTGACTAGGTTGCTGAGACTGAATTTGAACCTGTGATCATCCTGTCTCAGCCTCCTAAGTACTGAGATTACAAGCATGTGCCACCATGCCCAGCTCAACTCCATGGTTGTCTTAAAGATTTTCTTATCAGCTGATCCTCTCAGCACCATCTCCCACTTTTTCCTACACACACCATGTCCCACTGTGCCAAATAAATTCTAGTTCACAGAATGTCCCTTGGTTTTTTATGACTTTTCCTTTTACTAGAACTACCTATCTTACCCCACGCACCACACATATCTTCACACTCTAATGCTGCGACTCAAACAGGACCTCCTCTACAAAGGTTTCTCTAACTCATATGTCCCCCTCCCCCCATGCTGACTCAGGTATCTCCTTCCTGCATTCTTCTGCAGCACCTGGTGCTTCCTCCTAACATGATACCAATTATAGCATGCTACTCCTTCCACATCTATCTGCCTAATTAGAGTGTTAAGTCCTTCAGGGCAAAGACTGTGATTTAGTGTTAAATCTTAATACCTAGCACACATACTAGCACAAAAGTATATGCTCAAAAGTAGTCTTAGCCCATTTTCTATTATAAGAATGAAATACCTGAGAGAGGGTAGGTTATAAAGAGTTTTTTTATTTGGATCATGGTTCAGGGAGCAGGAAAGTCTTGAGAGTGTGGCATTGGCATCTACTCAGTTAATAAGCGTTTTCTTGCTGCATCAGCAATGGCGGAAAGCATCACATTGTGAGACAGAGCAAGTGTGCTAGCTTGGGACTCTCTTCACCTTTTTATAAAGATGCCAATGCTGTCTTGGGCCTCCACCATCATAACCTTATATAATCTTAATTACTTCCCAAAGGTCCCACCTCCAAATACCATTAACGTATTATTTGGGGGATTAGGTTTTCAACATATGAATTTTGGAAAGACATATTTAAACCACAACAGGAAGTCGGTTGTCAAATACTATTGACTGCTAGGCAAAACAGAATGCTAAGTTGCTGTGGATACAGCAAAGACTAAGACAGATAGATTGGAATATATGCATATATATGTAAGTGTGTTTTGTATTTTGCCATTTTATCTTGTTTACATATGTATGTAAACAAAGAAGTTAATACTGATGAATGCTCTGAAGAATATAAAAAGATGAATACCTAGGGTTGTTAGGAAGGTGCAATGGACCAGCTCGGCTGGCACTGAAACCGCTGGGACTTCGTTCTCAGAAGGTGGGCAAAGGGCTCGGCTTAGTTCTGCAGAGGCTTTTCTGCAGCGATTCCTCCCGCTTACCAACTAGACTTATTCAAGTCCTTGTTCATGGCCCAAACTGTAGAGATCAGTCTCCAGGACTTGGAAGGGAGAAATCTGAAATAATTTGACACGGACAACTGCCTTTCGTGCAATTGACAGGTTTATTTCCAAAGACCAAGATTTTTATATCCTTTACCCAGAAGTATTCTAGTAGAAGAGTGTAAACACCAAAGAACAATAGTGAAGCATTAAGTGTAGACAAGATAAAAGGAAGACCTGTGGCATCACAGGTTAAGATCAGTCTGGGACCTTGTGATTAAAGTCAGCCCCCTTGGCTTTTTGATTAAGATCAGATTTTTAGCCTCATAGGTGGGCCTTGGGGGGCAAAGTTCGGAAAGGCAGGAGTCACACCCAGAGTCTTTTGGAGAATTCAACCTTTAGAATCTCCTTTAACCCTTTTGGAGCCTTCCGTTCCTCTGGGCTCTAGCAAGCTGGACAGGGACAAAGTTGGGGTTCCCAGCTTTAGGGTAACAATCATGCATGTAGTTGGCATGGGGGAATCCGATGGGTCCGTGTCGTGTGCGTCTATGATGATCCAAAGGACTGCAATGGATGTCTGTCCGGTTCTGTCTGTAACACCATCTGATGTCTGAAAGCTTCAGTCCTATGAGACAACACTCACAATACATTTAGCAGACAGGGCCAAAAAGTATCATGACACAGGCGAGTTGATTCCTATAACTGTTTTCTGATAAATAACCTTGAAGCCAGTTTTTTGTTGCAGACTTTGGGGTCTCTAGATTTGTTACAAATACTTCTCTAGTTCTTACTATCCTGCTGCTGAGTCACAAATGGTAGGCTTTTGTTAGGCCAAAGCCAGGGAAGGGGTTTCTTTACATTTCTAAAGAAGAGGAAGAAGGCCAGAGCAGGAAAGGGATTCCTTTACATTTCTAAAAGAGAGGCAACTGACCTAAGGGAAATCTAAAGAACTCCCAGATCCCAGGGAAATGATTTCACACCTCTTGGGGGATGAAACAAAAGGTAGAAGCCTGTGTTTGGAGGCAGGGCAAATATGCATGGAGACAGGGCCAGAGATAAAATCACTGCAGCCCCTTCCCTGCCCAAATGTTTACACAGCACTATGTTGCATCTTTGAGATTACCAAAGCAATTTTCCAGTACCAGCACATTAATATTATAGCTTGGAGCAAGGCAGGGGAAATCTGAGGACTCGGGCATATATTACCAGAAAATTTATCCCAAAGTTCTGATTCTGGAACTCGTCTTACATCACTGGAGCCATAAGTATGAAAAGTAAAAGAATAATTACCAAAAGAACAATAGCTTATAAAAGAACATCTAAACGCATGGAGTAGTTTGACCAATGGCCACGCCCCCCTCAGGGCTCTACCTCCTTGAGGTTTTTACGCCACGTCATGTGAGCAGGGTCACGCACACAGACTCCAAGGGAGGCAGGCCATGGCAGGAAAGGAAGCTTTCTCTGGAATTTGAATAGATACCTGAACAATGTGAAATAATGTTGCCTGCCATATAAACATCTCAGAGAGGAGCATTCCAAAAGAAGGAAGAGCCAACCAAAGGCTCTGAGATGGAAATGGATGAAGAATGTTCAAGAAGAGGATAGAAGATTAGCATGGACCTTATAAACTATGATAGTGAGTTTTATTCTAGAGGCACTGGAAATTTTTAAGGAATACAGTGGCATGAATATATATATATATATATTATATATATATATATATATATATATATATATATATATACCTATGTATGTATATTGGTGGTACTGGGGTTCCTGGAAGCCCTTCTACCTCTGGGCTACACTCCCAAACCTATTTTATACTTTTTTTATTTTTAGAAACAGGATTTCTTAAGCCAGCGTGGCTGGCTTCGAACCTACACGATCCTCCTGTCTCTGCCTCCCAAGCGTGGGGATTACCACACCTGGCAAACTGATTTATATTTTATAAATATTGTTCTGAGTAGAAAATGGAGTAAGGGGGTTGGGAAATGGTAGTGATTTGGAGATAATTTAACTATCATCAGTTTAATACAGAAGTACAGTACAGTTGGAGTGGAACTGGTAAGAAGTACTTTGTGTAAAAACTCCTGTTCATAATTAAAGTTTGGATTTGGAGCAACTGAGGCACAAAGTTGTAATTGGAATGACTTCTGATAAGTATCATAAAGTAAAGTCCCTTATCTTTTGGTTTGATTTGAAGATACAGTTACATGATTGATCTTTTACTCCTAACTGGGGGTGTCAAGAAAGGTAGTATTTGTACCAAATCTTTGGTAAAGAGAAAGCATTTGTTATTTTGGCAAGCCTTCAGGAAAGAGTGAGCCATATTGCCAATATAAAGTAAGCATGAGAGAAAGGGGGAAGACATTAATTGTTAGCACATCTTGAAAGGCTTAGCAGTTGGGTCTTTATTCCTCAGGTAATGGTAAATAGTTGAAGAAATTTTTGCAAAAGGAAGACATTGTTTCAGAAAGGTTAATATGATACCTCTTTGTTATAATGGATTAAAGAAGATGAGACCAGTTAGAATCAAAGAGAATGTAGCAGGTATTAGAAAAGTAGGCTAGTAACATGGGGAAGGAGAGAAGGAGGTAGTTGTAGAATTTTTAATACAGTTGCTAAGTGCTATTGAATCTAACTACTGAATATTAGAAGTTCACAACAAGAAAAGCATTTACACAGTAAACTATTTTAATAAGAATATAAAGGTCTCAAAAAGGCAACATATTCCTCAGGAGGCACCTGTCTAAACATCACTGTAATCAGTTTCCTGTTGACAACCACCTCCTAGAAACACTCTCATGGCTGCCAGTGAAAAGGGAATAATAATTAGTGTGATGAAAATAACTAAATTTTGCATTTTCCATTTGAACCTGCTCCCCAGTCACAAGTTGTATAAATCTGAAAGGGATGGATGGTATCTCACATTATGAAAGGACGTAGTTAAAACAAACAAAACTCCTTTGGAAAAGGGGATAGAATATGTAGAAAGAATCCTTCTTATTGGAGTTGTAGTGCTTTTCAAAGTTGGCCCCGTGCGGAGTGCACCCACGTTAGAGCATCATACCATCTTAGTGTGGTTTACATAGAGCTTTCATTCATCCTATCTTTTGATCCTTTCATAATCCTGGGTGAATTGGCAAGGTGATCATTTGCAGCCCCATTTTTCTGTTGGCTCAGATAATCAAAGAAGATTAATGGATGTCCACATACATTTGCAAACTGCAAAGGATCCTAGAAAAGTTTGCTTATGGAATGTGTTTATTCTTCCTCTTTCTCAAAGGAATGTATGGTAGTTTCAGTGTTACTTGTCATTATTCTTTATAACAGCTATGTGTGAGTATAATAATTGACATACAATGACCTTCACACAATTCAAAAATATAATTATATAATATTTGATATATGCATCAATTAAAGTAATAAATATACCTGCCAACTTCCAAAGCTTCTTTTATGCCCCTTTTATAATCCTTTCCTCTTCTCCCTCCCCACTTCCTTCTCAGGCAACCACTTAAATCTGTTCTCCATCAGATTAGTATGTATTTCTAGAACTTCACATAAATGGAATCATACATATGCATACTCTTCATTTATATTGATCCAGAATTCCATTTGGTGTCATTTTCTCTATGCTTGAATTTCTTCTAACATTTTTTATATTGCAGGTTTGCTCCTGATAAACTCTTGCAGCATTTGTATGTTTCAAAAATAATTTATTTCACCTTTTTTTGAAATATATTGTTTCTGGATACAGATTTCTAGGTTAACAGGGTTTTCCCCCTCTCTAAGATGTTCCACTAGCTTCTTGGCTGCATTGTTTTCAACAATAAAAATGATGTCTTTATCTTTGTTTCTCTGTACACAGTATGTCTTTTACCTGTTGTTGCTTTTACAATATCCTCTCTATTGGTGGTGTTTAGCAATTCAGTGATTTTGTACCTTGGTATAATTTCATTCATGTTCCTTGTGCTTCAACATCTTGTGCTTGGATCCACTGAATATCATCGATCTATGAGTTTTCATCAACTTTGGAAACTTTTCTCCCTTTATTTTTTAGACAATTTTTATGTCCCTTATATCTCTCCTCACTTTCAGGAATGCAGTTAAACATATATTAGGCCTCTAACTGTTGTCTTTCAACTCAGTGATATTCAGTTCATTTTTTCACAATCATTTTTCTCTCTGTATTTTGTTTTGGATAGCTTCAATTGCTGTGTGTCCAAGGTCATTATTGTTTTTTCTTTTGCAATATCTAATTTGCCAATAGTCCTATTCGGTGATTTTTTTAAACTTAGACATTTTAGTCTAAGCCCCTAGAAATTTAGTTCTTTTTCATATCTTTGTGTTTCTATTTAATATGTCAAATCTTTTTTCTAGCTGTTTGAGCACATGAAAACCAACTTTGACAGTTGTTATATTTTTATCCATCAATTATATTATCATGTCTGAGTCTCTTTTAATTGACTGACTTTTATTCTTAATTATTGATCATGTTTTCCTTATTTGCATATCAGGTAATATTTGATTAGATACTGGACATTGTGAATTTTGTCTTATCTTGCAAGCAAGATTTTATTCCTATAAATATTCTTGAGCTTTGTTCTGAGATAAAGTTAATTAACTTGGGAAACTTACAAACTAAGTCTTGCTTTTTAAGCATTATTCAGTTAGACCAATGCAATTTAGGCTAGAACAAATTTTTCTCCAATGTTGAAGCAAAACACTCCTGATTATCAAAGACTCTGTGAAGTATAATTTTTCTGCTCTGGCTTGTGGGAAAAAGAGCTATCCTCAGCCCTGTGTTAGCTCCAGATACTGTTACCTCTAATATTTGGGTGGTTTCTACTTATAAAAGATATCAGCACTTAACTAATTGTGGAGGGCCCTCTACAGATCTATGTAGTATTTTGTGCAGATTCTTTCCTTCTGGTACTCTTCCTTATGAATTCTATTTGCCATAGTCTTCCTGGATACCCAGTTCAATTTATTCACCATGGGAATAATACAGTACTTCTCCTGGTACTCAGGCCTAGAAACCCTCCACAGACAATGGACTAGAGAAATCATAGGGCTCACATCACTTGGTTCTTGTCTCTCAATGATCACTATCTTCACTGTATCATGTGCAATGTCTTAAAAACTGTTCTTTCATGTATTTTTTCCATTTTTAGTTCTTTAAAAGAGAATTGTAAATCTAACTTCTGTTTCTTCAACTTTACCAGAAGTGAAAATCTATGTTGGGCATTATTCTTTAGAATTGAGAATAGCACAATAAATTTGGTATCTATCATACTGGTTCAAGTTCTAGCTCAGCTGTTTGCTGGTTGTTTGGACGATGGCAGGCTATTTGACCTCTCTAACATCACTAATGTTCAGTTTTCTTTTTGGAAAAAGTTTAAGTAGCTTCTGCTAAGAATGAAATGACATAAATGAAATAAATATCAATATAAGTAACTGCCTAAGCTCCTAAAACTTAGAGTACTGTATTTTTTCCACTTTTTGTTAAGGCGCACAAAAAGTGAAGGTAGGGAGTTGAATTCCAGTTTTTTGAATCCCAGTCCTTTCCCACTATTGCAGTAACACCAAAATCAAACTTTTTTGGTGCTGGGGATTGAGTCCAGGGGCATTCACCTCTGAGACCTATTTATTTTTTATTTTGAAACATGATCTCATTAAGTTATTGAAAGTCTCCTGAAATTTCTGAGACTTTTTTCAAACCTGTGATCATCCTGTCTCATCCTCCCAAGTACTGGGATTGCAGGTGTGTGCCACTGTGCCTGGAACCAGACTTTTTAAGTATTTTAAATTGTGTGTTACTTAAGTTATATATTCTTCCCATCATACATAATATTTCTCCCAGAATAAAAATGGCTCCAAGTTGCCAAGTGCATCTAGGAAGCAATTTAGAAACTGAAATGCCAAGTTGATAAACTTAAGTTTTACCAAAATTCTGTGTGATGGTATGACTGACACTCTTGATGTTTTCCAAAGATACCATACTTTAGGGCCACCATTTCTATTATTCCCAACACTTGGTACCATATAAGACTCATTGTGGATGTTGTTACCTGCAGAGCAACCTTCATCCAGAAGTAAGGTAGCAGATGAAGGAACTCAACTCCTAAATTCAAGACCAACCAAACTCATAGAATAGTAAACTGTTACTTGAGGTGAGATTATATTCTGACTTTTGATGATGTACCTAGCTAGCATGGGGAGAGAATTTCAGGTTATATGGTCACTTGGAAGTATTATATAACCACATCTAAAACAGTGAGCTTGGAAAAATACTTAAAACTCTTTCCTCATTAGGCTGCTGTTCTCCCCTTCTTTCCTTCAAACTTAGGTTACCGAATTCGCCTGGGCTCTAGCACTGACAAAAAGGACACTGGCCGGCTCCATGTTGATTTTGCACAGGCTCGAGATGACCTATATGAGTGGGAGTGTAAGCAGCGAATGCTAGCAAGAGAAGAGCGCCACCGCAGACGGATGGAAGAAGAAAGACTACGTCCCCCATCCCCACCCCCAGTGGTCCACTATTCAGATCATGAATGCAGCATTGTTGCTGAAAAACTAAAAGGTATAGAAAGCATTCGAGTTTCATAATTAATAGAACTTCTTTTTAAGTAAATTTAACAAATATCATTGGGTTGTTGGCAGCTACCCTTTGAATTTCCCACTAAATAATAGATACCTAGTAACTCAAGATCCAGGGAATTCACCCATGCATCCTGTATCTCTGCTTCTTCACTGTCTCAAAGGGCAGCTTTTTCCTCTCTAGACATCAGATGACTAAGAAGAAATTGGCTTTTCCACATTAGAGGATTTTAGGTATCATCACTTGGAATATATATATATATATATATATATATCCTCTTTTATAATGAATACAAATTAGGTTTGAATTATAATCAAATGAGTGAATCAGCATGATAGAAGTGGATGCACCCCTGAAAAACCCTGGTAAAAAATATAAACTTAACACTAAAAGAACAAATAACCCAAACCAAAAAAAAAAAAAATGGGCAACTGAATGTAATATTCACTTCATAAAAGAAGAGATTCATTGTAATCCTAGCATTTGGGAGGCTGAGACAAGAGGATTGCAGTTCGTGGTCAGACTCAGCTACTTAGGCCCTTTGCAACTCAATGAGACCCTGTTTCAAAATAAAGAATAAAATATAGGGCTGGGGGTGTGGTTCATAGGTAGAATGCCCTTGGGTTCCATCCCCACTACTGCAAAAAAAAATTGTTTTAATTTTAAAAAGAAGAGTTACAAATGACCAACACATACATGAAAATAATGTTCAACATCATTAGCAACCACAGAGATGCAAATCAAAACTACACTGAAATTCCATCTAACACCAATCAGAATGGCAATCATTAAGAAGTCAAAACAATAAATGTTGGTGAAGATGTGGAGAAATTGTAACTCATCTGTGCTGTTGATGAAATTGCAAATTAGTTCCACCTCTATGGAGATTAGTGTTGTTTCCTCAAAAGACTAAAGATGGGTTCTATGCCACTCCTTGATGTCTTTCCAAAAGAATTAAAGTCAGAATACTATATTGATACATGCATGTCCATGTTTATAGTAATATAATTCACAGTAGTCAAACTATGGAACCAGCCTAGGTCTCCATCAACAAATGAATGGATAAAAAATGTGATAAATATGCACAAGGGAATTTTACTCAGCCATTAAGAGGAACAAAATTATGTCATTTGCAGAAAAAGGGTAGTACTAGACAATATTATGCTAAGTGAGATTACTCAGTCACAGAAAGTCAAGTGTCATAAATGCTTTCTCTCATATATGAAAGCTAGACAGAAAATAGGCCTTTAGATAAATGAGGAGAGAGGCCAGCAGAATAATGGAAGAAGATTGGGGAAGGGGATGGAGAAGGAAAAGAGGAGAGCTGATGAAGGAAACAGTTCAAATAGTGTTATGTCCATATATGAAGGTATCACTACCAATCTCAGTAATATGTGTGAGACGGGGTAAATATCAGGTTGAGATCTGAAGGGAAATACAATAAATGTTAAATGCATATATGTCTATATCACTTTGAATCTCACTATAATGTATAAGTATAATGCACCAATAAATATATATTTTTAAAATCCCCATTTTAGAGATGAGAAAATGAAGGCTCTAAAAGTAGTCAGTGTACATTCTTCTTAAATTGCTCACAGACTTAGCCGCCACTGACTAAAAAAAGACCTTTAAAATCACCTTAAAAGGCTAGTTTATTTTCACCCAGAGACTATGGAGACTTCTAGACATAGCTATGTCAGACCACTTTTCCTTTAGTTTTTATGCCTGTTACTTTTGTTTGATTCTCAGAGCCATTTTGCTAATTTAACATTAATCACCCTATCTGGTCTCTTGTCTTGTAGCTCAAATTCAGTCTCTCATTTTTTCTGATTATAATTGACTTTACTCAGAATGAATGAGTCCTGGTGTCCCATTAATCTTATCAATGATATCAACTCAGCCCTAATGGCATGGATTTGCCCTGCTTGTGTTCTAAGCTTAGCAAAATCCTGCTAATTCCACGCTCCAAAAAAGTCTCACCCACCAAACTTATTTACATCACATAACCTAAGGGATTTATACATTTGAGAAATCAAAGAACTCTCTTTGGATCGATTTCAACTTCTTGCAAGGGAAAAGCAGAAAATGGATCATAGGAAGAACTCTAGACTAAGAAGGAGAAACCATAGATGAGCAAATAATGTGAACTAACTGAGTGTGATGGAAAGGGGGAAGAGGGAAATACCCTAATGTAGATTGACAAACATACAAAAGTCAATCACTAGGACAAACATGAGAAGGAGGAAGTGGAGAGGGAATGGGATGGGAAATGGGGAAGGGCTAAATGAATGATGTGTGCATTTATGCCTCTACTATCTTGTACCTCATTAAGATGTATGACTACAATGCACCAATAAGAAAAGAAAAACAGAAAACATAGAGTCTAGAATAGAGACACAGAAATAATTATATATTTTGAAAAGCTAAAAAGGCTGAAACCTGGTTCAAGGTTTGCCTATTCACAGATATCACACAAATAAATTTAAGTGAAAACAAACAAAAAATTAATTCAAGAGAAGCAAAAACTGAGCATCAACATCAAGGCTACATCTAAGTAATGGAATTGAAAGCTGCTATAAAGGGAAAGTTCATATCCATTTGTCTATACTTAAAAGAAAAGCATCAAGAGACAAGAAGAGCTGAAATTTCAGGGAGAGATATTTGCACTTGACATAAGAGTTTCTGGTCAAAGAGGTATGTGAAGCCCTAGATTGGGTCTTCAATGGGACTCTACATCTCAGAAGTCCAGAAGAACAGAATGCATAAGTGGCTTTTAGGGAGCTGAACCAGAAGCTTTCAAAGAGCTGTGCTCATATCTTATAATCAAAGAGTAATTCCTAACTAGTTGCAGACTTCTACTCAGAGGGTTCCTCAGGAAAGAGCAAAAGGATGTGAAGAAATACAGAAATAAAATGAACTACATCAAATTAGAGCATGACTAGGACTGAGTGAATAGCCCAGGACTGAAGAATGCATACAGTAATGATGTTGTAAAAGGTCAAGGATGTGTTTATATCTAAAGAATTACCCACTTAACTCTTTCCTGTCTTCTAATACTATAATTCATGGCTCCAAGGTAAAGTTCATCAAATTCAGGTTAAACTCCAGACTCGAGCTTGTTTTTTTAAAACACAAGATTTTAGAATTATGAAGTTGCCTTGCTAATTCACAACTTCTCTCTCTCTCTCTCTCTCTCTCTCTCTCTCTCTCTCTCTCTCTCTCCCCCTCTCTCTCTATGTCACACACACACACACACACACACACACACACTCAGAAAGGTTAGGAAATTTGCAATGCATGAAACCTAGATAAGTGCTGAAAAGGTTTTAGTTTTGGGTTGTTTTGCTTTGTTTGTTTTGTTTTGCACTCTACCACTGAGCTGTATCCCCAGCCCAGAAAAGTTAAGAAAAAAGAAACAATTTTCTTTTCTATATTCTTCATAAACTATAGGTAATCTGGCTATATTTGGAGACTTTTTTTTTCTTTCTGCCCACCTTCTGCTTGGGTGTGTGCATGTGCCCTTGGCTATTCATTTAACTACAAATATCAAGAAGCCACAGTGACCTCTTTGCCAGCATGAGGAGAAAATAGAGATTTGGTTACCTTTGATGGGTTTAGAAAAAAAAAAAACTTCTATTTCAGATGATTCCAAATTCTCAGAAGCCGTGCAGACCTTGCTCACCTGGATAGAGCGAGGAGAAGTGAACCGTCGCAGTGCCAACAACTTTTACTCCATGATTCAATCAGCCAACAGCCATGTCCGCCGCCTGGTGAATGAGAAGGCTACCCATGAGAAGGACATGGAAGAAGCAAAGGAGAAGTTCAAGCTGGCTCTTTCTGGAATTCTCATTCAGTGTGAGTAGAAGTCAGAGTTATTCTAGAAGGGGGCGAGGGTGCTTCACTTGCTCCACACAGCAGCCCAGGCCTACAAATTGTCAGGGGCATCACCTCCTTCCTCACTGCCTGTGCTCTACTTGTATCACTACATGTCTCCAGTTTCAGAGGCCACATGTGAACACCTCCTATTTTCATTAAACCCAGGAGCATTCTACCTCCAAGCTACATCCCCAGTTCTATTTTATTTTTTATTTGGAAATAGGGTCTTGCTAAGGTGTTAAGAACCTTGCTTAGTTGCTGAGGCTGGCTTTGAGCCTGTCATTCTCCTATCTCACCCTCCCAAGTACTAGGATTATAGGCATGTGCCACCAAACCTGTGTAGTATCATCATTTATTATGCTCTTTAGTAACTCTTAGTGATAAATATAATTAAATTTCCCACAATGATTGCATTAAAATTGCCAATTCAACATTTATATTAATTTCATTTCTTCTACTACCTTTGCTGGGTATGAAAGACATTGTGACAGGGTGGGAGAAGTCATTGAAATGGCCATTTTAAAAGCGTAACACTTCAAACCTATACAGTTTCTCTTAAATGAGATAAATAAGATAAATTCTCAAGCAAATTTTGTTCACCATATTACAAAATTTTAGACTCTGATCTTTTCAGTTACGAAATACATTCACCTTAAAAATACATTCACAGTTTTGTGAATTCAGTGTTAAACAAATGGACCACTCTTTCTACAGTTTAATTGTACTCCCTTGCCCATACATAATTGGGATTAAGGAGGAGTTGTTCCATTTTCTACTTGTATTTTGGAAGTATATATAGACATAAAACATGGGATATAAAAGCACATGTCTTTAGGGTTTCAGAATAAGTATAAAAAGAGAGACTCAGCATAATGAGAATAAAATCCCTACATCATTAGAAGACACAATACAAGCCAGACTATGAAAAAAAATTACACCTCTGGATTTTCTTACTGTGAGCACTGAACTTGGTAAGGGCTCTTGTCCCACTTTTCTTTTCCCAAAACAGTCATATCTTAGTTTCCCCTCTCTTGAACTGTTTAGGATTAAGCTGCAGAAGATTTGTACACATTTTCCCATTTAAAATTTAAAGAGACCCTGAAAAATATTCTCTGAGACTGCACTTACACAGTATTCTTCCATAAAACTTCTATTTCTTAATTTAAAAGGCCTATTTACACAGACTTTAAATCAGTCCATCTTAGATTTTTATTTGATGCTTCTGGCTAAACATATTTCAGAATAGCGAAAGAACAAACTCTATTGAGACAAAGCATCTCAGCTGATTTCAGAGGAGTAGTTAATTAAAGAAGCCAATGGCAGAAGTTGTTCATCCAGTTTGTTTCTGTGGTATACAGGGTCTGTAGTTCTAAACTAAACACAAGTACTAAGCTAAAGCACATTTACTACAACTCTTGCCTCTCCTGCCTGGATGAATAAACACTGTCTGTGTCATGATTTTAGCCACCATTTACCCAAAACCTGGGTCTCTTTTTCTTCTTTTTGTATGTTGATATCTCTTCGAATTTCCTTTAAAATTATAGTACCCCAACAGATATAGCCTTTCCCAAATACAACCACAGCCTGGTATGGTGTTATAACAGGAAGAAACAACAAGCCTGATATTTCTCTTTTGTCTTATTTCTCTTCTCTCTTTTGCCATCCCTGGATGATACTTGGGCCTGATTCAACTGCTGATTTGATGCTGCAGTTGAACAGATAGTAGCTGTCTACCATTCCGCCTCCAAACAGAAGGCATGGGACCACTTCACAAAAGCCCAGCGTAAAAATATCAGTGTTTGGTGCAAACAAGCCGAGGTTGGTAACTTTTTACTCTGGTAGCTCCTCAAGAGGATAGTTTCTTTAACAAGTTATCGATTTAGAGTTTAGCCAGAATTAAATAGTGTCAAGATCCCCTGGTCACAAGTCCCTAATGAAACACTAAGATGTGTTCTATAGCCTGTCACCTGCTGTCAAAAGGGTAATTATTCTGCACATGTTGTCTTGAATGCATTGGGCTGGATGGAAACCTTAGTAGTGAAAATGTAGCTGTAATTATAAATTTACTTCTCTAAGTTAGCTATTCTTGAACACAGCAACAATTACTGACCTGCTCATCCAGTCAGTGTTAGTAAGATTGGAGTATCTTAACAGTTGAGGCTCGAAGCTGTCTTGTGTTATGTGGGAACAACAAAAGTTCTGAGCTTCTTTTATGAAACCTCTTCAGCCATCTTTATAGATAGCAGATTTAAAGGTAGCTGAGAACACTGGTTTCAGGCTAAGGTTGATAGGAGTTTCTCTGCTTATGCTCAAGTCACATTTTTAGCATAACACTAGAGTATGTGTGATGTGATTAGGTTTCTATTCCGAATCTGAAGATAAGAACCAAGAAGGGAAGTTTGTTTTCATGGATCTGCCTTTGAAAATGATGTTACATATGACTCAAGTTCTTCTGTTCCTATGGGAGCTTCCAGCCTTGATATTTTCACCCTATATATATGCAGCAACTTCATTTTGTAGTTCTCTTGCCAGTATGGTAACACTTATTATAAAATCTTATTATAAGTGCAAGTTGTCATATTTCTTTTTCTTTCTTTTCTTTTCTTTTTGTTTTAGAAATTGAACCTAGGGATAGTCTACCTCTGAGCTATATCCTCAGACCTTTTTATGTATTATTATTATTTTTTTGAAACAGGGTCTTGTTGAGTTGCTGAGACTGGCTGCAAACCTGTGATTCTCCTGTCTCAGCCTCCCAAGTACTAGAATTACATGAATGCACACCATGCCCAGCTTAGGTTTTGTTTATTTTTTGTGGTACTGAGAATTGAACCCAGGAATATTTTACCTCTGATTTATGCTCCCAGCCCTATTTTATTTTTTATTTTGAAATAAGGTCTCACTAAGTTTCAGAGGTCCTCATTAAGTTTCTGAGCCTGGCCACGAACCTCCTGTTTCAGACACTCAAATACTGGGATTACAAGTGTGTTCCACCATACCCACTGATTATTGTATTTCTTAACATTTAAAAAGCATCCATAAGCTGGGCGTGGTGGCGCACGCTTGTAATCCTCACGCTTGGGGGGCTAAGACAGGAGGATCACACAGGTTCAAAGCCAGCCTCAGCTACTTTGTGAGGCTCTCAGCAACCTAGTGAGACCCTGTTTCCAAATAAAATATAAAAAATAGGTCTGAGAGTATAGCTCAGAGGTAGAAAGCCTCTGGGTTCTACCCCCAGTACCACCAAAAAAAAAAAGAAAAGCATCTGTAAGACATTTACTTTTAGTGTATGTATGGTGCTGAGGATGGAACCCAGAGCCTTGCTCATGCTTGTGTTATGTGGGAACAACAAAAGTTCTGAGATTCTTTTATGAAACCTCTTCAGCCATCTTTATAGATAGCAGATTTAAAGGTAGCTGAGGACTCTGATTTCAGGTTAAGGTTGATATGAATTTCTCTGCTTATGCTCAAGTCACATTTTTAGCATAACACTAGAGTGTGTGTGATGTGATTAGGTTTCTATTTCGAATCTGAAGGTAAGAACCAAGAACACTCTGCCACCGAGCCACATCCCCAGCCCCCAACATCTGC
The DNA here is from genome assembly GCF_963383645.1 of Muscardinus avellanarius. Classification (NCBI taxonomy): domain Eukaryota; kingdom Metazoa; phylum Chordata; class Mammalia; order Rodentia; family Gliridae; genus Muscardinus; species Muscardinus avellanarius. The sequence goes on from NC_137792.1 coordinate 76,384,756, forward strand.
ATTTATAAAGCAATTTTACATTGGTTATTTCACTTAAGTGAACTTCATATTAGACATGGTATAGTGGAAAGAGTATTGGACTTAGAGCCAAACATGAATTCAAATTGCAGCTCTGATGCATTTGTAGCTATGTGTCTTAAGTTATTGGGCCTTTCTCAGTCTCTATTTCTTCACTTGTAAGTTGGAGATAATAATGAAACACTCTTAGAATATTTAATGCACTAAGAAATGTGGAAACCATTTAAAAAGTGTAAATAGCATTATTTCAGTGTATTACTAATGACTGAGTAAGGGATAATGAGTAGGTATAGAATGCAGATTTTACATATGAGAAAGCTGAAATGCAGAAACGTTAAGTGAACTATACAGAACTATACAATAAACAAGTTAACTAGAAATCATTCTGCTCACTCTGAGCTCTGGTACACACTTCTTTGTAGTCTTGAGCAAGTCATTTAACCTATGTGAGCTTTTGTTTCCTACCTTTCAAAATGAAGATAACATTCTCTCCCCCATGTCCTTCACAAGAATATGAGAGCACCGAATCCTAACCACTAGACTACCAGGGAGCGACAACAAGAATATGAGATGGTTTGTGTGGGAACAATTTGAGAACCATGAAAAGCATTTAGGTGAAAATGAGCGAAACCCTTCATATACTTATAGTCTCTGATCCATCAGTTCTGGCAGAGCAAAGCAATCTGGGAATCATCAGAGAGAAACCCTTGAACATATCTGTCAAGTGAATTGGAGTCATAAAAATCTAATAGCACCTTTACTTGTTTTTTTTTTTTTTTTTTAAGAATTAGGAACACAAAATGAAACTGTTCTCATAGTGTAGAACAAAGGAACTGTAGAATTTCAAGTCTACTTCAGGTTGATGATCCTCAACAAACAAAATTCAACATTGAATTCAAAGGTTCATTGAGCACTTTCTTTATCTCAAGCATTATGACAAGTAACAGAGGATGAAATGGTCTTTTTTCTCAGGGAGCTAGAAGGAAAATAGAAGTGAGTAAGAGAATCAGTGAAGTTTTGAATACTAAATTTAAAACATCTAAACTGTTTAGTTCAGAAGTATAAAGGCTGAGAGAAAAATTCTCAGGGTCTTAGCAACTGTAGAAAAGTAGTAAAAGTTAAGTACTCCTTATCCAGAATGCTTGGAGCCTAAAGTGTTTCAAATTTTGAAGGTTGTTTTTGTTTCAGACTTTCAAAAATTCAAACTTACATAATGAGAGAGCTTGGGACCCAAGTCTAAATATATTCATAGCCTGAAGGTTAATTTATACAAAGTTAAGTATACCTGAGTTTTATATAAAATTAAGTATAGCTGTATTTTACTGCAATGTGTCACATGAGATCAGGTATGGAATTTTCTACCATTAGTATTATACCAGCCCTCAGAAAGTTTCAGATCTTGGAGCATTTTGGTTTTCAGATTTGGGGATTAAAGATGCTCAGCCCGTATTACATCTTCCCCTTTTCTTCAATGTACACACACACACATACACTTATTTCCCTCCTAGGGATTAGAAAATTTTTACATGCCCCATCCTTTAAGGAAAGTTCTAGCAGTGCAATGTTGCCTTTGTATAGGAGGAAGGGAGCCTCTGATTGTAGCACTGAATTCCTGAGGTCAAAACTCTTTTGTAAAGCACATTACAATAAAATATTCCCCATCAATATTATTTTCCAAGGCTCTATTGGTTATAAGAAGCTTACTGATGTGAAGGGTATATACATGAATTTAATGAGGTCCATAGTATAGATAGCTGTGGGACCCCACTACCCAATACTGTCATGGAGGTTTTTTTGGCAGAATGATGAGGATAAAGTACACAGCCAGCATGACTTGTCAAGAGCTACATGTTACATGCTCTGCCTTGAAGACCTTATAGAAACCAAAAAATGTTTCCTGTCTATTTTATTGGATAAAGATAAGGCCCATCTTGACTACTTTGATCTTTTTTTTTTGAGAGGGGAGGAGGAACTTGGGATGGAACCCGGGGCATTCTACCTTTTAGCTACAGTCCAAGTCCTATTTTATTTTTTATTTAGAAACAGGGTCTCACTAAGTTGCTGAGGCTGGCCTTAAAATACAATCCTCCTGTCTCAACCTCCAACAATTGGTATTAAAAGCATGTGCCACACCCATCTGACAACATGAATCTTTTGTGGGGGGGGGAGTACTGAGGATTGAACCCAGGGACATTCTGTCTCTGAGCTATACCCCTAGCCTTTATTACTTTTTGTTTTGGAAACAAGATCTCACTAGGTTGCTGAGAGTCTCCCTAAATTGCTGAGGCTTGCCTCCAACGTGCAAGACTTCTGTCTCAGCCTCCCAAGTACTGGGATTACAGGCATATGCCACCATGCCCAATTGACTACTTTAATCTTGATAAGTAAAATTACTTTGAGAGTAGGTCACAGTTCATGACCTTACTCTGGCTTTGCATTCTCTAAAACAAAATGATCTCTTATACTTTATATCAATGCCTGTTAAATCATGGTTTGATTGTTTCATTAATATTATTGTTTCGGGCTTTTTACCTCTATGAAATTTCACTTGATAGCAGGCTACTGTAAGGACTGAAAGGGATTATCCATGGGAAATAAAGAAACTGTCCTCTTAAATTATGGCTGCCTCTTAGTACCACACTGGAAATCCAAGCATCTCAAAAACTTAATCAACTAGATTGCCTTTTTCTTGACCTTGGCATCAAAGCTGCAATTCATAAGTCAGGTATTTCTTCTAGGTTGATTTTTTTGTGTGGTACTTGGGGTGGAACCTAGAGGCTTTCTACCTCTGGGCTACACTTCCAGACCTATTTTCTATTTTATTTGGAAACAGGGTCTCACTAAGTTGCTGAGAGCCTCACTAAATAGCTGAGGCTGGCTTCAAACCTGCGTGATCCTTCTGTCTCAGCCTCCCAAGTACGGGGATTACAAGCATGCACCATCACATCCAGCAAGGTTGATGTTTTTGACACAACCTTTTCTCTAGTTTTCTCTGGGAACAAGTCATCCAATAAAGTACCTGATTCTTATCTTCACGGTCATCCTTTTACCAGCAGCCAAAACTGTCTTACTATACTGAGAAGCTATGGAGTAAAAAGAAAAAGTTCTCACCTTGGGGAAACTATCCCTGACAGCATATGCCAGGCAGATTAGTTGATAATGCATCTATTCATACTTTACTGATTTATACACACATGGGGTTCCTGCTAATACAACTGAAAAAGGTAGTGAGAAGGCTGAAGTCCTACCCTTTACTGAAAGTTAGTGTCCCCCATGATTTTACTGGCACTTTTGTGTATTGTGGGAACTCTTTCTACAGAATCCTCTAAAACCTATGTTTCTGTCTCTTGTATATGCCTACTCTGTACATGGCATATAAATGGAATCATACAGTATGATGGTGGTGGATATTGGGAGAAGGAGGTGTGTTGGGAGGTGAAGATCAACTAAAAGGTATGGGGTTTATTTGTGGAGTTATGCAGGCATTTCAAAATTACACAACTCTAAATATAATACAACCCCAAACCACTGAATTATATGTTTTACATGGTTGAATTTTACAAGATATGATTTTGTGAGATCTATTAAATCTGTTACCTCCTCTTTAAAACAGATATAAAACATGTTTTTCTCTTAGGCAGTCCTATAGGAGTTCAACTTTGGATGGTACATAAAATTAAAGCTATAGCGCTGGACACTAAGGAGTTATCTCCTTGAGGCCTCCCTATTATGTGATTTTGAACCACTGGGCCAGAGAAAAAGGGGCTTGCTGGTATTCGTGAAAAATTAAATAATATGATTGATAAAATAACTTTCTCTGTATATTTGCAGGCCTACTATTTCAAACTCTGAAGAACTGTTTGCAGATAGATATTCAAGTCATCCACATATCCTTGTTTTAGGATTCATTTATGCTAACATTGGCAACCACCAAAAAAATGTACTAACCCAATTTGAATCAACCTAATTTGTCTTTTCATTTTATATCATACAATAGGCATTTATCAAGAACCTGTGCTTCTGCATTGCTTCATTATACTAAATGGTATCTCAGAATCTAATTGCTGCATATGTCTAGAATCTATCTCACTATCCTCTGTTCTTTTCCATGCCCTCATGAAACCTTCCCTGCCAATTTTCCTGTTAATATTTAAAATCCAGGTGAGTAGAAACTTGTTACATATTAAATGAGAAGTGTTAATTTTCTGTTAATCATGTTACTGTCATTAAACATGAATAAGATGAACTTAAGTCTCCATAATGTTTTGTAAAATTATAGTTAGATAATGTATAATGACTTATGATTTGCTTCCTTTATAATAAGTTGAAAGTTTCAGTTAGTACAAAAGTGATCCTTCTCATGAATTTCCCCGTCTTAGGTTAAAATTTTATTCTACACAGAAGTACTTTTTATTCTTCATTGTGTATCAGTATAACTTTCAAACTTGAGAAAAATTTATGGTAGAACAGGCTCAAAGTTATTATAATGCCATTTCAGAAGTCACTAATAGATTACAGTTGAAATGAAAGACAGTAAATATCTACTGTGGGCAGAAGAGTGGCATAAAAACTTTAGGAAAGCTATCTTCTCCTCATATAGTCTATCAGTAGTTTGACTCATTTACTTTCAGGTAGACACTTACAAATGTGAATTGCTGAAAAATGTTTTTGCATGTCATTGCCATTTTTTGAGTTCCAGCACTGAATCCACATATCAGGATGCTTAGTGGGGCACATCTGGGAGACAGCTCTTACCTTCACTAACTGTACACTAGTGACTCCCAATCCTCTCCCTGCCTGTACCAGTGTCCAAATTAAGTAGAATGCCTTTTTCAGGTACCTGCCTGCCACTTTAGAGCCCTCTACTCTGAAGGTATTTGTTAGGGTTTGCTTCCCAAAGTATAGATTTTCTGATTTACTCAGAGAATGCTGAAATTAGGTTTCTCAGCTCTGAAGTGCTTTACTGGTAAGGTTTTCAAGGAATTAAAATCTCATTTTTACTGGGGATACTGTCATTTACTAAGATGCTCCCTATAAACTTACTTTAGTATGGTACCCTCTAACTTCTGCTGTTCTCTTTGCTTTTATCCCATTTTTGTGACTTAGTATTGGATATTTATAAAAGAATATGCTATGAGTCCTCGGTTTTTTTTATAAATCTAATGGTCAGAGGACTCTGAGCTCTACTACTTTACCTAACTGAACAACTTAGAGCAACCTCCCTTTTAGTTTTTCTTACCCTTGTTTCATTATAAGCAAAGCAACTGGCAAATCTTATTTCTAAAGTAGTATGAAGCATTTAAGTAAAATTCACCCCTGAGTCTATTATATTTCTAGGGGGTTTTGAAGCTGTGGAAAACCTCTAGGTAAGCCATATCACATAGTATTGAACTTTTTTCTTTTTTTAATTATTTTTTTATTGATACAATGTATTCATACATCATAATGGGTAAAGAAAATACTTTTGTAGATATACATGCACACATCGCCCAGTTAGCCCCTACCCGATCCCCACCCCGTTCCCTCCCTATCCCTCCTTCCCATGCTTGGCTTAGTGGTTGACATCTAGTTTTATAGCAATTTATCCAATATTAACGATGATAATCTCACAAAACAGTTTCATTTGTCTGATACCAAGCTTTTGATGACTAAAAGGTAACAGTTCAATATTTCTTTTTGCTTTTTTCTTTCTTACCAGAGAATATTTTTTCTTTTCTTTTTTTTTTTAGGTGAAGCTATTATACATTTATTTATTTATTTTTCAGAAAAAATCTATCCTGGTATGGAATATGGACTCTAGATACCCAAAACAATCTCGAAGAAGAACACAGCTAGAAGATGTATATTTTCTGATTTCAAACCGTATAAAGCTACAATAATTGAAACAGTATAGTACTGTTCTAAAGGCAGATATATAAGCCATTGGAGTTAAATAAAAACCTAGAGATACATTCTTCCATATATTGTCAAGTTATTTTTGACAAGGTTTCCACGAACATTTGGTGGAGGAAATAATAATCTTTTAATTAAATATTGTTGAAAAATAATAATTACATGAAAAAGAATAAAATTGGACCCTTACCTAACACATATACAAATATTAACTCAAAATAGATAAAAGACCTAAATATAAATCTTAAGACTATAAACTTTTAGAAGAAAATCTGGGTCATAAAACCTCACAACACTGAAATTGGCAGTGATCTCTTGGATATGATTTCAATGGCACAGGCAACAAAAGAGTATACAAACTCCCTAAAAAATAAAAGCATATTGTATATCCAAAGACAATGTAAACAGTTAAAAGTTACTGATAGAATGGGATAAAATATTTCCAAATGCTATATCTGAAGGTATATTAATATTCCAACTAGAAATCCTAAAAATAGCAACAATAAAAGCAAACAATACAATTTAGAGATAGGTAAAAGACTAACATAAATAATGAATCTCCACAGATAACCAGTCTTAGTTGTCTGTTGGGTGGAAAATCTTGTTTCTCTGGTTCTGGTGTGTGTTACCTATTTCTTCTTTGTAGTTAATCTCTTTGAGTATTTTCTCTAGCGCTGGTTTTGAAGACATAAATTCCTTCAGTTTCTGTTTGTCATGGAAGCTTCTTATTTCTCCATCTAATTTGATAGAAAGTTTTGCTGGGTAGGAAAGTTTTGGCTGGAAGTTGTTTTCTTTCAGAGTTTGGAATATGTTACTCCAAGCCCTTCTGGCTCTCATGACTTGGTTTGGGAAGTCTGGAGTGATTCTAATTGGTTTGCCTCTGAATGTCACTTGGCCCTTTGTTTTTGTTGCCTTTAAGATTCTCTGCTTGGCTTCCACATTGGTCATTTTGACAATTATGTGGCATGGGGATCCTCTTCTCTGATCCTCTCTAACGGGGGTTCTATAAGTTTCCTGGACCTTTGTATCAACCTCTTGCTCTATGTTTGGAAAATTTTCTGCTATTATTTCCTTGAAGAGATTGTTGATCACTTTGGTTTCACCTTCTTTTCCCTCTTCTATTCCAATTATTCTTAGGTTAGCTCTCTTAAAATGGGCCCATATTTCTTCAATGTCAGATTCCTGCTGTCGGACCATGTGGGGGTGCCAGATTGGGCGTTCTCCTATGGTGTGATATCTCTGCCACCACCACTCCCCCACTGGGTCAAGTCCCTGGGAGTATAGTACTGGGATTTCTCCTCTAGGGGCCGCAATTTGACTCACTATTGAGTGCGCAGATGGACTTGGTGAATTCGCTGCTGCTGCCACCGGTAGCAATATGGTGCCACTGTCACGACCTCGGCCGTGAGGCTGGCGTATTTCTTTTCTGTTTTTGAACTCCACTCTGAGTCCCTGCAGGGTGCGCTGAACCCAGCCCCTGGGAGCTTTAGCTGATCTCTGTGCCAAGAAATCTGCCGAATCCCGCCCGGCTGTTCCGCAGCGGCTCACCTCGGCTCGCTGTCCGCCGCTCCTCTCTGGAGCTTGGTGGGCTTTTGAGTGTGTTGGCCTGGTGCCGTCCGGTGAACTCGCCGCTGCCGCCAGCAGTAAGGCGCTGCTGCCACGTTCTCAGGCGTGAGGCCGGCGTATCTCCTCTCTGGTTTCTGAACTCCGTTATGAGTTCCCTTCCTCTCTGGAGCCTGGTACTGCAAGGCAAAATGGCGCCCGCCGCTTCACGCCGCGGCTCCAGCTGCAGCACTGCGGTCTGGTTTGTATTGAACTTTTTTCTAAGAGAGGTTATTGTTTTTTGCCGAGCTGGAAGCATAAAGATGCTTTGTGGATGCTGAGCAACTGGAAGACATGTCTTAGCTCTTAGATCTTCCTGTCCTAGGATATTTCCCTAGAAGGAACATAATTTACTCTTCCAAGAAACACTAACTTTCCCAGGGTTATGTGATATACGTGTGAATTGAGAGTTTATCTCTGCTTATAAACTCCAACAGACTACATTTTTGTTAGGCATTTAAAAAGCCACAACTTTTCCTGATAAAATGAGTTGTGCGAAACTCAGATTTTCCAATGTCAAACTTTGTAATAATCACCTTTCTAAAACTATCAGCTCTGATGATAAATGAAACCCAGCCTCCTGAGATAGAATTAAATTACAGAAATTTATTGTTCTCTGTGCAATGATTTTGTATAAAACATAGTAAATGTCTCTTAGGACACAGCCCTTTAAAGTTCACTTTTCTCAAGCAAGTAATTATTTAATTCTATTTTAAATAAGGCCTCTTCACTACATGGAAGATGCTATATTAGCATCTGACTTTTTTTATTACTTAACTATCAGTGATGATACTGAATAACTAACTTTTAAAGAGTCTTTTATTTATTTTTAATGGAAAATTAACTTGAAATAGAAATTGTCACTTTTTCCTGTTAAGAGGAATTTTAAGAGGAAGAAATTAGTTGGGATAGTGACTAACTATAGCATTAATTATTAAATTTATTTGAAATATGTAAAACCCAAGCCAGGCTTGGTGGCGCATGCTTGTAATCCCAGCATTTGGGAAGCTGATACAGGAAGATTGCAGTTCGCAGCCAGCCTTAGCTACTTAGTGAGGCCCTTTGCAACTCAGTGATACCCTGTTTCAAAATAAAGAATAAAAAATAGGGCTGAGAATATAGCTCAGAGGTAGAATGCCCCTGGGTTCCATCCCCAGTACCAAAAAAAAAAAGAAAGAAATATGTAAAACTCCCATAAGTGGAAGCAGTTTTCACCAGACAGCTTTGGATACTTCCTGTATAACAACCCAGTAGGGCTTAACATAGCCAAGGAATTCTCAGTTCAGTGCTGAGGAACCTCTAGCAGATATCATGTAGCCATTAAAATATCACAAGCTTCTCCAACATGCAAATATCTCTTGCTTAAGTTTTGTAAAGTGACCTTTCCAATGTGATCTTGATCATTTCCAAAGTTTTTCATGACTTTCTAAAGATCTGCATTTATATTGGGCAGTATTTCCTTTTATCCTAAAATAAATTCTTCAGCATTTACTATAGTGCAAATCTCCTGGTAATTCTTGCATTTACTTTTGTCTGAAAATATATTTATCTCATCTTCATTTTTTATGGTACTGGGAATTGAACCCATGGGCATTCTACCTCTGAGCTACACCCCCAGCCCTATTTTTAATTTTATTTTGAAACAGGGTCTTAATAAGTTGTGGAGGGCCTCACTAAATAGCTGAGGCTGTCCTTGAACAACAGTCCTATCTCAACCTCCCAAGGACTGGGATTACAAGCAAACGCCACCATGCCTGGCTATCATCTTCATTCTTGAAATTTTCTCTGAATATAAAATTCTAAATGGATTTTTTTACTTATCTCTGAATAAATATGTTGTTCCACTGACTTCTGACTTTTTTAACTCTGAAAGAAATAAAAGAACTGAAATTGCTGTTCTTATCTATATAACATTATACTTTCCTCTAATGGCTCTTTTTTCTTAAGGTTTCTATTATTTGAGTATGATGTTCCTAGACGTACTTTTACACACATAGGTCCGCTTGAGTTTTACTGAGCTCTTGGAATAAATAGAATATGTCGATATATATTGGAATCTTTCATCAGATTAGAAAAATTATCAACTATTTATGTCTTTAAACATTTTTAGTTCTGCTCATTTCTGCAACATTTAAATGGCTCTTCCACCTTTAAAAAGTATATTTTAACCTTAGGAAATTCGCAACATTCATAATGATGAATTAATGGGCATCAGGAGAGAAGAAGAAATGGAAATGTCTGATGATGAAATAGAGGAGACAACAGAAACAAAAGAAACTGAGGAATCAGGTAAAAATAACCTTTCTTTGTTTTCTTTAACAAACATCTGTTTGCAGGGCCAATACTTTTAAAACTTTAAAACCAATTAAGATAGGGGAATTGACCCATCACTCGGGACATCAGTTAGAAATAATTAATGGGATCATTTAAGAAAACAGTGGCTGATCTGGGTCCTGTGGCACACACCTGTAATCCCAGTTCTTAGGAGGCTAAGACAGGAGGATCAGAAGTTCGAGACCAGCATCAGTAACTTAGTGAGGCCCTCTGCAATTTATTGAAACCCTATTTTAAAATAAACAATAAAATATGGCTGGGAGTATAACTCAGGGACAGAATGTCCCTGGGTTCAATTTCTAGTGCCACATAAAAAGTACACTGGCCAAGTATCAAAACTGTGACTATAGGACTTTGTGTGGTTTTCATTTACACCATCTTCCATTGAAGTACCTAGTTAAAAATTGCTTTCTCTTTTAAGAAACACTGGACACTTAGGTGACATTGTTCTATAATTGGTTTAGATTTATTTTTCTATATTATTTATTTATTTATTGTAGTTCTAAGGATTGAATCCAGGGTCATTCTACCACTAAGCTATACCCCCATCCCTTTTACCTTTTTTTTTTTTTTTTTTTTTTTTTGGTGGTACTGGGGTTCCTGGAAGCCCTTCTACCTCCGGGCTACACTCCCAGACCTATTTTATACTTTTTTATATTTGGAAACAGGGTATCTTAAGCCAGCACAGCTAGCTTCGAACCTGCGCGATCCTCCTGTCTCTGCCTCCCAAACACGGGGATTACAAGCGTGTGCCACCACACCCGGCTTTAACTTTATTTTAAAAGAAGGTGTGGAACTTGTGATCCTCCTGTCTCAGCCTCTCAAGTACTTGGATTATAGGTGTGTGTACCACCACACTCAGCTGGGTTTGAATTTATTAATAGCATTTTTTATAATAGAAACCATGAGAGAACACATATATAAATACTATCACTTATACCATATACTAAAATTAATAATAGATGGATATAAGATTTAATTTTTAACAAAATGCATATAGGAAAAAAAATTTGAGCTCGGCATGATGGCACATGCCTGTATTCCTAGTACTTGCTAGGTTAAAACAAAAGGATCACAGGTTAGAGGACATCCTCAGCAATTAGCGAGACTCTCAGCAATCTAGTGAGACCTTAGAATTTATACTATAGGAAGATACAGTGGAAAAGGCATTAGACCTAAAGTTAGAACGTCTGAGTTCTAATTCCACTTCTATTCTCCTTAACCTGGGAGGGACTTCTCCCCCACTAAGCTTTAGCTTCCACGTTGTAATCAATGCATTTTAAAGATCATCTAACAGATTTTGTGATGGTTAAATTAGTCCATCCATTCATCTAATAACTATTACATGCTGGGCATGGTGGCACATACTTGTAATCCCAGCATTTGGGAGGCTGAGACAGAAGTATCTTGGTTTGACAACAGCCTCAGCTACTTAGTGAGGCCCTTTGCAACTAATTCAGTGAGACCCTGTTTGAAAATAAAGAATAAAAAATAGAGCTGAGGGTGTAGCCTGGAGGTAGAATATCCCTTTGTTCAATTCCTAGTACTGCAAAAAATAAAAAAACTATTATATGCCAGGCACTAAATCTTGGATATATGATGGCATACTATCACTGGTATGTGTATGAGAGAGAGGAGGGGAAAATGATTGGTTGATTATAATTCAAATCTGAATTTCCTGGTTCCAGTACTTGTTAAGAGTGTGTGTGTGTGTGTGTGTGTGTGTGTGTGTGTGTGTGTGTGTGTATGTGTGTGTGTGTGTGTTTACTGGAGATTGAACCCGGGGGCATTCTACCTCTTACCTACATTCCCAGCCCTTTTCTTTTTGTTTTGAAACATGGTCTCACAAAGTTGTTGAGAGTGGAGCAATGGAGAGGTTCTAGGGAAGGGTAATCGAGAGTAGAGAGAATTAATGAAGGAAACACTTCTATTTTCACTACGTACATATGTAAAACTATCAATGCCAATCTCTATATCATGTATAGAGAAGGGGAGGGAAGAGAGAGGGAGCTGGGGAGAAGCTCTCCAGGTGTGATGTGCATGTATGTCCCTATCACTCTGAACTTCATTATGATGTGAAACTATAATGCAACAATCAAAGTATATAAAAATCAACTGGCTAATAGAAGAAAAGGATAACCCTTATAAAATAAAAATATAAGAGTATTTCCACCACAGAGTCTCACTAAGTTGTTAGGCTGACCTTGAATCTGCAATCTTCCTGTCTCGGCCTCCTAAACTAGAATTACAGGCATGCAACACCAAGCCTGATTCCAGTACTGGTATATTATAGCCAAGTTCTATCCTCACTTGAGTGGTCTTAGAATCTTCACTCAATGAACAGAAATTCATAAAGAAAGAAAACTACCAAGTCAAACTTTTTTTAACAGTCATTCATTAACTGTTACATTTTAATTTTCTCTCTTTTTTGCCATGTTAGATTCCTACACATACAAACTGTTACCTATATTAAATAAACCCTTTGTAACTAGTGGTTAGTTGGCATTTCCAGAAGAGTGAACTAATTACTGCAAAAATACTATAAATATTGCCAAAATAAACAAAACACCGTAATAATATTTGAGCTATTCAAATTACTTAAGAGTTTAGCTAGGATGATTTATAGCTGATTAATCTTTGATCTGTAGGATTGTCTCCACCTCAGTATCTACAATATTGTATGCAGTTTATCCAGTGTTACCATGAAATAAATGCATCCATAATTTTAAGCATCCACTGGATAAATTACAGTTTGCATAGTTTTTGGAAGAGGAGAGGGGTGTGTGGAAAATTCAGTTTGAATGCACTTAACTAAGGTTATATAATTGCATTTTGCTTCTGTGTCTCTTTTGAGTTAAAAGCTGTATTGGATACTGCACAGAATCTTATTCGTTTAGAGACTGGAAACTCTCTGACAGATCATCTTATAGCTATTTCCTTTCCTATTCCACATATGAAGATGCTGTTTTTTCAAATAAAGCTATCTACAATAGACTTAATAGAGCTTAACAAATAGCTTTTCTCCCAAAAGATTTCAATGCATTTTAATTCAAAGACTTTTGTGTATTTTTCTTCCCCTCGATTATATCTAATTCTGTTATCTTGCTTCTGTAGTACTCAACTGCAGAAAAATCCTTTTCAAAGTGAGCCAGGAAGAGGGTCTTTGGTTTTGAACCTATATCAGCTACATGTTTTAGCTATCACTTGGTTTCAATTAAAAGCTTAAGCAATTAGATCTCAGAGTTGTTGTTTTAGCTCTTTATGCTAGCAAACTTGAATTTCAGGAGCCTATAGTGTATCCCTGGTTATATTTTACTTCCCAAGGAATGTAAAATTACCTTTATATTCAGTTAATTTTCCTTGAAGTACAGTTACCTTTCCTTGGAGTGCCACACAAATGTCTGTTCTTCCAGAAACTGTATTATTTCATATTTATGATAGTCAGTACTTGAAAACACCCTTGCTGCAGAAGAAAAGACTACTGTGCTCCCGGCAATACTTTGATGACAGACAATTATATCAAACCAAGACATGATGTTATAAAATTAATTCATTCTATTGTTAAGCAAGATGGAAAGTGCATATACCCAATAAACATAAGAAGAGTTCTTCCCTTTCACATCTGCCATCTACTTTCTTCATTTAGACTAGTGGTTTTCAAGGCTTTTAATGATAGAAAACTGGATAAAACACAGTGAGAGATGAGTGACCTGTCAGTAAGGGTATCATGAGTCTGAGGTATGAAATAAAGAGGTTGGGACTAGAATGACAGCAACAGGAATTGAAAAAATGGTTGAACTGAAAATAGTAAAAATAGCCACCTGTGGTGGTGCATGCTGGTAATCCCAGCATTTGGGAAGCTAAGACAAGAGGATTGCGGTTTGAAGATAGTCTCAACTACTTAGTGATGCCCTTTGCAATTCAGTGAGGCCCTTTCTCAAAATAAAGAATAAAAAGTAGGGCTGGGGGTATAGCTCAGACGGTAGAATGCCCCTGGGTTCCATCCCCAGTACTGCAAAAAAATGGCAAAATGAAAGGAGGCAATGGGTAATATAATTTTAAAGAGACTAGCGGTAATTTTTAGAGGGATGGACTAAAATCATTAGTACGGGACTGGCTACAGGTGATGAAGAAAAGGAAGTAGCCTGGAGTTCCACAGTAGCTATTCTAGTCTAGGACATGAGGGGATTAGTGATTGTATTCATGTCTGCCATGATCTACCTCACTTAGCTCTACAACTTCCTATAAGAGTTCTGAGGCCCAGGACAAAAAGCACAGAAAGTTGAGTGAAATGACCACATAACTGGGAATGACTTGGAGGCCTGGCCAGAAGTTCTCAGGAGGCTGAGAAAATACAAAGTGCTGAAAGAGTTTGAGGTGGAATCTGTTTAGCCAAAAAACCATTCATAGACTGGGCAAAGTTGGCTAGTCCAAAAGATTATAAAGATTCTAGCAAGGAAAGAGAGAAGGGTCCTGAGGTGATGTGGGGCAGTGAGATAACTGACCAATGAGGAATCTGTGTTTAAGTGATTTATTTATTTTAAAATATCAGAAAGGAAACAGTAGCCAGGGGTGGTGGCGCACCCTTGTTGAGACAGGAGGATTGTGGCTCAAGGACAGCCTTAGCTACTTAGTGAGGCTCTTTGCAACTCATTGAGACTCAGTTTCAAAATAAAGATATGGCTAGGGGTTTGGCTCAGAGGTAGAGTACTCCTGGGTTTCATCCCCAATACCACAAAAGAAAAAAAAAGATTAAAGAACAGAAAGGAATCAGTGAGGTCTCAGGTGCATTCCTGCCAGCAGAATCCTGATTGTAGTAGAGATAATGACATACAGAGACAAAGAAAGCAAGGCATTGCAAAGGCAGAGAACCCACTCAAGATTGCTGTAAAAAGTTTTCAGCCACCCCAATGGGCTGTACTCATATCATCTCCCTTTCTTTCTTCCTTCCAACTCTTTGTTCTTTCCAGCTTTTTCTCTTTTTTAATCACTGAAGCTTGAGCTATATAATGAGCCCTATGAGAAATGTTGTACATTCTTCATTCTATAATTTTTAAACATTTTAGCATTTTCTGTAATGACAATAAGTGAGTGCTCTGTTATTTTTGTTACTGTTTTTTCTGTGTATCACTGGAGAAAACTAGGCATTAATTTTAAATGCAATAATAATTTTTTCTTTTTATTGGTGTATTGTAGTCATACATATTAAGGAAGTACAAGATGGTACAAGCATACATGCACACATTATTCAATTAGCCCTTACCCAATTCCAACCTCATTCCCTCCCTCTTCCTCCTTTTCATGTTTGGATTAGTGATTGACATTGATATGCTTGTGAATGCACTTCAGGCACATTAGAGAATTTCTCTTCCCTCCTCCCACTCCCCTCAGCTATGTTGTATTATTTGCTCATCTATAGTTTCTCCTTCTTCATCTAGATTTCCTTTTATTACCCATTTTCTCCCTAGCTTCCACATATTATAGAGAGCATCCAACATATTACTTTTTGTAATTTACTAATTTCACTTAGCGTAATGTTCTCCAGTTCCATCCATTTCCCTGTAAATGATGTAATTGTGGTTTTTATGTCTGAGTACAATTCCATTGTGTACATACCACATAGTTTTGT
Source organism: Muscardinus avellanarius (assembly GCF_963383645.1). Taxonomy (NCBI): domain Eukaryota; kingdom Metazoa; phylum Chordata; class Mammalia; order Rodentia; family Gliridae; genus Muscardinus; species Muscardinus avellanarius. The sequence continues at coordinate 76,400,231 of NC_137792.1, forward strand.
AATCCATTCATCTCTTGATAGACATCTTGGCTGGTTCCATAGTTTGGCAATGGTGAATTGTGCGGCTATAAACATAGACATGCATGCATTAGTTTGGTACTTTGGTTTCGTTCTTTTGGGTAGATAACCAGAAGTGTCATTGCTGGATCATATGGTAAACGTTCTTCTTCTGAGGATCCTCCATACTGTTTTCCAAAGTGGTTGCACTAATTTGAAATACTACCAACAATGTGTTAGACTTCCCACTTCTCCAGCATTTGTTGTTGTTTGTATTTTGAATGATTGCCATTCTAGTTGGAATTAGATAAAATCTCAAGGTAGTTTTGATTTTCATCTCTCTGATTGCCAATGATGTTGAGCATTTTTTCATACATTTATTGGCCCTTTGAATTTCTTCTTTTCTGAAGTGTCTATTTAGTTGACTTGCCCATTTTTGGTTGGGTTATTTGTTTTCTTAGTGCTGAGTTTCTTGAGTTCTCGTACACACTAGATATTAGTCCTCTATCAGAGAAATAGTTGGCAAAAAATTTCTCTCATTCTGTCAGCTCTCTATTGAGGTTCTTGATAGTTTCCCTTGCTTTACAGAAGTTCTTCAGTTTAATGCAATCTCACGTGTTGATCATCAGCCTTTTAGTTTCTTGTGCCTTTGAGGTCTTGTTGAGAAAGTTTTTATCTGTACCTATGTATTGCAGTATTGGACCTATATCCTCTTCAAGCAGCTTCAGAGTCTCTGGTCTAATTTCCAAGCTTTGATCCATCTTGAATTGACTCTGTACAGGGTGAGAAAGTGGGGTTTATTTCCACTTTTCTATATGGTTAACCAGTTTTGCCAACACCATATGTTGAAGAGGCTATCTTTTTATCAGTGTATGTTTTTGTCAAAAATCATTTGGCTATAAGTGTGCAGATTTGTTTCTGAGTCTTCTATTCTGCTTCATTGGTCTATGTATCTGTTTTGGTGCCAGTACCATGCTGTTTTATTTGTATTTACTGTGTATTTGTAGTATAGTTTAAAATTAGATACTGCCAGGCATGGTGGCGCATGCTTGTAATCCCAGAACCTGTGAAGCTGAGACAAGAGGATCACACAGGTTCAAAGCCAGCATCAGCTATTTAATGAGGCTCTCAGCAACTTAGTTAGACCCTGTTTCCTAATAAAGTATAAAAATATGTCTGGGACTATAGCCCAGAGGTAGAAAAGCCCCTGGGTTCTCATCCTCAGTACCACAAAAAATAAAGTCATATAATACAAAGTCAGGTAATACAAATTCCTCCTACAGGGTTTTTGTTGCTGAGAACTACTTTGGCTATTCTGGGCTTTTTGCTGTTCCAAATGAATTTAAAGACTGATTTTTCTGTCTGTGAGGAATGACCTTGGTAATTTAATGGGTATTGTATTGAATCTATAGATCACTTTTGGAAGCATGGCCATTTTGATGATATTTATTCTACCTATCCAAAAACATAGATCTGTCCATCTTCTAAGATTTTCTTCTATTTCTTTTTTCAATATTTTATAATTTTCTTTGTAGAGGTCCTTTAATACCTTGGTTAAGTTTATTTCTAATTATTTCATGTTTTTGTGGGTTATCCTTAGTGGAAGTGTTTTCTGGATTTCTTGTTGACATACAGAAAAGCTTCAGATTTTTTAAGATTGATTTTGTATCCAGACACTGTTGATTTTGATCAGTTCTATAGGACTGCTTGAGTTTGTTGGGTATTCTAAGTATAATAACATGTCATCTGCAAATAGCAAATAGCAAAAATTCTAGTTCTTTTCCTATTTGTACTCCTTTTATTTCCTTTTCTTGCATTATTGCTCTGGCTAGAGTCTCAAGTACCATAGGGAAAAGAAATGGTGATAATGGACATCCTTGTTTTGTTCCTGTTTTTAGCGGGAATTTTCAGTTTTTCCCAGTTTAGTATTATGTTGGCTGTAGGCCTACTGTATATTGCCTTTATTATATTGAAATATGTTCCTTTTATTCCAGTTCGCTGCAGTGCTTTTAGCATAAATGAATGTTGTATTTTATCAAATGCTTTTTCAGTGCCTATTCAAGTGATCATGTGATTTTTGTCTTTGGTTCTCTTTATGTGATGAATTACATGGATTGATTTTCACATATTGAACCAGCCTTGCATCCATAGGATGAACCCTACTTGGTCATGGAGTATGATTTTCTTGATGCGGTTGGAATGTGTGTTGCTAGTACTTTGTTTAGCAGTTTTCTACCTAAGTTCTTCAGCAGTACAGGCCTGTAGTTTGTTTGTTTTTTTTTTCTTGAGCTGTCTTTATTTGGTTTGGGTATTCATGTGATGTTGGCTTCATAGAATGTATTTGGGAGAGCTTCGTTTTTTTCTATTTCATGGAATGGTGGAGGAGTACTAAAATTACATCTTCTGTGAAGCTTTTGTAAAGTTCACTTGGCAAACTATCTGGTACTGGGCTTTTATTTGATGATAGGCTCTTTTTTTGGTGCACTGTATTCATACATCATAGTGGGATACAAACTTTTGTAGATATACATGCACACATCACCCAGTCAGCCCCCACCCGATCCCCACCCCATTCTCTCCACATCCCTCCCTCCCATGCTTGGCTTAGTGGTTGACATCTAGTATTATAGCAATTTATCCAAAATTAAAATGATAATCTCACATAACAGTTTCATTTGTCTGATACCAAGCTTTTGATGACTTAAAGATAACATTTCAGTATTTCTTTTTACTTTCTTTCTTACCAGAGAATATTTTTTTCTATTTTTTTAGGTGAAACTATCATATATTTATATATTTATTTTTCAGGAAAAAAAAATCTATCCTAATATGGAATATGGACTCTAGATACCCAAAACGATCTTGAAAAAGAACAAAGCTAGAAGATATATATTTTCTGATTTCAAACCATATAAAGCTACAATAATTGAAACAGTGTAGTACTATTCTAAAGGCAGATATATAAACCATTGGAGTTAAATAAAAGCCTAGAGCTAAATTCTTCCCTATATTGTCAAGTTATTTTTGACAAGGTTTCCACGAACATTTGGTGGTGGAAATAATAATCTTTTAACTAAATATTGTTGAAACATAATAATTACATGGAAAAGAATAAAATTGGACCCTTACCTAATCCCATATACAAATATTAACTCAAAATAGATAAAAGACCTAAATATAAATCTTAAGACTATAAACTTTTAGGAGAAAATCTGGGTCATAAAACCTCACAACACTGAAATTGGCAGTGATTTCTTGGATATGATTTCAATGGCACAGGCAACAGAAGAGTATACAAACTCCCTAAAAAATAAAAAAAAAGTATTGTATATCCAAAGACAATGTAAACAGAGTTAAAAGTTACTGATAGAATGGGATAAAATATTTCCAAATGCTATATCTGAAGGTATATTAATATTCCAACTAGAAATCCTAAAAATTAACAACAATATAGGCAAACAATACCATTTAGAGATAGGTAAAAGACTAACATAAATAATGAATCTCCACAGATAACCAATCTTAGTTGTCTGTTGGATGGAAACTCTTGTTTCTCTGGTTCTGGTGTGTGTTACCTATTTCTTCTTTGTAGTTAATCTCTTTGAGTATTTTCTCTAGCGCTGGTTTTGAAGACAAAAATTCCTTCAGTTTCTGTTTGTCATGGAAGCTTCTTATTTCTCCATCTAATTTGATAGAAAGTTTTGCTGGGTAGGAAAGTTTTGGCTGGAAGTTGTTTTCTTTCAGAGTTTGGAATATGTTACTCCAAGCCCTTCTGGCTCTCATGACTTGATTTGGGAAGTCTGGAGTGATTCCAATTGGCTTGCCTCTGAATGTCACTTGGCCCTTTGTTTTTGCTGCCTTTAAGATTCTCTGCTTGGCTTCCACATTGGTCATTTTGACAATTATGTGGCGTGGGGATCCTCTTCTCCGATCCTGTCTAAAGGAAGTTCTATAAGTTTCCTGGACCTGTGTATCGACCTCTTGCTCTGTGTTTGGAAAATTTTCTGCTATTACTTCCTTGAAGAGATTGTTGATCCCTTTGGTTTCACTTTCTTTCCCCTCCTCTATTCCAATTATTCTTAGGTTAGCTCTCTTAAAATGGGCCCATATTTCTTCAATATCAGATTCCTGCTGTCGGATATTTTTTCCTAGATTAGAAACTATGCGTTCATTTTTGGAATGATCTTCTAAGAGCGAGATTCTGTTCCCCATGTGGTCTAATCGTTTGTTTGTGCTTTGAATTGAGGCCTTTACTTCATTAATTGAATCCTTTATCTCTTTTTGGCTCTCTCTGAGTTCTTTTCAAAGCACCTCTATTATTTCTACAGTTATTTTCCTAATTTGATCTTCTAGAAATCTCTGAATTTCTGTTTTATCGGGTTCTGATGTTGTGGGGTTGTGGGCATTCATTGCTCCAGTATTATTCCTCTTTCCCATGATTTAGGAAGTGTGTGCCTTCTCTGGGTTCTTCCCTTGGGTCACTATGACTTCACTTAAGGTGTTCTGGATCTCGAGTCATTAGTATCTCAGACCCCACTACTTCTTTACTGGGTTTTATCACAGAGTCTCCGACCCAGAGAGTCGATAGAGGCTGCTTTAGACTGTGGGGGGGGTGCCAGGTTGCATGTTCTCCTATGGTGTGATATGTCTGCCACCGCCTCTCCCCCACTGGGTCAAGTCCCAGGGAGTACAGTACTGGGATTTCTCCTCTGTGGCCCGCAGTTTGACTCACTGTTCTTGAGTACGCAGATGTAGTTATACTGGATTCGGTGAATTCTCTGCTCTCCCGCCAGTGGCAATATAGCGCTGATGCCACGCCCTCGGCCGTGAGGCTGGCGTATTTCTTCTTGGTTTTGATTTCCTCTCTGAATTTCTGCGGCGTGTGCTGAGCTCAGCCACTGGGAGCTTTAGATTTTACCTGCGCCGAGAAATCCCGCCTGGCTGTTCCGCAGCGGCTCACCTCGCCTTGCTGTAGCCGTCCGGTGAAGTCGCCGCTGCCGCCGGCAGTATGGCGCTGCTGCCGTCTCCTCGGGCGTGAGGCCAGTTATCTCCTCTGTGGCTCTGAGCTCTGTTCTCAGTCTGCTTTCTCTCTGGAGCCTGGTGATTTTTTGTTTCTCTGGTGATGGTGTTTTCTTGGCTATGAAAGGCGCTGATTTTGTGGTAATGGAGATTGGTTGTTAGCGGGGCTCTTAAGCCCTGCTTTTCTCGGTCGCCATCTTCCCGGAAGTCGATGATAGGCTCTTTATTACTCCTTCAATCTCTTCAATTCCTATTAGTTGGTTGAAATTTTCTACATCTTCATTACTCAGTTTAAGAAGGTTACGTTTATCTAGAAAGTTGTCAGTTTCTTCCAGATGTTCCATTTTGTTGGAGTATAGTTTTACAAAGTAGTTTTTGATTATCCACTGGATTTCTACACTGTTGGTGGTAATATTGCCTTTTTCATCTACATATAATTTGGGTAGATTCTCTCCTTTTTTTGTTACAATGGCTAGTGATTTATCTATCTTGTTAATTTTTTCAAGAAACCAGGTTTTGGTTTTGTTGATTTTCTGTATTTTTTATTCTTGACTTCACTGATTTCTTCTCTGATTTTAATAATTTCCTATCGTGTACTGGCCTTAGGATCACAATGTACCTGTTTTTCAAGGGCTTTAAAGTGTGTCATTAGGTTATTTATTTGGTGATTTTCTGTTCTTATGTAGACACTCAGTGCTATGAATTATCCTCGTAATACTGCCTTAAGAGTTTTCTAGAAGTTTTGATATGTTGTGCCTTTATTTTCATTTGTTTCTAGAAATGTTTTTATTTTACCCCTTATTTTCTCTATGACTCATTTTTTGTTCAGCAGTATAGAGTTCAGTCTCTATATGTTTATGTGGTTTCTCTGGGTCTTGTCATAATTGATTTCTAGTTTTATTCCATTGTAGTCTGAAAATACATAGAGAAGTATGTCACATTTTTTAATTTGCTAGTGCTCACTTTGTGGCCCAAGATGTGATCTAATTTTGCGAAGGTTCTGTGACCAGCTGAGAAAAAAATGTGAACTCTGCTGTAGTTGAGTGAAATATTCTATATGTATCTAATAGGTCCATTTGATTTATGGTGTTCTATAGGCCTGAGGCATCTTTACTGACCTTTTGCCTAGAAGATCAGTCTAGAGGTGTGCAAGGGGTGTTGAAGTCTCCCAGTATTATTGAATTAGAATTTATGTGTGACTTATGTCTCAAAGAGTTTGTTTTATGAAAGTAGCCGCACCTATGTTTGGGGCATAAATGTTAACTATCATTATTTCCTATTGTTGAATTGTTCCTTTTACCAGTAAAAAATTACCTGCTTTTTTCTTCTGGAAAGCTTGGGCTTGAAGTCTAACTTGATATTCCTGCTTGTCTTCACATTACATTGGCATGAATTATCTTGTTCCAGCCCTTCATCTTTATTTTGTGAGTATCTTTATTTATAATGTGTGTATTTCTTGCAGGCAGCATATAAATGGATTCCAGTTTTTAATCCATTTTGCCACCTCATGTCTTTATATTGAGTTGAGGCCATTTATGTTCAGTGTGATTATTGAGAGATGATTTTTATTTCCTAACATTTTGAGTTTTAACTTCTGTTTGAAGTAGCGTTCTTCTTTGCCTAATTGTTTGCTGGATGTAAATTCTTGTTTCTCTGGTTCTGGCATGTATTACTTATTTCTTCTTTGCAGTTAATGTCTTTGAGTATTTTCTCTAGTACTAGTTTGGAAGACATAAATTCTTTTAGATTCTGTTTGTTATTGAAGATTTTTTTTCCCCATCAAATTTTTAGAGATAGTTTTGCTGGGTAGATAATGTGGGACTAAAAGTTGTTTTCTTTCAGAGTTTAGAATATGTTACTCCAGGCCCCTCTGGCTTTCATGACTTGGTTTGGGAAGTCTGGAGTGATTCTTGCTGGTTTGCCTCTTAATGTCACTTGGTCTTTTGCTTTTATCGCCTTACGATTCTCTCCTTGGCTTCTACTTTGGTCAGTTTGACTATTGTGTAGCATGGTGAACCTTTTCTCTGATCTTGTCTAAAAGGGGTTCTACAAGTTTTCTGTACCTGTGTCAACCTCTTGTTCTATGTTTGGAACATTTTCCAATATTACTTCTTTGAAAAATTGTTGATCGTTTTGGTTTCAGCTTCTATTCCCTCTTCTATGCCTATTATTATTAGGTTAGCTCTTTTAAGATGGGCCCATATCTATTCATTGTCCAATTCATACTGTTGAATTTTTCATTTTTGGAGTGATCATCTTTTTTTTTCTTTCTGAAGTACTGGAGATGAAACCAAGGGGCATTCTACCTCTATTTTGAAACAGGGTCTTACTGAGTTGTAAAAGGTTTACTAAGTAGCTGAGGGTGTTCAAAGACCAAAATCCTTCTGTCTAAGTCTCCCAATTATTGGGTTTTAAAGCATGCACCACTTGCAGGGCGTGGTGGTGCACGCTTTTAATCCCCACACTTGGGAGGCAGAGACAGGAGGATCGCGCAGGTTCAAAGCCAGCTGTGCTGGCTTAAGAGACCCTGTTTCCAAACATAAAAAAGTATAAAATAGGTCTGGGAGTGTAGCCCAGAGGTAGAAGGCCTTCCATGAACCCCAGTACCACCAAAAAAAAATTAATAAATAAATAAAAAGCATGCACCAGTACACCCAGTGTAAATGATCATCTTCTAAAAGAGAGATTCTATTCTCTGTGTGGCCTAATCTTTCCTTTTGCAGGTTTTTATCTCTAGCACTTTTTATTCTTTCTTAGAATGTCTAGTCCTCTGCTTTCCTTATTCTTGTTTACTTTTGTGTGCTGTTTTTCTATTAAAGCCCTTTTCATATTAATTATAATGTTTTTAATTCCCTGTCTGATCATTTCAACAATCTTGTCATATATAAGTCTGTGTGATACTTATCTCAAACTTTTTTGTTGTTTTTGCCATTTCATATGCCTTGTGATTTTCTGTTAGAATCCAGACATGACATTCTAGGTATAAGGAACTTCAGCAAGTAGGCCTTCATTTGTATGGAAGGAAGGGGAACAATTAAATTTTCATCTTTTGTTGAGCCTGTGCTCCTAAACCATAAACTTTATCAGTGCACCTCAGTTTTTATTCCCCTGACCCTTAAGTAGGACAGGATGGCTGGAGGGACCTAGAATTGAATATTTCCATTCCCACAGGTAAGTTAGAATCTTTGGAAATACTTCATTTGATACTATGTACATATCTGAAATTGTCAGTGCCAATCTCAATATAATGTATAGGGAAATAGAAGGAGTGAGATTCCCACCCCACTCTGGAGGGAAGCTTATCAAGTGCTATGTGCATGGATGTTCCTACCATTATGAATTTCATTATGTCATGTAATTATATCAACAGAAGTACTTAAAAATAAAACCCTAACAGATCAGTAGGCTCTGGTAAAAGAGTTTTTCCTGAGGACAGTTTTGTTAATAAGAACAGAATGCTCTGGCATTTCAGATTTCACAATTAGTTCCTTTTTCTTCCCTCGGCAGAAGTAGATGGGATTTTTCTCTGATGTTTACTATGGTAATCGGGAAATAGAACCTACAGAAGTATGTATTCCACCCCCTTGGAATTTTTAACTCACAGACTTCTCTGCAATGTGCCTCCAACAAATCTGTTAGTGACAGTTTAAGTTTTCCTACCTTGGCACTGGTTCCCATGGAGGTTTCTGCTCATAGATTTTTGGTTCTATAAGCTGTGATTCACTATATTCGCCTGTCTGGATCTTGAATTTGTAGGGGAGGGCAGCAGTTTGCCCTATGACCTCATATCTCTGAAGGATATAAAAGTTATTTTCTCGGTTTGTTTAGCTTTATACATGCTGTTAAGATAGAGTGGTGACCTCTAAGCTTCTCACATGCTGGAAGAGAAACCAAAAATCTTATGTCTTAGTTTCAAAGTTTACTTTTCCTCTGTAATTGTAGTCAGTGCTACTACTTTAAAAAACTCTTTCAGCTAAATTATTGTGTAGGCAGTTGTCACTTTGAAGCAATTAGTTCTATACTTTAATATTACAAGGCTTTTATCATTTATTCTATTTTAAGTAAAAGTAAAATATTACTTAGAAATATATTATTTATACTTAAGAGTGGAGAATATGAACCATGATGAGGACATTTGTGTGTTAGAATCCTGGTTCATTCACAAAATAGGCTCGTGTGCTTTTGTGTTCATTTTGTGCTATCATGACCAATTCTAACCGACCCTAAGGTCTTCATCAAGAGACTGTTTATAAGCTGGGTGTGGTAGTACACGCTTGTAATAGTACTTGGGAGGCTCAGAGGGGAGGATGGAAGGTTCAAAACAAGCTTCAACAACTTAGCAAGGCCCTCTCCAACTTAGTGAGACCCTGTTTCAAAATAAGAAATAAAATTGGGCTGGGGGTTGAGCTCAGACGTAGAATGCCTCTGCATCCAATCCCTAGTGCAAAAAAAGGCTGTTTATACATATTAATTTAAAATACCAAGATTTCATAGTACTCCAGTGAGCAACAAAGGAATCAAAGCATATTATTTAGCATTTCCACTGACTATTTAAGCCTTAGCATCACAGGCAGAGGCTCTGAAGGAAGAAAATGACAGCCTCCGTTGGCAGCTCGATGCCTATCGGAATGAGGTGGAACTGCTCAAGCAAGAACAAGGCAAAGCGCACAGAGAAGATGACCCAAACAAAGAACAGCAGGTGAAACTCCTCCAGCAAGCTCTTCAAGGAATGCAGCAGGTATGGGCATTTTGCTTTTATATACTTTAGGGAAGGATAACATCAGTTCCTTGCCTTTAAAAAGATGTCCTACAAGCAAATACAATATCAAAACTGTTACTCATCTTGATGTTATAGTTTCTGGCATGGTGCAGGAAGGTAGTTTTATAATGTCCTATTTTATAACAGGACATTATATATAATTACACATAAATTATATATAATTCTCTGATATATATAAAACAGAGAGAACAATGTATTAGTATTTGAGAACACTAAATTTCAAAGAATGAGCATTCAGTGAGAAATGCTTAAAATTACCTTACCTTGAACACAATCTTTTTTTTATTGGCGCATTATAGTCATACATCTTAATAGGGTTCAAACTTAGAGAGGCATACATGCACACATCACTCCCATTCCCCAATTCCCACTCCATTCCCTTCCCCCTCTCTCCTTCTCATGTTCAGTTTAATGATTGATTTTGATGTTTGTGAATGTACATCATATGCAAGAGGGAATTTCACTCTTCACCCCTTAGTTAGCTTGCCTTATTTGCTCCTCTGTGGTTTCTTCTTCCTCATATAGAGTTCCTCCTATGACCCATTTTAATTGTAGCTTTGCATATTAAGGAAAGCATCCGATATCTTATTTTTTGTGACTGACTAATCTCACTTAGCATAATGTTCTCCAGTTCCATTCATTTCCCTGTAAATGACTTAGTTTTGTTCTTCTTTATAGCTGAACACAAATTTATTGTGTATATAACCCAAGATTTTTCATCCATCCATTGGTGCACATCTTGGCTGGTCCCATAGTTTGGCAATTGTGAGTTGTGCAGCTATGAACATAGATACACATGCATTAATTTGGTAATACGGTTTCCATTCTTTTGGGTAGATACCCAGAAGTGGTATTGCTGGATCATATGATAGGTTTCTTCCCATCCTTCTGAGGATCCTCCATACTGTTTTCCAAAGTAGTTACACTAATTTACAATCTCACCAACACTCCACACTCTTGCAAGCATTTGTTGTTTGTGTTTGAATGATTGCCATTCTAATTGGAGATAGGTGAAATCTCAGGGCAGTTTTTATTTCATCTCTCTGATTGCTAATGATATTGAACATTTTTTCATAAACTTATTGGCCATTTGAATTTCTTTTTTTGTGAAGTATCTATTTAGTTCACTTTGCCCATTTTTTATTGGGTTATTTGTTTTTTGGTTTTTTTGACAGTGAGGTTTTTTTTAGTTCTCTCTATATTCTAGATATTAGTCCGCTATTAGAAGAATTGTTGGCACAAAATTTTCTCCCATCCATCGGCTCTCTGTTGAGGTTCTTGATAGTTTCCTTTGCTTTACAGAGGCTCTTCAGTTTAATGCAATCCTATGAATTGATCCACCCATTAGTTTCTTGTGCCTTTGGAGTCTTGTTGAGAAAGTTTTTACCTGTGCCTATGCATTGCAGTGTTGGACTTATGCCCTCTTCAAGGAGCTGCAAAGTCTGGTCTAATATCCAAGTCTTTTATCCATCTTGAACTGACTCCTACGTAGGGAAAGTGGGGTTTATTTCTACTTTTTTACATATGGTGCCAATACCATTTGTTGAAATGGGCTTGCTATCTTTTTTCCAGTGTATGTTTTTGGCCCCTTTGTCAAAAATTAATAGGCCATAAGTGTGTGGATTTCTGAGTCCTCTAGTCTGCTCCGTTTGTCTATGTGTCTGTTATTGTGCCAATACCATGATATTTTTATTACTATGGCTTTGTAGTATTGTTTGAAGGCAGATATTGTAATCACTTTTCCCGCATGGTTCTTGTTGCTGAGGACTATTTTGGCTATTCTGGGTTTTTGTTGTTCTAAGAATTTAAGGACTTATATTTCTATGTCAGTGAGGAATGACCTTAGTAATTTAATGGGTACTGTATTGAATCTGTATATCACTTTTGGAGGAATGGCCATTTTGATGCTATTTATTTTACCTGTCCAAGAGCATGGGAGATCTTTCCATCTCCTAAGTTCTGCTTCAATTTCTTTTTTCAATATTAGTTATAATTTTCCTTATAGAGGACTTTACCTCCTTGGTTAGGTTTATTCCTAAATTTTTTATTTTTTGTGGGATATCCTGAGGGGGAAGTGATTTCTGGATTTCTTTTTCAGTGAATTTATGGTTGGCATACAGGAAAGCTTCTGATTTTATAAGCCTTAAGTTGAGTTTTCTGAGTCGTCTTAGTATTTTGCCACCTGCAAGTAGGGACAGCTTTAGTTATTCTTTTCTATTTGTATGCCTTTGATGTCCTTCTCTTGCCTTATTGCTCTGGCTAGAATCTCAAGTACTATATTGAAAAGAATTGGTAATATTGAATATCATTGCCTTGTTCCTGTTTTAAGGTAGAATTCTCATAGTATTTCTCCATTTAATAAGATGTTGTCTTTGGCCTATTGTATATTTCCTTTATGATGCTGATGTATGCTCCTTCTATTCTGACTCTCTGCAGTTATTTTAGCTTAAATGGATGTAGAATTTTATGAAATGCTTTTTCAGCATCTATTGAAATAATCATGTGCTTTTTATTTTTGGTTCTATTTATGCGATGAATTACATGGATTGTTTTTCATATATTGAACCAGCCTTGTATACTTGGGATGAACCAGACTTGTTCATGGTATATGATTTTCTTGATGTGGTTTGGAATGCACATTGCTAGTATTATGTTTAGCAGTTTCACTTCTAAGTTCATCAACAATATAGGCGTATAGTTTTCTGTCCTTGAGCTTTCTTTATTTGGTTTTGGTATTAATGTGATGTTGACTTGTAGAATGTATTTGGGAGAGTCTCTTTTTTTCTATTTCATGGAATGGATGGAGGAATAACAGAATTACATCTTCTATGAAGTTTTATAAAATTCACTTAGGAAACCATCTGGTCCAGGGCTTTTGTTTGATGGTAGGCTCTTTATTGCTGCTTCAATCTCTTTGATTGCTATTGGTGGATTTAAATTTTTTTATCTTCTTGACTCAGTTTAGAAAGGTTGAATGCATCTAAAAATTTGTCAGTTTTTTTCTAGATTTTTTCCATTTTGAAAAAAAAGCTATTTTTTTTCAAAGTTATTTCTGATAATCCTCTGCATTTCCACACTGTTGGTGATAATATCTCTGTAACAATGGGGAAACTGTTCTGGTGGCAGATGTGTTGGCGGGGGGTCCTGTTGGGCTCCCAAAACTGTTATGGTGAGATGTATAGCCACAGATTCTCATTAGCCCAAACTCTTGCTGGAAGCTTAAATGAGTTTATTGTTAACAAAGACGGAAAGATAGGACAGATTTAATAAAGCCCTGTAACGGAGGTAGTTTGGGGGGAGTGACTTAAAAAGAAGTCACCCAAGGTTTTTCTTGACTTGGGACATTTTATACCCAGTCTTTTGACTAGATTAGATTTGTCCTTTCTCCAGGGAAGGTCTTTTGATGTGGGGATTCCTTCCTGTAAATCTACCCTGTCTCAGGCACAAACTCCAAGTTTTTTGTTACACCCCAAAATGTGTTAGTTGATTATCAAAATCTGGGGTCTCTTGGAGGCTCATGGCATCCTCCTACATCTTTGGGAAGTTCCCTTATCTTTAAAATGTAAAAGACCCTGGACCTCCTCATAAGCCATCCTCCACCATCCTTGGGGAAGTTTGCTTCTCTTAGAAATGTAAAATACTCTGGCTTCCTCTATTCTCTTGCTAATCTCCCCTGGCATCTGGAATTCTGCAGCCCTTTCCCTGAAGCTCCTGCCTTTCTAATACCAAAGATATTTTCACACCATTTCCCAATACCAATATATCCATACATTTTAAATTATTTTCCAATACTAGCACATTATTACATTTTGAAGCCCTTTCCCAATACTGGTACAATCACCTTTTTCAACTCTTATTTTAGTAATCTGGATTGATTCTTTCTTTTCATTAAGTTGAATAGTGGTTTATCTATCTTGTTTTTTGTTTTTTGTTTGTTTGTTTGTTTGTTTGTTTGAGAAACCACGTTTTGGTTTTTTGGTTTTGTTGATTTTCTGTACAGTTTTCTGATTTTAATAATTTTCTTTCTTCTACTGGCTTTGAATTAAACTCTTCCCGTTTTTCAAGGGCTTTGAGATGTTTCATTAGGTCATTTATTTGGTGATTTTCTGTTCTTATGTGGGCACTCGGTGCTATAAATTTTTCTCTTAATGCCACATTTAAAGCCGGGCACGCTTGTAATCCCCTTGCTTGGGAGGCGGAGACAGGAGGATCGCGCAGGTTCGAAGCCAGCCGTGCTGGCTTAGGAGACCCTGTTTCCAAAAAATAAAATAGGTCTGGGAGTATAGCACAGAGGTAGAAGGGCTTCCAGGAACCCCAGTACCATCAAAAAAAAAAAATACCACATTTAAGGTATCCTAGAGGTTTTGATATATTGTGTCTCTATTTTTGTTTGTTTTTAGGAATTTCTTAATTTTACCCCTTACTTTTTCTATGACCCATTCCTCTTTCAGCAGTATGGTGTTCAGTCTCCATATATTATTTATGTAGTTACTCTGGATCTTCTTATAGTTGATTTCTAGTTTTATTCTATTGTGGTCTGAAAAGACGTGGAGGAATATGTCACAATTTTTAAATTTTCAGGTGCTCACTTTGTGGCCCAGAATGTGGTCTATTTTGGAGGATGTTCCTTGAGCATCTGAGAAAAATGCAAACTCTGCTGTAGTTGGGTAGAATATTCTGTATGTATATAATAGACCCATTTGGTTTATGGTGTTCTTTAGGTCTGAGGCATCTTTACTGACCTTTTGTCTAGATTAGTCTAATGATATTACAGGAGTGTTGAAGTCTTCCAATATTATTCTATTGGGATCTATGTGTGACTTAATGTCACAAGAAGTTTGATTTATAAAAGTGGCTGCACCTGTGTTTGGGGAATAATGTTCAGTATCTTTATTTCCTCTTGCTGGATTATTCCTTTTACCTGTAAAAAGGACCTGCTTTTTCTCTTCTGATAACCTTAGTTCTGAAGTATGATTTGTCTGATATTATAGTTGTGCTCCTGATTGTCTTTGTGTTCCTTTGTGCTGGATTACCTTCTCCAGCCCTTCAATTTTAGTTTGTGAGTATCCTTATAAGGTATATTTCTTGCAGGCATCATAGAGATGGATTCTGGTTTTTAATCCATTTTGCCACCTTATATTTTTTATTGGGGAGTTAAGGCTGTTTATATTCAGTGTCAGTATTGAGAGATGATTTTGAATTCCTAACATACTGAGATTTAACTTGTGTTTGAGGTACTGTTTGTTCTTTACTATTTTGTTTGATGAAAATTATTCCCTGGTTCTGGCATTTATTATTTCTTCTTTGTAATTCATATCTTTGAGTATTTTCTCTACTGCTGATTTGAAAGACATAAAATCTTTCAGCTCCTGTCTGTCATGGAAGATTTTTATTTCCCTGTTAAATTTGAGAGATAGTTTGGCTGGGTAGGAATATTTTGGCTACAAGTTGTTTTATTTAAGAGTTTGGAATATGTTACTCAAGGCACTCCTGGATTTCATGACTTGATTTGGGAAGTCTGGAGTGATTCTAATTTGCTTGCCTTTCAATGTCATTTGGTCTTCTGCTTTTATTGGCTTTAACATTCTCTCTTTGGCTTCTACATTAGTCAGTTAAATTATTATGTACTGTTGTGAAGCTTTACTATGATCTTGTCTAAAGGGGGTTCTATAAGTTTTCTTTACCTGTATATCAATCTCTTTTGTTATTTTTGAAAATTTTTCCAATATTTCTTCTTTGAAAAGATTGTTGATGAATAAATGAAATTTTTGGTACTGTGAAAAAGAAGATTGTTGATCCTTTTTTTCAGCTTCTATTCCCTCTTCTATGCCAATTATTCCTCTACTAACAGTTTTTTCTGGCTTGTAGAATGCTATTTTTGAGGCAATGGAGATCGGGTGTCAGCAGGACTGGTATGTTCTGCTTTCCTTTGGTCGCCATCTTACCAGCATTTTTGTTTGTTTTTTTTTATTAATATACGTTCATTTTTGGCTTGGTCATTTTCTAAGAGTGAGATTATATTTCCTAATCTATTGTTTATAGTTTGCATTGATGCCCTCATTTCAATGATTTCATCCTTTACTTTCTTCACATCTTCTTTCTAATTCCTATTAAGACTATCAGATTTTTGTTTATTTGTTCCTTTATTTCTTTTATACTTTCTATAAATTATTTTCAGAAATTCTGTATCATTTCTGCTGTTATTATTTTCATTTATCCTTCTGGCAATCTCTGCAATTATTTGTTGTTGGGTTTTGTTATTATGGGGTTGCGGGAACTCATTGCCTTTTGCTATCCTTCTTTCTCATAATTTAAGATTTCATAAGTTTGTGTCTTTGTTGCTTTTGATAGCTTTCTCTCATTCTATGGTTGTCAGCTTCTATATATAAGGGCAATTTGTGTTGTAGTCAATAGTGAATGTTGAGTGAGGGGAAGGTGCTGATGTAGTAAATGCAAAATTAAGGTAAAGTAACAGGTCAGATGGAATACGATGAGATTTTTTTATGTAGTGAAGTAATATATAGTAATGATTAGAGACGGTGTTTATATAAGAGGATTCTAGTAACCAGTGTAGAGTATTTAGCAATAGTGTTATGAAGTATATTTAATACAAGACAAAGTAAAGAAAAAGAAACAGAGTATATATAAAAGAGGGAGGAAGCTTGTAAAAGGGGTGGGGAAGGGAGCAAACAAATAAATACACACACACACACACACACTCAAAATAACAACAACAACCAAACCAAAAAACCCTACAAATAATATTGAGCAAACTTGGCTTCTGAGGTCCTCCTAGGTCTGTGTGGATTCTTTCAGCCTTTTACACATCCTATATTAGGTTCTAGACAATGTTCTGAGTGCTCTCATTTGCTTTATAACCTATAGCAATGATGTCAGTTTGTAGCCCCACTCTTTGCTGTCCTGTCTGTGCAGGGCTTGAGTGCCACAAGCACCTCACGTGCTGCAAGCCTGGGTGGCTGAGGCCTCCACAGGGCCTATCCCCAAGTCTTTATCTATGCCAACAGCTGATATCATTGGGGCTGGATCTAGTGTAAGTGCAGGTCTTCACACTTTCCACAGACCCTGAGTCCATATCTCTCCCCATCTACATAAGTGCTAGGTGCCACTGTGACCAAACCCAGTGTATATGTAACAGTTCGTGCTCCCCACAGATTAGACTTGGTTTGTCTGACTTCTCCATGGTCACCACAATTGGATGGTCTGTAGCAATCTCCTGAGGCCTTACTAGGGCACTGTGCCCTGTGGACTGTAGTTTTCTTTGACAGATTGGCCCAGGGGTCTGTCTGGTAATCCTCACTATACTCTGCCCACATCCTTACCAGGGTGAACTGCAAAGTCTCAGACCTTGTGAGTCTATTGCTTGCCACACATGTCCCTGCAGCCACACTGGGAAGTCTCTTGCAGTGGCAGCTAGTTTACTTACAGGGTTCTTGAGCACCACTGTGGATCTCTGGAGGACACAGTGAGTTCTGCCACCGCTGTCACATGTTATAGCCAGGCTTTTGGTCAGTAAGATCTCTGTGGAGTGTTTAGCAAAGTGCTGACTGCTTACAATTCCAATGAGCTGCAGCCTCTTGTTTTTTATTTTTATTTGTTTTATTTGGAAACAGGGTCTCACTAAGTTGCTGAGAGCCTCACTAAGTATCTGAGGCTGGCTTCGAACCTGTGCAATCCTCCTGTCTCAGCCTCCCAAGTGCGGGGATTACAAGCGTGCACCACCACACCTGGCAAGTCATTGGCTTTTTTGCTGGAGGTCTCTGGAGACTGCAGTGCCTATAGTCCTAGCACATATTGGCAAGATGTCATTGCCATGGCCCTCGTGGCCACAGCCCTTCCCCAGGGTAGGTGGGCAGTGTTCTTTCCTACCTCTATTCTATTAGCTTTGGTTCCACCCCCTTTTAATTTTTCATTGCTTTGTTCAATTTTTTCCATTTTTTCTCTTGTCAAGATACTCTTTTAATGGCAATAGAGATTGTCAGCAGGATTGAAATGTGCTGCTTCCTTCAGTAGCCATCTTCCCAGACATCTACCCTTGAACACAATCTAAACTTTTCTTTATGCTTCAGAAAATTATTTGAAATATACATTGGGCCTCAGGGTCTTTATGAAAAACCTCAATTATTTAGATAGGAAAAAGTGCTGATGAATAAGTATCTAGCTAATGGAAAGATAAATAATACATATTTTTAGAAGGAATGTCAAGAATCCTAGTCTTTATTTGGTTGGGAGTGGAGGCATGGGTTTGTAAGTATTGATGCTTTTTATGCATAATGGCAATTTATTTCTATACAGTTTTATGTTGTTTCCACTGTCTTACCTACACATAATTCTGAGTATAAAAGTAAATGAATACATCCAACTGCAAATTGCATTTGGATTAATTATTGCACAATAGGTTCTAAATATCTAGAAATTTGGTGCAACTATGACCACAGCAAGCCTACAACTTAAGGTGTCATCATCTTTGACCATAATAAAGGAATAGTGCTTCTGAGTAAGGGTACTATCATCTTCTGTCCTGCTAGACTAGCAACAATTTCCTTACAACTGAAATTTTACAATTTTTTTAGGTCTGTGACTTAGAATTATCCAGAACAAAGATAATTGCTAACTGGAAATTAAAAATGAGAACAGGTAGTATCTTCTGCCACCAGCAGCTCCATATTGTTACTTTGGCCTCCGTTTTCTTTCTGTTTGATGAGTGATATAACATTAATATTTCACCTTCCCTATTGCCAAAATGTGTAAAGTAATGCTTACCTTCCTTTTATTGTCATCATGGAGTTTAATTAGAACACATAAATTATATCAGAGATCTTGCCACCAAAAAAAAAAATGTCTCCTCAGCTATACTTAAAAGAACTTTGACAGAGCATGTTGTATCCCTCTTTTTACCCTTTCCATAGTTCTTTTGCAAGCCTTTCAAGAGTAAGACTTTGGAAACATTTTCTTATTGCTTTTCCTCTCTAACATTGATTTTTAAACCATTGTACGTAAAGATAGTTTGCAATTTAAACGCACTTTGAGATCAATTACCTTGTTTTTATATATTAATCTCTTCAAAAACCTCAGTGTGAATTAGGTCTCTACCACCAAAAAATTAATTCACACATTTAACTTTTAATGGGAAAATATGAATGTAGCAATAATGAAATTTCTTTCATCTTATCTCAAAAGATAGTATAATAATATAATATAAAATGGTAGTTAAGAACATGGATTCTGGGGTTAACCTGGCCTGGTTTTAAAAAGAGTTTTGCCATTTCTGACTGAATGTACTACTTAGGGAAGCCACTTACCTTCTATAAGCCTCAGCAATAATAGCATCATAGGGTTGTTGTGAGGCTTAAATAATTTCATGCAAATGAAATTATATTGTATTAGGCTCTCAATGAATAGTATTCATTATAATTATTAACAGTGATAAATACCTACTTATATGAAAATTAACATATGGGAAATTTGGATTATTTACTACTTTCCTCATAGAAATAAAACATAACTTGGCAAATAGCTATTTGCAAAAATGCTTCACACATTAAATTCACATCTGTGCAGCAATCAAAATACTGCCCACAAAATCTTTATTATGACTTACACTTAACTCTGGCTAGAATCAGGAAGAAGTTATGTGACTGGATTAATTAGTTTCTCAAGCCCAAGCTCAAAGAAAATTCATAAGAGCCAAACAAAATAACTTGATTTCTCTACATTTAAAAAATAGCCTGTATGCTGGGGGGATGTGAGGGAGACCTACCAGTTATTTAACTACAGACAAGGATTTTAAGTGAATTGTGGTTTTTAATTAAAATTTAATTGCCTTTGGTCTTTCTTGTAGCATTTACTCAAAGTCCAAGAGGAATACAAAAGGAAAGAGGCTGAACTTGAAAAAATCAAAGATGACAAGTTACAGGTGGAAAAAATGTTGGAAAATCTTAAAGAAAAGGTACAGGAGTCCTAAGTGGCCCTTTCTCTTTTCCCCTTTTTCAATGACAGTGATTCTGCTCTGGAAGTTTCTTCAGTAGAAATCAATATCAAATGTTTGGTTTGTTGGGGATTAAAATTGCCTTTCTAGGATTATTCTTATTTTAAGGTTTCTGATTTTAAGAATGACTCTTTAGCATTTGTAAAGGTCCTGGAGAATATACTTCTCGGTGAATAAAGTCAGTCAATCCCTAAAGTTCCCCAGTCTTCCCTCTTAGAGAAGACCAGGGTGTATAACTCTTTTCTGTTTACTCTTGTCAAGCAAATAGGAATGTAGAAAACTCATGTGACACAAAGTACTTTTTTTTTTCTGGTACTGGGGTTCCTGGAAGCCCTTCTACCTCTGGGCTATACTCCCAGACCTATTTTATATTTTGAAACAGGGTCACTTAAGCAAGCATGGCTAGTTTCGAACCTGCGTGATCCTCATGTCTCCACCTCCCAAGTGCAGGGATTACAAGCGTGCACCACCACACCCGGTGACACAAAGTACCTTTAATTAAGCATTTCGTTAAAGGAAGAAACACAAGTGAGAATAGAGCATAGATGGTTCTTTGTAGACAGGTCCAGCTAGTGTAATCATGACCAACTAGAGGAACCTAAAGGGAAAAAGCAATCAGACATGGTATTCTAAAGCTAGACAATAGCAACAGAGAAGGCAAGAGACTTTGAAAGTGGACTCACCTGACCAGATATTAAAATGACCTGTGCATGCACAGTAAATAAAAAGTTTCGTACTGATTCATGAATGCACAATCAGATCATCAGTGGAACAGAAGAGTTCAAAAGTAGATCCAAGAAAATATAAGAATTGAATGTAATAAACACTATTTCAAAATATGAAGAAAAATTGAAATTTCGTAAATGATGTTATGACAATAACTGAGAGCCCTCTGGGAGGTCTAACATATGGATGGATTATTACCATGAGTCCGGTGCCCAATCTATTTAAGGTATATAAAGTCTAGTAAAGTCGGATATGGTGGCACATGCTTGTAATCCCAGTACTTGGGAGGCTGAGACAGGAGGACCCAGGTTCATGGACAGCCTCAGCTACTTAGTGAGGCCTTTGCAACCCAGTGAGACCTTGTTTCAAAATAAAGAATAAAAAGTAGGGCTGTGGCTAGCTCAGAGGTAGAATGCCCCAGGTTCCAACCCCAGTACTGCCAAAAAATAAATAAAAAATAAAAAAATAAAGTCTAGCAATAGGTGTCTCCTTGTCATACTTCTTTTCTCAATGACAAAATATTCAACTGAAGTTATTCTCTGAAAAAGAAGGCTCATTGAGTAGAACTACCTGGTTTTAATGTATCAGAAGGAAGAGAAAAATTAAGAGCTTGGACCAAGAGTTCAAAACCAATGGCAATACAGTCTCTCAAGAGTTTCTGCTCTTTATCTTCTGGGCTAAGCTCAGGAAGATGGACAGTGTTTCCCCCAGGGTATCACTAGGAACTGGAATTGTTGAAATGAATGATTGAAAGTATTTTCTTCTGGAAGCCGTTTGCAATATGCTTTTAAGTTTTCCACATCATAAAACCAACACACTTTTCAGTTTCATGGGTGTTTTTTTTGTGTGTGTGTGGTACTGGGGCTGGAACTCAGGGCCATTCTACCTCTGAGCAACACCCCCAAGCCCCATTTTTATTTTTATTTTTGAAACAAGGTCTCACTGAGTTGTGAAGGGCCTTGCTAAGTAGCTGAAGCTGTCTGCAAACCGTGATCCTCCAGCCTCAGCCTCCCAAATGCTGGGATTACAAGTGTGCACCACCACACGCACCCTTCATGAGTGTTATTAAAGGAGCAAGCACAATCCCTGATAAATTCATTTCAAGCATTTAATTGAAAAATGCCAAAGCTGCTATACTTATTGGGACTTTCCTCATACTATCAGAGCTTTTAAGTTGTCCCAAAGCTGCCGCCTAGCTTGGTTTCACTTTCCACATGAAATGAACTGTGTAGCCAGAGGGCTGTGGATGTACAGAGGGTTACACTAATGACATTGTGCTTAGAATAACTCTTTAGGATTGACATCACAATTTGACTAAAGAAAATTTTGAGTGTAAGCAGCTTTCTGCTTTGTAAAGAATTTTACTTAAAGAAATGAGAGATCAGATAGCCTAAAAATGAGTGTTTCCCATTTTGAAATGGAATATCCCATGGAGTGGTGGCTAAAGAGGACAAGGAGAGAGATCCAAAAGTGATTCAGAATATGTTTCTTTTTCTGTTTTTTTAAGCAAAACTTTTTCAGAGAAATTCATGACAGTTCGTTATAAATTGATCTTCTCTGGGAAGCTGATTGTGGCCAAATATTTCAACCTGACATAATTAGGAAGCAAAGTACCATCACATTAGACTGCAAAAGAATTTCAGGTTGAAGGGAAAGAAGTAGATTTTGGTGAGGAGGGATCTTTTTTGTTGTTTTTATTTGGGTTTCTTGACAGTAAGGAACAGGGTGAGTTATTGTCACTGTTTTGCAATATAACAATGGGACTTCTGTCTGTCTTACTACAGAAAGAAATGACTTTAAATCTGCTAGTATAATTTAGAGTAGCCAGGCGTGGTGGCACACTCTTGTAACCCCCGCACTTGGGAGGCAGTGACAGGAGGATCACACAGGTTCGAAGCCAGCCAGCCTCACTGGCTTAAGAGACTGTTTCCAAATAAAATATAAAATAGGTCTGAGAGTGTAGCCCAGAGGTAGAAGGATTCCATCACCAGTACCACCCAAAAAAATTAAGGTAAGAAACATTCCTGTAATATACCTTCTATTTTTTAAATACCAACTATAATAAAGTCAAAATCAGGTTTTAGAAGGCAGCAGTTCTTTTCAAGACAGCTAAAACATTTCAGGAAACCTTAACATTTTAAATCACTCCAATCTGTTAAATTCTCATACTTAAAAAATGGCCTACTGGATCACTTAATCTAACCTGTAGCTTAAAAGTGAGCAAGTGGTTTAAATCAAATTTGGCATAATGTTTACTTCCTGGATTGCATTCTAAAGGCCACAGTTTGAATGGATCATTCAAAAAGGAGTTCCACAAAACATATAAGCTTTAGAGACCTCTTTAAAGAAAACAGAAGGAATCTTGTCCCTGCAAAAGGCTTGTGGAAGGGAAAAAATGAAAAAAAAAATCTAAAAATCTAAGCATTACCTGCCCCCCCAGGAGCATTTCCCCAGCATTTTCTTTTTCTTTTTTTTTTTTTTTTTTTTTTTTTTTTTTTTTGGTGGTACCAGGGGTGGAACCCAAAGGCTTTCTACCTCCGAGCTATACTCCCAGACCTTTTTTTATATTTTATTTGGAAACAGGGTCTCACTAAGTTGCTGAAAGCCTCACTAAGTAGCTGAGGCTGGCTTCAAACCCATGTGATCCTCCTGTCTCAGCCTCCCAAGCATGGGGATTACAAGCGTGCACCACCACACCCGGCTCAGCATTTTCTTTTAAAACATTAAAACACTGAAGCAGTGAGACTGAAGCTAAAACAGTAGTTTCTTTTTTTATTGTTGTTATTCCTGGGGATTGAACTGAGGATGATTCTACCTTCAAGCTACATTGCTAGCACTCCTTTAATTTTTTATTTTGAAACAGTGTCTTGCTAAATTATCAAGGGTCTTTCTAAGTTTCTGAGGCTGGCCTCAAACCTGCAATCTTCCTATCTCAGCCTCACAAGTACTGGGATTATAGGAGCAGTAATTCTTTTATTCCTCTGAAGGCTCTTCTTTCACCTACAGAAGGCTTTTTCATTACATGCATAATACAGAAAAGTTGTTCTGAGCATCCTAAGACAGAACGGAAGATCCATGAATGGATCCATGTCTGGAGGCATGGATTTCACCTGAGCATGTCTTCCAGAACCTACCTGCTACACCCAGTGAGAGAAAATTTTTCAACAAAGAAGGCCACTGACTAACTAGAATTAGGTCATTTCTTGCTATAAAATCAGAAATATTCTAGCTGATAATGTCCTTATTCCAAAGAAGAGAGGGAGAGAGAGTCACTAGTCAATAAATCAAGGCTCTCATTTTAGTTCAAATGGCAACAGTTTATTAACTGTGAGTAAACTGGCTACTTTACAGATTCTCCATTCAGAGATGTGACTTACCATTAGCAGAGCATGGACCTAAAATTAAAAAGAAAAGAAAAAAAGGCCCTCGTAACAGAATGACTGGAGATAAAACACTGGTTCTGCTACTTCCTATCAATATGAACTTAGCTAACTTAGATAATTTCTCCTAGCCTTACTTTCTTCATCTGTGGAATGGAGATAATATATATCTAACAGTAGTTGGCATCTAATTAATGTACAATAAATGTCAAGTCTGGTCCTCCACATTTACTTATATAGACTCAAGAATGAGGAAGACCGGGCATGGTGGCACACACTTGTAATGCCCGCGCTTGGGAGGCTGAGACAGGAGATTCGAAGCCAGCCTCAGCTACTTAGTGAGGCTCTCAGCAACTTAGTGAGACCCTGTTTCCAAAAAACATAAAATAGGTCTGGGAGTGTAGCCCGGAGGTAGGAAGCCCCGGGGTTCTGACACCAGTACCACCAAAAACAAATAAATAAATAAATGAGGAATGTAAGCCAGCTATGGTGGTACACAGGAGGATCAAAACCCAGTACTTGGGAGGCTGAGACAGGAAGATCACAGGTTCAAGACCAGCCTCAGCAACTTAGCAAGACTCTTGGCAACTTTGTGAGACCCTGTTTCAAAGTTTAAAAAAATAAAACAGGTCTGGGGATATAGCTCAGCAGTACAATGCTCCCCTGGCTTCAATCCCCAGTACCCCATACACAAAAATGATGAGGTATGCATAAAAACAAACTGGAGAAGATAAATGTTTCTGTGTTGTAAGCTGTATAAAGATGCTTTTGTAATTCATATTCTTTCCCCTCCCTATTTTTGTTTTTTTTGGGGGGTTTTTTCTGTACTAGGGATTGATCCCAGGGGCATTCTACCTCCAAGCTACACCACAGCCCTGTCTTTTTTAATTCTTTATTCTGAAACAGAGTATCACTAAGTTGCAGAAGGCCTTACTGAGTATCTGAGGCTGGCTCCGAACCTGTGATCCTCCTGTGTCAGCCTCCCAAGTACTGGAATTACAAGTGTATGCCACCACACCCCTCACATTCTATAATCCAAACTGGGCAGTATTGTTTTTATTGTCTTGTGTTAAGATATCTGTTGTGTAGTTAATTGAAACCAACTTTATTGCCAGATATGATGAACTGACCCAGGAAGCATGTTATTCCCACAGGAAAACTGTGCTTCCAGACTGTGTACATCGAGCCAGGAAAGTGACTACCCTCTTGAGAAGACAATGAACAGTAGCCCTATCAAATCTGAACGTGAAGCACTGCTAGTGGGTAAGGAAGCTAACATGCACACCCATAGGATACTGGGGAGGAAGTAAGGCGTTTACCCAAGATTGATTAGCACATGCCATGCATTTATGAAGCATGACAATGCAAGGACCCAGAGTCCTGGAGACAATGGGGTAAGAAAGATTTCCATACAAATTCTAACAGCAGTTTATAGCCCTCTCCAGGTTTCTGTAGACAATACTGTGTCACATGTGTCAGTGTGAGCATTGTGCTAAGCTAAGAAGGGTCAGCTGCAGAAGTACATTGTAGACTTTGAAAAATCTCTAAGCAAAAATAGCTAAACCCTTTTGTAACTGCTCAGAGGGCTAGCACAGGTGCTGTTAGGCAAAGAGCCTTTCCCAATTAGGTTCTGGAGTTTTTGCCTCTCAAATTTTCCAGGCTACCAGCTGATCCACTTTTAGACATGCACTTCTGACACCAAATGAGAGGGTATTTTTACCCTCTCACAAAATATGTAATGTCTTATCTAACATGACTTTTCCAACTCTTCAAAACTACATGGGTTTCCTATAACTCAATTTCATTTAATCCTGATACCAAATATCCAAAGTTACCTTCATACTCTGCAGGTTAAGGGCTCAGGCCTACAAATGTGCCCTTATTTTAAATATCAGTCTCAAATATTGTGTCCCAGCCAGGCATGGTGGGACATACCTGTAATTCTAATACTTGGGAGGTTGAAACAGGAGGACTGCAGGCTCAAGGCCAGCCTCAGCAATTTAGCAAGAACCTGCTTCAAAACAAAAATAAAATAGGGATGAAGGTTTAGCTCTGAGGTAGAAATCCCTTGATTTCAATCTCTAGTACTCCCCCCCAAAATATTTCCTTTGCGGTAACAAATGTCTGAGATAATCAACTTACAAAGAGAAAATATTTATCATGGTTCAAAATTTTGGAATTTTCTATCCATGGTCAGTTGGTCCCATTGCTTCTGGGCCTATGATGAGGCAGTCCATCCTGGCAGTCAG
This sequence comes from Muscardinus avellanarius, assembly GCF_963383645.1. Taxonomy (NCBI): domain Eukaryota; kingdom Metazoa; phylum Chordata; class Mammalia; order Rodentia; family Gliridae; genus Muscardinus; species Muscardinus avellanarius. Next base: position 76,426,388 of record NC_137792.1, read on the forward strand.
GATATGAAAGACAGAAAGAGAGAAGAAGTGGTTGGAGTCCCAGTAACCCCTTCTTAGGACAGGCCCCAGTGACTATAAGACTTCCCACCAGGCCCCACATCTTGGGAGCTGATTCTACCATCGTCCAAGAGTGCTATGGGCTAGGGACTAAGCCTTTAAGACATAACCTTTGGGGGACACTCCAGATCTGAATATAGCAACTAAGTTACCTATACCCCTCTCCAATTTGGCTACAAAGTCAGGAATTCCAATGACCCATGCCCCAGGTTTGTTAATTTGCTAGAATAACTCATAGAGCTCAGAAAAGTGCTTTGATTACTATTACCAGTTTATTATAAAGGATGCAATTCTGGAAAAGCAAAATGGAAGAGATGTGCAGGGCAAGGTCCTAGGTAATATGGAGCCCCTTTACCCTTTTCTGCTCTTGCCACCCTCCCAGCATCTTGAGATGTTCACCAACTGGGAAGCTCTCTTAACTCTCTCATTTATGGGTCTTTATGGAAGTTTCATTAGATAAGTATGATTGAACGAAGGTTTCCTGAAAGTTCCAACCCCCTAACCATACCTTTGTGATGCCCCATCACAAAGATAATTCTCCAGAAATTCCAAAACATTTTTTGAGCTGTTATCCAGAAACAAGAAAAAAATACCAATATTTTATTATATCACATTGGCAGATGATTCAAGAGACTACCCATGACATTAGACCCTGGTGGGCTCCAATGAGATAAATGATAGAATTGCTCTCACTATAAAAAATATTCAAGCAAAATAGCGGTCGGGCATGGTAGCACATGCTTGTAATTCCAGTACTTGGAGGCAGAGACAGAGGGATCACAGGTTTGAGGATAGCCTCAGTAACCTAGAAAGACTCTAATTTCAAGCAAAAAATGAAAAGGAGGCTGGGAGTGTAGCTAAGAAGTAGAATGCCCCTAAGTTCAATCTTCAGTACAAGAAAGAAGGACAGAGAGAGGGAAAAAGGAAGAGAGGAAGGAAAGAAGGAAGGAAGGGACAGAGGGAGGGAAGGAGGGAGGGAGGGAGATGCTAACGGTTAAAGAATTAGGCAGACTTGCCTTTCTAACTTGAACCCACCATTTCTTTTCTGGGCTTCGGTTCTTCTTCCACCTGCAAAATGGGCATAATATTACTACCTCAAAGTGCAGCTGTGAGTATTAGCTATGATAATTAGTCTAAATCACTTAGCATAGGACCTGCCACATAGTAAGCCCTCAGTAAAAAAAAATCCATTTTATACTTACACTGCTATTCACAAATACTTATTGACTATATATTCCATTTGGAGAACAGTGGCATATTGAAGTTCTAAAATACACAATCACTTAAGATTGAATGGGAACTGGCTAATCCCCATTGTCTTCTAGGAAGCCTAGCCATACAGGAACCTCACACCAATCTCCAAAGTCCTCTGTTTATGTTGAAGTTCTATCTGCCTCCTTTGGTAATGGATATTATGCTCAGATTTAGCACTTAAAGGTGCACAAGGGGATCTGGCATTGAATCTTAGAGAAAAGTGACAACTTTTAACATTGTTTTCCAACTCAAATTTTTAACAAATTGGCATAGCAACAAGGAAACCTGTCAGAAAAGAGTTGAGGGTAGAAAGAAGCCTCTAAGGGAAAAAAATCCTTTAAAATAAGTGTTTCTTGTTTTGGTTTTTAAATAATATGGGCTGACAGAGAAATCTACTTTTTTAAAATCTTGTCTTTGGAATGAGAACTCACAAAAACTGTTTGGTGTCTTTCAACCTATGAATTTATTTCTTGGCACTTGACAGTCTTTCTTGGCCATGACATCTGGAATTTCTTTGAATGTGGACTGTCTTCTTCAGAATATAAGTTTCTCAACTTGAGTCAGTGTTTGGAAGTTCAATTTACCTCATCATTTATGAATAAAGTAATTTTAGAAGGAATAGCATCAATTTTGAACAGAGTTTGAATACTTCCATCAGTTTGTCCCAGAGTCCTCTACCCCACCCCTTTGCCATCTAATATTCGAAATATTTTCATGAAAAAAATGAACATTAAGCTACCATTTAAACGTGTGCTACTCTTTGTGAGTCTCTTAAAGAAGCAGAAAAGTTGTTGTCGATAAACCAAATCAAATTTCATTGTTATTTCCTGGCAGTTTTCAGCAAACCCAATTTTAGGTCTTGTCAGTGTAATAAAGAACTTATGAGCAGAGTTAGAGTCAAAATAATTTAAAGAAAAGATAGTACACTTTTGAACTTTTTTTCTCACTTGTTGCCAGAGAAAGATGAGAACAAATAACCTGATGGCCAGAACAAAGCAGTTGGCTCGACTGCCAGTCACCCCAGAGTTAGATTGAGCAGGAAGCACTTGTGTTCCTAGAATCTGTGAACTGTGATAGAAATTCTGTTGACATGAAGATATCTAAGCACAGAATGCTAGTGACTACTTGAGTCAGTTGTGAATGAAATGTTTTCCTTTCTTTACAGAGCTGTTCTCGAAATAAACCCAAACACAATCAGCAGATTCTCTTGTGAGAGGCACTAGGTTAATTAGGCAAAGTACATTATGTGTATGTTTGCCACAACAAAAAGACATTATTTACACGTAAGAGGCTGAAGTCTAAAGACAGTGTGAAGGAACTGCAAAAATCTACCACAGGCTGGGCATGGTGGCCCACTCCTGGAATTTCAATACTTGAGAGGCTGAGACAGGAGGACTACAGGTTCCAGACCAGCTTCAGCAACTTAGTGTGACTCTCAACAACCTAGCATGAATCTGTTTCAAAACAAAAAATAAAAAATGCTGGGGATGTATCTCAGTATTACAATGCCCCTGGGTTCAATCCCCAGTAGCCCCCCCCTACACACACACGCGCATGCACACACACACACACACAACTAGAACCATCTAAATTCATGTAAAATTCTAAAATTTAAATGGCCCTTAACCATCACAAATGATGGAAGTTCTTAAATGACATCTTATTATAGAAACTACATGAGTAAACTGTGTGCAAACCCAATACTGCCCCAATATACTGATGTTGTATATATATTTTCATGTTGTATGTATGGATTAATTCACTATTAAATGAATCTCAAGGAATATCATGCTCAAGCATAACCTCTGGGATATTATCTCTGTAGGGATTATTTCCACATTCCTTCATGTTCACCCGTTTGGAGCAAGCATTGAATACATCTGTTCCTATTTGCATCGTCTTGATAATAAGGTATGTGGGGGCTTGAGGGAAATGCCAGGGGATATGGGGTTCCTTGAGAATTGGTGACCTTACTCTCCTCAAGCATAAATAGGCCATTGCTTATTGCTCTAAGGAAGTTTTCCCCACTTGGCTGCCTTCCCTCTTGAAGTAGGATGATCATCTATCCCAGCTTGCCTAGGACTAGGAAGTTTTCTGGTACTTGAGAATTTCAATGCTAAAACAAATGAAGTCTCTAGCAAACTCAAATGAGTTGGCCACCCTGCCTCCAAGATGTATCTCTGAATAATTTTTCTCTCTTCTCTAAATTTACATATCAGCTGCAAATTAACCAGTAAGTTAACCACTGTCAGATTTTTTATCCATCCACGTTTTGTCCTGGGCCTTTGCTTTTGAAAACCAGAAGACTTATTCCAACTACTCCTCTCACCATCTACATTCCTGCCACTTACTGTGATGCAATGGAGAGGTATCACAAAATATGGAAGAGTGAGCCATATTTAATAACACAGACTAAAGATTTGCTCAAGTTGACCTCATGGGCCATTTCCTTCCCTGGATTCTATTCTTCTTGCACGCTCACAAAGCATATAGAGCAAGAGGAAGTGCTGATTCCTTGGGAATTCAAGGACACCTCTCAAAGGCAGGAAGGCACCCTGACTCCTCAAAATGAACACGCTCCTGATACATTTTTTCCAAAGCAGCATTCAGTTAAACCTGCTCATGGGATGTACTCAGTGTTTCACAGGAACTGGGCCTCTTGAGAAGTGCCATTGACTCCAGTTTCCTGGCACTTTGATGTTCAAAATGTCAAGTCATTTAAACAGATGCCTTCTTAGCAGGGCATGGTTGTGCACGCTTGTAATCTCAGCATTTGGGAGGCTGAGACCAGAGGATCGCAATTCACAGATAGCCTCAACTACTTAGTGAGGCCCTCCGCAAATTAGTGAGACTCCGTTTCAAATTAAAATAATAAAAAGCAGGGCAGGGGGTGTAGCTCAGAGATCGAATGCCCCTGGGTTCCATCCCTAGACTTAAAAAAAATAAACAGATGCCCTCTTAACAAAGGTCCTGTCCCATGGGGGAATTTTACTCTTCTAACCATTTTCTATTGTGGTGATCCATCTTCCGTGGTAGTATTCACTTTACTTCTAGCAAGTACTCCCCTCTCACTTCCCTCTAGGAAGTGGTAATCCATTTGAAAGTGAAGAAGAGAATGGAATAGGATAAAGTGGTCAGTTTCAGTACTATGAAACAAAACCATGTGTCAGTAAAAAAAAATTATATGGCTCCTTTTTGATTTACAAAAACAATTCAAAACATTGTCTTTACAATGTTATCAGCATGGAAGTGTAGTGAAGAGAAAGTGAAAATTATCCACAACCCCACCCCTCCAAGGTCGACAGTTTTGGCATATATTTCAGACCGTTTCTATTATATATTCTGTTCCTATAGTATGTGTAAACATTATCTATTTATGCTTTTTTGAAATGGGATTCCACTTTCTTTGATACCCTGCAATGTGCTTCTTCCACTTAACTGGATCCAGTCTGCTACTAGCCCTGGAAGGAAGGCATGACCTACTTCCTGGCCTAAGCATAGCTCACCTTTACCAGCTTTTTGCCAGGGCCTCTCAATGTGAGGGCTTGTAGTGTTAACAACATTATGGCTCCTCCTTCCAGCTTCAGGAGCATTCAGAATAGCAGTAACTCCTGGCTTTTTTAAGGATTTTTTAATCCTCTTCAGCCCTGTTGCTCAAGCTCACAGTTAGGAAGGTGGCTACCAATGAAAAGATGACCATATAAAACAAGCCCTAGCTGGGCATGGTGGTATATGCTTTTAATCCTAGTCCTTGAGAGGCTGAGATGGAGCATCCCAGGTTCATGGCCAATCTCAGCAACTTAATGAGGCCTTCTACAATTTAGTGAGACCCTGTTTCAAAATAAAAAATAAAATAGTGTTGGGATGTAGCTCAGTGGTAGAGTGCCTCTGGGTTCAATCCCCAGTACCAAGAAAAAGCCCTAAAGGAGCCCCCAGGCTTATTTTCATAGTGTTGTGTGTGTGTATTTACTTGCATGTGTACACATAAGGGAGAAAGAGAAAGACAGAAAAGGGGGAAGGGGGAAGAGAAAGACAATGCATAGAAGTAGGACCACAAAACATTCTCCATTCCTGTTACTTTATGAGCTAATGCATTCATAAAGAATTCTGCTCTAGCTACAGCCATTTCTGTCTCCCTGCCCTCTAAAAGATGGCTTCAGTGGGCCTGCACATAGCATCAACATCACCAGCAGCTATCATTCATTAGGCCACACACCCAAACTGCTCCACACAAATGACACCAGCCCTCTCCAATAGCAAACTCAGTGCAGTGTGTCTTGTGCATCACAATAGAGAAACACTGTCTAAACACCACTCTCTCAGCACACACACACATATGCACAAGGAGCGGGAACAAGTTAACCTCCCACTTACACACACACACACACACACACACACACACACACACACACACACTAGCATTTTAAAATAGGCAGCACTGGGAAAGAAAAGCCAGATTGGAAACAGAAAACTGGTTTTGAATGGAGGGTTTCCTCTTTGACCTGCAGATCTGTACCAGTGATGTGGAATGTCTCATGGGTAGACTCCAACATACCTTCAAGCAAGAAATGACCGGCGTTGGAGCCAGCCTGGAGAAGAGATGGAAATTCTGTGGCTTTGAGGGCTTAAAACTGACTTGAATCTCTGCCTAACAACTTGGGATCCTGAAAATACATGTGTGTTGGACAAACTTAGAAAAAACGATCTCTATTTGCAATGGTTTTTCAAGTGGAAGTTACTTTAAATACAGCAGTTCATTCCTGGAATAGTTTTTTAGTTAAAATAAGGATCCTACAACAGCACCTCAAGCTACAGGCCCTAAAAAGAAATTTCCTCAAACCTCAAGTGCTATAACGTCCTCCCTTGTCTGGCAATTAATTGTCTTTTCTTATTAGTAGTATTGAAAACCTTCTGAGGCTGAAGAGTATTTGCAGTGTTTCCAGTGTCTGTACTACTGTTGTAGACCTTGGTATTTTTTTTAAACAATATTAACTGAAATGTTTTGAGAATTCATATGTGGTTTGTTTCCAAACTTCTCTTTTCATTGATGTTGCTACTGGTGAACAGAATGAGAGAAATGTTAGATACTCAGTAAACAGCATTATCTTTCTAATCCTCAGTAGACTTCTAGATAGCACATGTCTTCTAGAAGGTGCTTTACCAGGTTTACCTTTGAAAAAACAAAGCATGGTTTGTGACTTTTGGGAAAATAATGATGAACCAAAAGCTGACAAATGTTCCAAAGGTATTTTCTCTGATATAAAAAGGTTTTATTTCAGAATTTAAAATAATAAATCTAGATGTATTTTTAGGAAGCAAGTATCCAGTATGACTAGCATGTGTCTATGCTATTCAGAATCACTTGTAGTCTGATCTTAAAGGAAGGCAAGTTTAGTTTTCTATTAATTGAAACACACTCATGTGAGGGTATACACACATGTGCAAAAGGGATTTATTTTATTATTCTTTCCTCTCTGGTCTTCTTACCCTTTTATTTTGCTTTTAGTGTATTGAACTACAAACTGTGTACTGATGTAAATATGTTAACTTCATGTTGAATGTTTGTAAAGAGTTAATATGAGTATTAATAGTAATGACTTAATGAAGAAATAATGGGTCAGGGTGTCTGAGGCTTCCTACAAATGGGTTCACTCCACCTGGAATGCCAATTGCCAGGGACACCTCCATTTCTGGGATGCCCATAAGCAAATTGCAACAGCGAAGTGTCAGTGGACTAGGCAGGAAGTTCTGCTTGGCATAAAAGAAAAGGAAAGAACAGGGTTTGGGGCTAATATCCTGAAGCAGAGATGATCTTTATTTATTTAGTGGTGCTGGTTGTGCTGGTGCTGTTTATAATAACACAAGTGTGCCCTACATTGAAATTAAGAGAATGCATTGGATAAGCAAAACCAATGGAGAGTATTTAACAAAAATACTTTGTAAATGAGTTCCCAGTAGTGTTCAAAGTTGTATTTTTTAAAGATAAATATTCTTTTTAATACTTCGTGTTGGTCTGTTTTGAATAATTTATTTTCCATGTAATCTTTTAGTAGATCTCATTTCCTCTCTTGGAATATCCAAGATGTTAGGAGATGTAAACCTATTTGACAAATAGAAATAGCATTCTGCACTGCCTACTCATGCTGAAAGTTGACTCCCCCCTCAAGTACCCTGCTGTGTCCCCAGCAGGAAGCTGGGGTTATTTTTACATTAGCTTCATCATTGAAGCATCTCTATCACCAACACTGTGGAAAGTTTTGTTTCACCAGTCTCAGGGGTTCCTATAATACCTTATGTTAATATCTATGAAAGTGAGGGGAAATTTCCACTTATCAGTTATTTCTTATTTAAATAACTTAACGTAAAATAAATTTCAAGGAAACAGCTGCCACACTTAAGCACTTCATCTTCCTTCACTTAATCTATTTATATTGCAAACTATTTCTAGTACACCTACCAGTCCAGGTGTCCTTTTCCCAGCCAGATTCAATATACTAGTTGTGAATGGAAATATTCTGTGTCAACTTGACCATTTGCTCAGTCCCACATCAGTCTAGAGGTTCTGACGTTACTTTTTAGGTGTGATGAACATTTTTGTAATTGTACATCATAATAAAATCCAAAGTGATACAAACATACATGCACTCAGCCTTTGGTGTAGTTCGCTCCACATCCCTCCTCCCCCTCCTCCTTCCCTAAACACTTTAGTGAGATTGGTAGTGATACCTTTATATGTGGACATAATATTATTTGAATTGTTTCCTTCCTCAAACTTCCTTTATTTCTACCCCAAACCACTTCCATTATTCTACAGGTCTCTCTCCTCATTTACCTGAAGTCCCTTTTGTTTCCTGTTTTTTTTTCCTCTGGCTTCCACATATGAGAAAAATGTATGAACTTTGACTTTCTAAGACTGGATAATCTCACTTAACATAGTGTGATTAACATTTAAACCAGTAGACTTTGAGTAAAGCAGATTACTCACCATCATGTGGGTGGGCCTTATATAATCCATTAAGAGGAAACACTGAGGTCCTCTGAGGAAGGACTTCTGCCTCCAGGCAACCTTCGGGCTCAAAACTGCAACATGGACTCCTGCCTGAATTTCCAGCCTGCTGGCCAACCCTACAAATCTCAAATTCACAAGCCCCCACAATTGCATGAGCTAATTCCTAAAGTGTGTGTGTGTGTGTGTGTGTGTGTGTGTGTGTGTGTGTCCCATTAGTTCTGTTTTTCTGGAGAACCCTGATTAATACACTAAAGTTATTAAAATGTGTAAGAGTGAAGCATGTTTACATTATATAATCAAATTGAAGCACATTACTATCTCTCTCACAATACTTTCCATTCACCATAGATTTATTAATGAAGCTATTTTTCCTTAAGAATTTTCAGTGTTAATGAAGCTATTTTTCCTTAAGAATTTTCAGTGCTATTTATGATTTTGTTGTTCTTCCATAAATCAAAAATATTGCTGTTTTATTATTTTATGAGAGTATAGATTTTTTCCAGATAATAATGAATAGAAGGCTTTCTTTATTTTAAAAATGTTTGCTTCATTTCTCTTCCTAGTCCTGTGACATCTCTAGTTCTGATTTTTTAAAATATCACCAAGTTGCTTGTTAAATATCTTCAACGCAAAAAAGTTATTTTTAAGAAATGTGGGTCCCAAAATATATGACTTTTATATAGTACAAATTAAACTGTATAATTTGAAAAGACAGCATAGATGTGCAACAACTTTTGACTCACCCAGTGTATGGGCCTTTGGGTGCCTCAGCTCCCTAGGACAATACACCAAATATTCCTGGCTTCATTTTCCACCACTGTTGCTATCATTTCTGGGGTACCTATTATGTAAGTCATGCTGCCCAAAGTCACTTCCTTCCCATATGTCTTTAGGCAAGTTACATGGACACAATGAAAACTTCAATTTCCTTATAAACAAAATTTAGGAGAATTAGCACCTACCTCATAGAGTGGTGGTAAAGATTCAATGAGATAGGCTCTACAAATTGCCCCTGGCCCACAATAAGTTCTCACCAAAGAGTTATGATTATTTTTAGCCACATTTCATGATCTTACCCATATTTTATAAACATGTTTTTATGTTCACACCTAGAATTGTGGGGTTGATTTTCATATAATACAGAATAAAGTATCATTTGAAAAGACAGCATGAGCCTCAAAAAAAGGAAATTCAAATTTCTTTAGCAAAAGAAATTTGTTCAAACATTTACTCTGTCCCAATATATCAGGCACTGTGAGATACCAAAGTAGTATGCCTGGCCTTTGCCTTTGAGAAGACAGAAAGGCAGCTTTCACACATCCAACTGAGTCCTTCACCCTTTAGCCAAAGCCATAAAATCTCAAGTGTAAAAATATTCAGTGTTGAACAACCAGGAATGGTGTCAATAAGGTATTAATGATGTCTTGCTCTAGAGACTATTACTCTCCATGTAGTCAACCCTGTCCCCAGAACATAAGTTCCAAAAGAACATGGTCCTGATTGTCCTGTTCACTGCCATATTCCCAGAGTCCAGTGCACTGTAGGTGCTCAGTAATGTTTGGTATATGAGTACTTGTATAGCATTCTTAACTCTATATAATAATAATAAAGTGCTAACAATAATAATAATAATAATAATAATAATAATAATAATAGGTTAGCATCAATTATTGATTTTTATATACAGGATATATGAAGATGCTAGATGGGTTATAAATAGGTAGAGATTGATATTCATTCATTCATTTTTACTACAATGCGAGAATAGATATTATTAACCGATGTCTCATCTGAGACTTGGAAAGTATAAAGTAACTTGCTTAGGTTTCTAAGGGGCAGAAATGAGATTTCAGCCTCAATCTTTCCAACTGTAGCTTGAAATGTTTTACTGCTCCAATATTTAATTTAACCTTCATATCAACCTAATTGATAAGTATTATTAAAAACCCAGCATTGATCATTCATATACCATTATAGAGTGCCTGTTAATGTGCAAATCTTGGTGCTAGAAAGTCAATGCTGAACATAGTTGACCCTTCCTTCAGGAGTTGATACTCTGGTGTGAGAGCATGCTAAAGAGTAGTCATGTACCAAGTACTATGGAAGAGACACAAATGTTTAGAAGACTGAAATATAGACAAGAGGTGAAAACATGCTCAGAAAGGTTAAATTACTTGCCTAAGGTGCACAGCAAGTATGTGGCAAAACTCAAAAATTAAATCCAACTTGGCCTAGATCCAAGTTATGCTGTTTTCATTATACAAAGGTGCACCAGACTACTGATTTGGGGGGGGGATTTTTTTCTTTTTTTAATTAATTTATTTTTTATTGGTGCACTGTATTCAAAAAAACTTGTGTAGACATACGTGCACACATCGCCCAGTTAGTCCCTACCCCACACCATTCCTTCCCCCTCCCTCTTTCCCATGCTTGGCTTAGTGGTTGACATCTAATATTATATCAATTTATCCAAAATTAACAATGATAATCACACATAACAGATTCATTTGTCTGATATCAAACTTTTGATCACTTAGAGATAACATTTCAATATTTCTTTTTGCTTTCTTTCTTAACAGAGAATTGTCACCGACTAATCTCAGTTGGTCGTTATTGTCAGCTCCCGGTCAAATCCTCAGAAAGATGGGGCAAAAGGCAGGTGGAGTTCTGCAGAAACTTATCTGCAGCGATTCTTCCCCTCTATGAATTCCTTAAGTTTTTAGGTACGGCGCTTTGGAAAGAATCTGAGGTGGACAAAGGCTTCTTGAGCCAATGACACTTTATTACAAAAACTCCAAGAAATTTATACCTTTCACCAGTAAAGTTAATAATAAGAGAAAAGGGAGGTGGGTGTAATCATTGTGAAGTAATAATGAATGACATATAAACAAAGGTAATAAAACTAGTCCTTCAGCTGGCTGTTGATCTTCGAGAGATTGACTCCTGACTCCTGATTCTTTTCCAAGGTCTTTGCAGATAAGCAGTCCCAGGGGGCCACTTCCCAAAATAAACAAGCATGGCCAAGGCTTGGGGGTTTCTCGGGGAATCTTCTTTGGCTTTCTTGGAACTTTCCATCTTTTGGGCTCAGTTCATATAGCAAGTGTGGGGAGACGTGGTGATTCAGGTGGATGTGATAAAGTTTCTCCAGGTGTTGGCATTTTTATCTCCTAAATCTGAAAGCTTAAGCAAACTCACAACACAGTTTTGCAGACAAAATACCACAAACAACACCACAAAGTTCTTGGTTTTAATTGTCAGGTGTATTTCCTTAACTGCTGAGCACTCTTCTTTAGACAATAAGCCTATTAAAAGTCTAACCATCTTTAATAATCCATTTCTCTGTCACAAACCCTCTGCAACCTGCTTCTAACTTTCTAATTCCTTTCTTTCCCAGTTGGGACTTTCTTATGATAAGCTCTTCTTCATGCAAAAATGCTTTTCTTACTCTTACACGGTATTTCCTTTCCTTCATACATATATATTTAGAACGTCTGTCCTTTATTTTGTCATATTCATTAACCATGCGGTCAGCCTCTCTGTCTTCAGGAATATTTACACTGGGCGTAAAAGTCACCAATCTTTTTCCTTGAGTCTATTGTATTTGGGCAACTAAGTTGTGACACACAAGGTTTTTATCTTCTCTGTCTCTAGGCAGGATCTCAAGGGTAAACAAAGTTACCTTAAACTGAACTACCTTACCGGAGTTAATAGCTTAACCTAAGTTAGTGATAGTGAGGGTCAGAGACCCTTTGTAATTGCTGCAGCTGGAATGCTTATCAAAGCATCTGAATTCTGGCCAGTTTTTATTATTATTGAGCAGAGCCAAGGACGTTTAGGCAAATTATTAGAGAGTTTATTTCCACGGACTCAGTTTCTATTTGTAGTCCTAATTTCACATCACTGGAGCAATTCGTGTAGAAAGTTAAAGGAAATAATAGTGAAGGGTATCTAAAAGTGGGGGGTATTTTGGCCAGAGACGATAACTCTTTCTCGGGATTTTTGCCGATTAACTATGTGGAGTGGGGGGTCTCAACACATAGATGCCGAGGCAGCAGGATGTCTTGGCAGAGAATATTTTTTTCTTTTTTTTAAGGTGAAAGTATCATACATTTTTTCCAGAAAAAAATCTATCCTAACATGAAATATGAACTCTAAATACCCAAAACAATCTCGAAAAAGAACAGAGAAAGAATATGTACATTTTCTGATTTCAAACCTTATAAAGCTACATTAATTGAAACAGTGTAGTACTGCTATAAAGGCAGATATATAAACCAGTTGAGTAAAATAAAAAGCCTAGAAATAAATTCTTCCATATATGGTCAAGTTATTTTTGACAAGGTTTCCAAGAACATTTGGTGAAGGAAATAATGATCCTTTCACTAAATATTGTTGAAAAATAATAATTACATGAAAAAGAATAAAGTTGGACCCTTACCTAACACCATATACAAATATTAACTCAAAATAGATAAAAGACCTAAATGTAAATCTTAAGATTATAAACTTTCAGAAGAAAACCTCGGTCATAACACTTTACAACATTGAAATTGGCAGTGATTTCATGGATATGATTTCAAAGGCACCGGCAACAACAGAATAAATAAACAAACTTCCTAAAAAATAAAAAAAATATTGTACATCCAAAGACAATGTAAACAGAGTTAAAAGTTACTGATTGAATGGGGTAAAATATTTCCAAATGCTATATCTGAAGGTATATTAATATTCCAAATACCCTAAAAATCAGGAACAATAAAAGCAAACAGTACAATTTAGAAATAGGTAAAAGACTGAAATAAATAATGAATCTCCAAAGATTTTAACCAATAAACACATGAATATATTCTTCTTTGCTTAGTTTTCTGCTGGATGGAAAATCTTGTTTTTCTGGTTCTGGTGTGTATTACCTACTTCTTCCTTGTAGTTAATCTCTTTGAGTATTTTCTCTAGCGCTGGTTTTGAAGACATAAATTCCTTCAGTTTCTGTTTGTCATGGAAGCTTCTTATTTCCCCATCTAATTTGATAGATAGTTGTGCTGGGTAGGAAATTTTTGGCTGGAAGTTGTTTTCTTTCAGAGTTTGACTTGGTTTGGGAAGTCTGGAGTGATTCTAATTGGTTTGCCTCTGAATGTCACTTGGCCTTTGATTTTTGTTGCCTTTAAGATTCTCTGCTTGGCTTCCACATTGGTTATTTTGACAATTATGTGGCATGGGGAACCTCTTCTCTGACCCAGTCTAAAGGGAGTTCTATAAGTTTCCTGGACCTGTGTATCGACCTCTAGCTCTATGTTTGGAAATTTTTCTGCTATTATTTCTTTGAAGAGATTATTGATCCCTTTGGTTTCACCTTCTTTTCCCTCCTTTATTCTGGTTATTCTTAGGTTAGCTCTCTTAAAATGGGCCCATATTTCTTCAATGTCAGATTCCTGCTGTCTGGTTTTTTTCTAAGTTATAAATTGTGCGTTCATTTTTGGAGTGATCCTCTTCTAGGAGCAAGATTCTATTCTCCATATGTTTTACTCGATTGTTTATGCTTTGAATTGAGGCCTTTACCTCAATGGTTGCATCCTTTATGTCTTTTAGACTCTCTCAATTCTTTTTGAAGGTCCTGTATTATTTCTACAGTTATATTCCTGATTTGATCTTCTGGAGATCTCTGAATTTTTGTGTTATCAGGTTCCGATACTATGGGGTTGTGGGCATTTATTGCTCTATTGTTGTTCCTCTTTCCCATGATTTCAGAAGTTTGTGCCTTCCCTGGATCACTACAACTTCACTTAGGGTGCTCTGTATCTTGAGTCTGTGGTAATCTCAGTTGCCACTACTCCTTTTCTGGATTGTATCACAAAGTCTCAGACCCAGGGAGTTAATCGAGGCTCCATGAGACCGTGGGGGTGCTGGGCTGGGTGTTTTTCCGTGGGGAGCTGCGACTGAAGTGTGGTATCTCTGTCACTGCTACTCCTTCACTGGGTTGGACTGCAAAATCTCAGACCCAGGGAGATTATAAAAGTCCCTGGGCATGCAGTACAGGTATTTCTCCTTTAGGGGTCACAATTTCACTCACGGTTATTGTGCGTGTTGATCAGGAGCTGTCAAGGGCGCAGTGAACTTGCTGTCACTGCTGGCAATATGGCACCGCTGCCATGCCCTCAGCCGTGAGGCTGAAGCTGCTGGAAATATGGCGCCGTTGCCACGCCCTTTGGCTGTGAGGCTGGCAAATTTCTCTTCTGGTTTTGAGCTTCATTCTGTTTCTCTGGAAGGCATGATGAGCTTGACCACTGGGAGTTTTAGACGTTCTTTGCGCTGAAAGAACTGCTGAATTACACCTGAATGATCCACAGCCGCTCACTTCAGCTCCTTGTTTACCTTTCCTCTCTGGAGCCTGGTGCTGTGAGGGAAGATGGTGCTGGCATGGGCCCGCTGCTGCATTGTGGGCTTGATTTCTGATCTCTGGTTGTTCTTCTAGTCTTTTTTTCTCTGTCCCTTGTGTTTACATTTTTCATTTCTCTGCTGATGGTGTTTTCTGGCAATGAAAATCGCTGATTTTGTGGCAATAGAGATCGAGTTTAAGCAGGGCTTGTAAACGCTGCCCTTCTCGATCTGGGTTTTTTTTTTTTTCATACTGGGAATTGAACCCAAGGGTGTTCTACCTCCAAGCTACAATCCTCACCTTATTTTTATTTTTTATTTTGAAACAGGGTCTCACTATGTTGCTGAGTGTCTAAGTTGCTGAGGCTGGCCTGGAATCTTTGATCCTTTCATCTCAGGCTTCCAAGTACTAGGATTATAGGTATGCACCACCACACCCAGCTCACTTTCTATCATTTTGACTTAACTTCTCTGATTCTTTTTTCTTGACATTTAAAGAGGAAATGAAATCTATTTCTCTCAAAGAGTCATTTATAAGGTTTTGTTCAATTAAAAAATGCCCAGTATTATGCCTGTCAAAGTGCTCGATAAATAGCTATAATTAATATTTTCAAATAGTGTTTATATTTACAATAACTACAGAGCTTCCTTTATAGAATTAGAGACTTCACAGAGCCATACAGCAACTTAGCAAATGAGACCTGTTATCTCAGAAACATTCAGGTGATTTTACTGACCATTGCTCCATTGTAAATAGGTGATACTGATCCAAAACTGACACAGAAAAAAATTTTCTTTCTGCTGTCTTCTGATATATTTTCAACATCTTTCCAATCCTCCCCCCCTCTATCACAGGACAGACCACACCCCATTAACAAGAAGGCCAAAGAGGCCTTTCATCATCCATATCCCTAAATCCGTAACATCCCATTCTTTCCATTTGACAGTGAGCTTTGAAGATTTCAGCTTGCCTGAATTTTCTATATGGAAGATCTCAAAGGGATAGTGAAACAATTAATAATTGGAGCAATGGAAGGAAGGAAAATAAATTGGCTACACAAAGGTCTGAGCTCTCCAGGCTATAGAACCTTATGGAGATGATATCAGACCTTAGGTGGAAAATGGTATGCAGGACCTATTAGTGTCCAGCCTGATAACACTCACTCCAATTATGTTTGAGTATTGGAGTACTTAAAATTAATACTTCCCAGTAGAACCAGACCTCCCAAACCACTCATTAATATTCCTCAATAAGTAGCTTATGTTGTACTTTGAAGAGTTCTCAGTGCAATTCCATGCACAGATATTCTGACATTTGCTCATCATAACACCTGATGAGCTAGCAGGAGCAGATGCTCCCTCTCCATTATTGCAGCTAAGAGAAACAAATACTCAAAGAATGAATAGCCATACCCTCAGTTCCACTGCTCCTTGGATAATAGAATGTGTATGTGAATGCAGGATTCCTGAGTCCTCCCTGTATTCATTCCACTTCAACTCCAACCTCTTGCATGGTATGGCTAAGTGCATGAAAACTCCAACCTCTTGCATGGTATGGCTAAGTGCATGCAAAGTAGGGCTTCTTAACATTTTTCAGTGTCATGGGCTCCTCTATCAAAATTATATTCTTTTTGTGTATGTGGTACTGGAGATTGGACCCACAGGTATTCTAACTCCAAGCTACATCACCTGGGCCCTTTATTTTTTTTTATTTTGCAGCACAGTCTCATTAGATTCCTGAGAATCTTGTTAAGATGCTGAGGCCGGGCTTGAACCTGCAATTTTTCTATCTCACCCTCCAAAATACTGGTATTATAGTCATTAACCACCATGCCCTGCTTCAGAGTGATATTCTTAAATGTTTGAAATAGAGGGGATTAAAACTATTTATATGAAATTAATACACATAAAACTTTAATATGTGGGGTTAATATCATTGAATGTTAATATTTATAAATTATTCAGAAAAGTACCCATCACATGATAAGCTTTATATAAATATTTATTGAATAAACTATATATATATATATATATATTTTTTTTTTTTTTTTTTTTTTTTTTTTTGGTGGTACTGGAGGTGGAACCCAGAGGCTTTCTACCTCCAGGCTATACTCCCAGACCTTTTTTATACTTTATTTGGAAACAGGGTCTCACTAAGTTGCTGAAAGCCTCACTAAGTAGCTGAGGCTGGCTTCAAATCTGTGCGATCCTCCTGTCTCATCCTCCCAAGCGCGGGGATTACAAGCGCGCGCCACCACGCCCAGCTGAATAAACTATATTTTAAGCAATGAATTTACATACAATTGACATACTGATTCCATGTACATTTTGAATTTGTGAATCAATGGCAGGAGGCCTCCACAAGTCTGTGTTTCCGTATGGAATAGTGACAGATGAGCTTCATTGTGAACATGTATAAGACATTGTATTTAAGAGAAAATGATCCAAATGCTATTCACAAGATGTTAGTCTCCAAACATAAGTTCTGACACAGAAAAGGATCTGGAAATTGTTGAAGAAAAGTCCCTGAAGACATCTGCCCGATGTATAGCTGTAATCATAAAAAAGACAACAAATTCTAAATACATTTAAAACAAGAAATAAAACATAAGGCATTAACTTATTCTCTTTGCTAAAATATAAAGTTTGTATTCATACCAGTAAAACAGTGTTTCATGTGACTGGATCTCAAGACATGAAATTCAATATTTCAATTCCTATGTTGTTCAAGAGCTTTCTCTGTCCAAGACATTCTGGCGGCCAGTGAGGAATGTGAAGATGAATCTTACATGATACTTTTCCTTGAAGGATTTGAAGATTAGCTCAAATATTCAAAGGTATCTAGGCATGGTGGTGCATGCCTGTAATACTAGTTTTTTGGAGACTGAAATAGGAGGATTACAGGTTTGAGGCCAGCCTCAGCAACTTATCAAGATTCTCGAAGATGGCGACCAAGAAAAGTGGGGCTTAAGAGCCCTGCTAACAACCAATCTCCATTACCACAAAATCAGCGCCTTTCATAGCCAGAAAACACCATCACCAGAGAAACAAAAACATCACCAGGCTCCAGAGAGAAAGCGGACTGAGAACAGACCTCAGAGCCACAGAGGAGATACACTGGCCTCACGCCCGAGGCCGCGGCAGCAGCGCCATACTGCTGGCGGCAGCGGCAAGTTCACCGGATGGCTACAGCAAGCCGAGGTGAGCCGCTGCGGAACAGCCAGGCGGGATTTCTCAGCGCAGGGAGCATCTAAAGCTCCCAGTGGCTGAGCTCAGCACATGCTGCAGGGATTCAGAGTGGAAATCAAAACCAAGAAGAAATACACAAGCCTCATGGTTGAGGGCATAGTAGCGGCAACATATTGCCACCGGCAGCAGCAGCAGCGAATTCACCGAGTCCAGTACAGCTACATCTGCGAACTCAAGAACAGTGAGTCAAATTGCGGGCCACAGAGGAGAAATCCCAGTACTGTACTCCCTGGGACTTGACCCAAGTGGGGGAGTGGCGGTGACAGAGATATCGCACCATAGGAGAACGTGCAATCTGGCACCCCCCACAGTCTAAAGCAGCCTCTATCAACTCCCTGGGTCGGAGACTCTGTGATACAACCCAGTAAAGGAGTAGTGGGGTCTGAGATACTACAGACTCGAGATCCAGAGCACCTTAAGTGAAGTCATAGTGACCCAAGGGAAAAACCCAGAGAAGGCACAAACTTCCAAAATCATGGGAAAGAGGAATAACACTGGAGCAATGAATGCCCACAACCCCACAACATCAGAACCCGATAAAAGAGAAAATCAGAGATTTCTAGAAGATCAAATCAGGAAAATAACTGTAGAAATATTACAGGTGCTTCGAAAAGAACTCAGAGAGAGCCAAAAAGAGATAAAGGATGCAATTAATGAAGTAAAGGCCTCAATTCAAAGCACAAACAACCGATTAGACCACATGGAGAATAGAATCTCTTAGAAGATGATCATTCCAAAAATGAACGCATAGTTTCTAATCTAGAAAAAAATATCCGACAGTAGGAATTTGACATTGAAGAAATATGGGCCCATTTTAAGAGAGCTAACCTAAGAATAATTGGAATAGAGGAGGGGAAAGAAAGTGAAACCAAAGGGATCAACAATCTCTTCAAGGAAGTAATAGCAGAAAATTTTCCAAACATAGAGCAAGAGGTTGATACAAAGGTCCAGGAAACTTATAGAACTCCCTTTAGACAGGATCAGAGAAGAGGATTCCCACACCACATAATTGTCAAAATGACCAATGTGGAAGCCAAGCAGAGAATCTTAAAGGCAGCAAAAACAAAGGGCCAAGTGACATTCAGAGGCAAACCAATTAGAATCACTCCAGACTTCCCAAACCAAGTCATGAGAGCCAGAAGGGCTTGGGGTAACATATTCCAAACTCTGAAAGAAAACAACTTCCAGCCAATAATTTCCTACCCAGCAAAACTTTCTATCAAATTAGATGGAGAAATAAGAAGCTTCCATGACAAACAGAAACTGAAGGAATTTATGTCTTCAAAACCAGCACTAGAGAAAATACTCAAAGAGATTAACTACAAAGAAGAAATAGGTAACACTCACCAGAACCAGAGAAACAAGATTTTCCATCCAACAGACAACTAACATTGGTTATCTGTGGAGATTCATTATTTATGTTAGTCTTTTACCTATCTCTAAATGAATAGTATTGTTTGCCTTTATTGTTGTTAATTTTTAGGATTTCTAGTTGGAATATTAATATACCTTCAGATATAGCATTTGGAAATATTTTATCCCATTCTATTAGTAACTTTTAACTCTGTTTACATTGTCTTTGGATATACAATTTTTTTTATTTTTTAGGGAGTTTGTATACTCTTCTGTTGCCTGTGCCATTGAAATCATATTCAAGAAATCACTGCCAATTTCAATGTTGTGAGGTTTTATGACCCAGATTTTCTCCTAAAAGTTTATAGTCTTAAGATTTATATTTAGGTCTTTTATCTATTTTGAGTTAATATTTGTATATGGGATTAGGTAAGGGTCCAATTTTATTCTTTTCCATGTAATTATTATGTTTCAACAATATTTAGTTAAAAGATTATTATTTCCACCACCAAATGTTCGTGGAAACCTTGTCAAAAATAACTTGACAATATAGGGAAGAATTTAGCTCTAGGCTTTTATTTAACTCCAATGGTTTATATATCTGCCTTTAGAATAGTACTACACTGTTTCAATTATTGTAGCTTTATATGGTTTGAAATCAGAAAATATATATCTTCTAGCTTTGTTCTTTTTCAAGATCATTTTGGGTACCTAGAGTCCATATTCCATATTAGGATAGATTTTTTTTCCTGAAAAATAAATATATAAATATATGATAGTTTCACCTAAAAAAAATAGAAAAAAAATATTCTCTGGTAAGAAAGAAAGTAAAAAGAAATATTGAAATGTTATCTTTAAGCCATCAAAAGCTTGGTATCAGACAAATGAAACTGTTATGTGAGATTATCATTTTAATTTTGGATAAATTGCTATAATACTAGATGTCAACCACTAAGCCAAGCATGGGAGGGAGGGATGGGGAGAGAATGGGGTGGGGATCGGGTGGGGGCTGACTGGGCAATGTGTGCATGTATGTCTACAAAAGTTTGTATCCCACTATGATGTATGAATACAGTGCACCAATAAAAAAAAATAAGGGAAAAAAAAGATTCTCAACAACTAAGTAAGATCCTATTTCAAAATTAAAAATCAAAAGGTCTAGGGATGTAGCTTGGAGGTAGAATGCTTCTGAGTTCAATCCTACTACCAAAACAAAAAAAAGAAAAGAATCAAAGGTATGAATGAGTTTTAATATGTCTATGAGACGCATGCTACCCCTTTGAACCAGAACCATATAGTTTAGGAGAGAACAACTGGAATTCTGACTTCAAAGTGTTTCATATAATACAAATGCTCATTGACTACTATGGAGTTACATCCTGATAAGCCCACTGGACATTGAAAATATCACAAGTGAAGAAACTCATTTAATCCACTTAACCTACAGAACACAACACAGTACCCTGTGGAGGATGGGTTATTAATCCTTATGATGGCAGGAGTGACTGGGAGCTGCAGTTACTGCTGCCCACCTACTGCATACTGCTGGTCCAGAAAGAGATCAAAAATTTAAATTAAATATAGTTTGTACTGAATGCATACTATCTTTGCACAATCACAAAGTGAAAAACAATTAAGTCAAACCATTATTAAGTTGAGGACTATGCAGCTCACTCTTGCTTTGTATATTCACATAATACACACTCACACACATAAAACAATGTGTGCGGCACTTGGTAAAGCCAGTATTACAGTCACACCTTGTTTTTTCAGCAGAAGACATCTGGGTATTTTTTATAGTTTTATTAGTGCATTGCAATTATACATCATAGTGAGGTTCAATACAATACAAACAAATATAGCTCAATTCTATAACCTTTTTTGTGTTTACTTCAAACCATGCCTAAAGACAAAGTTTCTGAACCTGTCATTCAGGGCCCTTCA
Source organism: Muscardinus avellanarius (assembly GCF_963383645.1). Taxonomy (NCBI): domain Eukaryota; kingdom Metazoa; phylum Chordata; class Mammalia; order Rodentia; family Gliridae; genus Muscardinus; species Muscardinus avellanarius. The sequence goes on from NC_137792.1 coordinate 76,447,626, forward strand.
TTATTTGCCCCAAAACTTGATTCCAATAATATTTTCTACTCCCATCTTGCACATAACTTATGTCAACTTGACTTTTCCATATGTCCACAAATTCAAATCCTCCCCTTCCTAAAAGGCTCAGCCCAAATGCTAACTCCTACACTAAGTTCTGTACCCCCCCTTCCTCCCATATCTGATTGACCTCTCCCTTCTTTGAGCCCTAGAACATTTTATCTGTATATTCATCATGGAACGTAACCAATTTTCACATGAGAACATATGTGACATCTTCTCTGACAAAACCATATCTGATGCAATTATTCATGCATTCACTTAGAAAGTATTTATAGAAAAAAACATTACATGTAATAACTATTACTAGGCATATAACAGCAAACAATCAGACAAAACTATTTGTCTTATGCTATAGTGAAGGGGGTTGTTTTCATCAGCTTGAGCTGCCATAACAAATACCATAGACTGGGTGACTTGGAGTTGGGGTAGTCCAAGATCAACTTAATGGGTGATGCTCTCTGTTGAGAGCTCTCTTCTTAGCTTCAAAATGGCCACCTTTTCATTCGCAGAAAGATGAGAGAGAGAGAGAGACAGAGAGAGAAAGAGGAGAGAGGAAGAGAGAGAGAATTAGAAAAAACGGCTCTCTGATATCTCTGCTTACAAAAGGACTAATTTTATCATAAGGGCTCCAACCTTGAGACTTCATTTTACCATAATTACCTTCAAAGGACTCCATCTCAAAACACAATCATATCAGGAATTAGGGCTTTGCCATGTGAATTAAGGAGGACAATTCAGTGTATATATGGGCATCCTAACAATAAACCAAGTAAATAAATTATATAGATATTATATAATATATGCAAAGGTACTAAATGCTAAGGAAAAAGACAAAAAATAAAAAGAGGATAGAAAATATTAATGAAAAGTGTTAGGTTTGAAATAGGATAATACTTGAGCACCTGAGAAAACGTCATTTGAGCAAAGATTTTTAAAAGTTAAAGAAATGCATTATGTATACATCTGGAAGAGAAGTATTCTAGGCAAAGGGAGATCCAATTGCAAAAGCCATGTGACAAGAGCTCACATAATATATTTCAGGAACAGCAAAGAGCACAATATACCTAGAGTGCAGGGAGAGAAGGGGAGAATAACAAAAGGACCAGAAAGATACCCAGGCCCAGGTTCTACAGGACTATTTAGGCCATCATAAAGACTTTGGGATTTATTCTGAGTCAAAAATGGAACCATCTTAGTGTTTGGGCATAGAAATAAAATATATATCTAACTAGCATTTTCCAAGGTTTCTTTGGATGCTAAGTGCAAAGATGGAAGGACCTAGAGAACATTATGTTTAGTGAGATTAGCCGAACACTATGTTTAGTGAGATTAGCCAAACACAGACAGAAAAGGGACATATGTTCTCTCTTTATGATTGAGCTAGGGAGTATTTGGAATACCAAAAGGACTCCAAATAATGGAGGAGATCCTCAGTGTATCAAGGGAGGAAGGTTAGGGAAGAAGGAAGACTGAGGTTCATTCATGGAAATACTACCTTCGAATATGTGTATGCATGTGAATATAACATTGTCACTCTGGACACTTGGTATTAGGAGGAAGGGAAATGGGGAGGCTGGGGTCCACCACGTACTGTGTGAATGTATGCCATTGTCAACATGATCTATATTATGATGTGAGACTATAATGCACCAATAAAAATTTTTAAATAAAATAATGAATAAATAAATGGTAAGGAAAAAATAGTAATCCAGATAAGAAATGCTGGTGACTTTGGAACAGGGTCGTAGCATTAGAAGTAGTAAGAAATGATAGAATACTAGAAATATTTTTTAATGTTTTATTGGTGCATTGTAGTCATACATCTTAATGAAATACAAGATGGCACGTACATACATGCACACATTACCCAATTACCCCTTACCCAATTCCTGCCCCAATTCCTCACCCTCCCTCCTTACCATGTTTGGCTTAGTGATTGACATTGATGTGCTCCTTAATGTACATAAGGTGCATTAGAGAATTTCCCTCTGCCCCCCTCCCATCCCCTCAGTTAGATCACCTTATTTGCTCATCTATAGTATCTCCTTTGTCTCGAGTTCCTCCTATGACTCATTTTCTCCCTAGTGTCAGCATATTAGGAAGAGCATCAGATTTCTTATTTTTGTGACCAATTAATCTCACTAGCATATGTTCTCCAGTTCCATTCATTTTCATGTAAAGAATGTAATTGTATTTTTCTTTATGACTCAGTAAAATTCTATTGTATACATATCCCATAGTTTTGTAATCTATTCATCTATTGATGGAAATATTGGCTGGATCCATAGTTTGGCAATGGTGAATTTTGCAGCTATGAAAAAGTATACACATGCAATAGTTTGGAAGATCAGTTTTCATTCTTTTGGGTAGATAACCAGACGTGGTACTGCTGGATAATATAATAAGTTCATTCACCTTCTTCTGAGAATCCTCCATGCTGTTTTCCAAAGTTGCTGTACTATTTTGCAATCCCACCAGCAATATATTAGAGTTTCCACTTCTACACATCCTCACCAATATTTGTTGTTGTTGTTGTTGTTTGTGTTTTAATGATTGGCATTCTAGTTGAATTTAGGTGAAATCTCAGGATAATTCTGATTTACATTTCTCTGGTTGCTAATGATGTTGAACATGTTTTCATCCATTTATAGATTTAGTTCACTTGCCCATTTTCTGATTGGGTTTTTTTTAGTGGTGAGTTTCTTGAGTTCTCTATATATTCTAGGTATCAGTCCTCTATCGGAGGAGTAGGTGGCAACAGTATTCTCCCATTCTGTTGACTCTTGATTGAGGTTCTTGATAGTTTCCTTTGTTATACAGAAGCTCTTCAGTTTAATGAAATACCATAAATTGATCAGCCTTTTAGTTCCTTGTGCCTTTGATGCCTTGTTGAAAAAGTTTATATCTGGCCTATGTGTTGCAGTGTTGGACCTATGCCCTCTTCAAGGAGCCTCAAGTCTCTGGTTTAATTTCCAAGTCTTTGATTAATGTTGAATTGACTCGTGCAGGGTGAGAAAGTGGGATTTATTTCCATTTTTCTGCATATGATTAAAAAGTTTTACCAACACCATTTGTTAAACAGGCTACCTTTTTTTCCAGTATATGTTTTTTTGCCCCTTTGTCAAAAATCAATTGGCTATAATCGAGCAGATTTGTTTCTGAATCTTCTATTCTGCACCATTGGTCTATGTATCTGTTTTTGTGCCTGTCCCATGCTTTTTAAAAATAACTATGGTTTTATAGTATAGTTTAAAGTCAGGTATTATGATTCCTCCTGCATGGTTTTATGCTGAGTAGTTAGGCTATTCTGGGTTTTTTGTTGTTCCAAATGAATTTAAGGACTGATTTTTTATCTATGTAAGGAATGACCTTGGTAATTTAATGGGTATTGTGTTGAATTCATAGATAACTTTTGGAAGTATGGCCATTTTGATTATATTTATTCTGCTTACCCATGAAAATGGAAGATCTTTGCATCTTCTAAGGTCTTTTTTTGATTATTTTCTTTCATGTTTCATGATTTACTTTGTAGAAGGCTTTTACATCCTTGGTTAAGTTTATTTCTAAATATTTTATTGATATCCTGAGTAGAAGTATTTTCTAGATTTCTTTATTCAGTGGATTTATGATTGGTATACAGAAAAGCTTCTGATTTTTTTTTTTTTTTTTTTTTTTTTTTTGCGGATCTGGAGATGGAACCCAGAGGCATTTGACCTACGAGCTACAACCCCTGCCCAATATTTTATTCTTTATTTTGAAACAAGGTCTCACTAAGTAGCAGAGCACCTCACTAAGTAGTTAAGGCTGTCTGCAAACTGTGATCCTCAAGTCTCAGCCTCCGGAATGCTGGGATTACAAGTGTGCACCACTACACCCGGCAAACTTCTGATTTTTTAAGATTGATTTTCTATCCAGACACCATGCTGAATTTGTTGATCAGTTTTATAAGCCTTTTGGCTGAGTTTGCTGGGTGTTCTAAGTATAGTATCATGTCACTCGCTAATAGTGAAAGTTTGAATTCTTCTTTTCCTATTTGCACTCCTTTGATTTCCTTATTTCTCTGGCTAGAGTCACAAGTACTATATTGAAAGGAAGTTGTGATAATGGGCATCCTTGTCTTGTTCCTGTTTTTAGGGGGAATTCTCACAGTTTTTCTCCATTTAATATGTTGCTGGCTGTGGGCATATTGTAGATTGCTTTTATGATGTTGAGATATATTTCTTCTATTCTGATTCTCTGCAGTGCTTTTAGCATAAATGGATGTTGGATTTTGTCAAATGGTTTTTCAGTGTCTATTGAAATGATCATGATTTTTGTCACTGATTCTGTTTATGTGATGAATTACATGGATTAATTTTTTTTTATTTTGAACCAGCCTTGCATCCCTGGGATAAACCCTACTTGATCATGGTGTATGATTTTCTTAATGTGCATTTGAATGTGTGTTGCTAGTATTTTGTTTAGCAGTTTTGCATCCAAGTTCATCAAAGATATAAGCCTGTAGTGTTCCTTCCTTGAGCTATCTTTGTTTGGTTTTGGTATAAATGAGATGTTGGCTTCATAGAATGTATTTGGAGGAGTCCTTTTTTTCTATATCATGAAATAGATTGATGAGTATTGGTATTAGCTCTTCTATAAAAGTTTTATAAAATTCACTTGGGAAACCATCTGGTCCTGGGATTTTCTTTGATGGTAGGCTCTTTATTACTGCTCAATCTCTTTGATTGCTATTGGTTGGTTTAAATTTTCTAATCTTCTTGACTCAGCTTAGGATGATTGTATTATCTGAAAAGTTTTCAATTTCTTCCAAATGTTCCAATTTGTTGGAGCTTAGTTTTTCAAAGTAGTTTCTGATAATCCTCTGTATTTCTACACTGTCAATGGTAATATCTCCTTTTTCATCTCTTCTTACCTTTGTAATCTGGGTTGATTCTCTCCTTTTTTGGTTAGTTTTGCTAGTGGTTTATTATTTTTTGTGTGTGGTACTGGGGGTGGAACCCAGGGGCTTTCTACCTCCGGGATACACTTCCAGACCCATTTTATATTTTATTTGGAAACAGGGTCTCACTAAGTAGCTGAGAGCCTCACTAAGTATCTGAGGCTGGCTTTGAACCTGTGCGATCCTCCTGTCTCAGCCTCCCAAGTGCTGGGATTACAAGCGTGTGCCACCATGCCCAGCTTGGCTAGTGGTTTAACTAGTTAATTTTTTCAAGAAACCAGCTTTTGGTTTTGCTGATTTCCTGGATTTTTTATTATCTGCTCCATTGATTTCTGCTTTGATTTTAATAAATTCTTGTCATCTGCTGGTTTGGGGTTAGATTATTCCTGTTTTTTAAGGACTTTGAGGTGTATACTTAGGTTATGTATTTGGTAACTTTCTGTTTTTCTTGTGTGTGATGAATTTGCCTCTTAACACTGCCTTTAAAGTGTCCCAAAGGTTCTGATATGTTGTATCTCTATTTTCATTTGTTTCTAGAAATTTCTTCTATGACCTATTCTTCATTTAGCAGCATGGTGTTCAGTCTCCACATGTTTATCTTTCTCTGGGTCTTCTTGTGGTTGAATTCTAATTTCATTCCTTTATGATCTTAAGAGACACAGGGAAGTAGGTCACATTTTTTTAATTTGCTAGTGTTCACTTTATTGCCCAGGATGTGATCTATTTTGGAAATAAATTCCACATTATCACCCTGCACAGGAGCAATTCAAGATGAATTAAAGACTTGGAAATTAGACCAGAGACCTTGAGGCTCCTTAAAGAGGTCATAGGTCCAACACATAGGCACAGATTAAAAAAAACTTTCTCAACAAGACCCCAAAGGCACAAGAAACTAAAGGACAAATCAATAAATATGTGGGATTGCATGAAACTGAAGAGTGTCTGTTCAGCGAAGGAAACTGTCAAGAACCTCAACTGAAAGCCAACAGAATGGGAATATTTTTGCCACCTACTCCTCTAATAGAGGACTAATCTAGAATATACAAAGAACTCAAGAAATTCAGAACTAAGAAAACAAATAAGCCAATCAGAAAATTGGCTAGTGAACTAAATAGACAATTCATGAAGGAAGAAATTAAAATGGCCAATAAATGCATGAAAAAATACTCAACATCATTAACAATCAGAAAGTTGCAAATCAAAACTACACCAAGATTTCACCTAACTCCAACTAGAATGGCAATCTCTCAAAACACAAACAACAAGAAATGGTCTCAAGGATGTGGAGAAATGGGGACTCTAATACAATGTTGGTGAATTTCAAAATTAGTGCAACCACTTTAGAAAACTGTATGGAAGATCCTCAGAAGAATGGGTATAAACTTACCATATGATCCAGCAATACCACTTCTGGGTATCTACCCAAAAGAAAGAAAACCAAACTACCAAACTAATGCATGCATATCTATGTTCATAGCTGCACAATTCACCTTTGCTAAACTATGGAACCAGCCAAGATGCTCATCAACAGATGAATGAATTACAAAACTATGGTATATTCACACAATGGAATTTTACTCAGCCATAAAGAAAAACACAAATACATCATTTACAGGGAAATGAATATAACTGGAGGTCATTATTCAAAGTGAGATTCACCAGTCACAAAAAATAAGAAATCGGATGCTCTCCCTAATATGCCAGTGTTAGGGAGAAAATGTGTCATAGGAGGAACTCTAGACAAAGAAAGATAGTATATAGATAAGCAAATAAGGGAACTGAGTAGATGGGATGGGGGATGAGAGAAATTCTCTAATTCACATGATGTACTTTAACAAACATATCAATGTCAATCACTAAGCCAAATATGAGGAGGGATGGGGAAGATGGGGTGGGAACTGGGTAAGGCCAATTGGGTTACGTGTGCATCTATGTTTCCACCATTTTGCATCCTATTAAGATGTATAAATATGATGCGCCAATAAAAAAATTACAAAAAAATAGGCTAAAGCCACAGATAGGATAAAATAGAATGAGAGTATTTGTTTTTTAAGGTAGTATATAGCAGAGATTAGATATAGTGAATATGTAGTAGTATTCTAGTAACCAATGTAGAGTTTTTAGTATAGTGATATGAAGTGCATTTAATATAAGACATGGAAGAGAAAAGATGAAAGAAGCCAGCCTGAGCTACTGAGTGAGGCTCTCAGCAACTTAGTGAGACCCTGTTTCCAAAAAAGTATAAAATAGGTCTGGGAGTATAGCCTGGAAGTAGAAAAGCCCCTGAGTTCCACCCCCAGAACCACACACACAAAAAAAGAAAACACAATTACATCATTTACAGGGAAATGGTTGGAACTGGAGAACAACATGCTAAGTGAGATTAGTCAAAAATAAGAAATAAGAAAAAAAATAAGATAAATATATAATATTTATATATAATATAAATAAGAAACAAAAAATAAGAAACTGTATGCTATCACTAATATGCAGAAGCTAGGGAGAAAATGGGTCATAGAAAAACTCTAGATGAAGGAGATAATATAAATAACCAAATGAGGTGCCCTAACTAATGGGATTGGAGGGAGGAAGAGGGAAATTCTCTAATTCACATGATGTACATTAACAAACATATCAATGTCAATCACTAAGCCAAACATGAGAAAGAGGAAGGGGAGGGAATGGGGCAGGAATTCAGTAAGGGCTAATTGGGTGATGGTGAATATATGCCTCCACCATCTTGTATCCCACTGATATGTATGACTATAATACACCAATAATTTTTTTTAAAAAATCATTGTGTACTTGAAAATTTCTGACAGTAGATTTTAAATGTTCTCTCCACATAGGCAAAAAATCCAAAAGTGTGTAAGATAATGTCTGTTAATTAGCTTGATTTATGCATTCCACCATGTATACATTAAAATCATGTTTCATACCATAAATAGATCTTATTTTTACCAATTACAAAATAAATAAAAACATGTTTATATATATATATACATATATATATATATATATATATATATATATATATATATATATATATTATGCACCTCATGATATAAACAAGTTATTTTAATTGCTGAAATTAGGTCAATTCTATTTATGTTTACTTATTTATATTTTATTTTTGTTTTATTTTTTATTTTTAAATTTTATAAATTTTTATTCGTGCATTTTAGTCATACATCATAATGGAGTACAAGATATTAGAGGCATACATGCACACATTTAAATAATGCTATATACATATATTAAATTATCAGTACCAATCTCGATGACTTATACAGGGAAGGGGATGAGTGAGGTGGTATCCAGAGGAAAACATATCAAGCGTTGTGTGCGTGTGTATTCCTATAACTCTAAAACTTGTTATGATGTATAATTACAATGCACCAATGAAAGTATAAGAAATAGATGAGGTCAGAGAGTTAATTGGAGGAATGGAGCTAATCATGTTGGTTCCTATAGAACCAGAAGACTTTGGACTAGCACTCAATGTGAAATGAAGAATGGTGTGGGGGTTGAGCAGAGTAGAATATGATCTGGCCTGCCTATTAAAATAATTGCTCTGAAAACTGCATTAAAATTTATTGTTGGAGGAGAAAAGCAGAAAACTGAGACACCAGTGAGGATGCTATTGCAAAAACCCAAGGGGAAAATGACAATAGCTTCAGGACAATAGCAGCGGTAGCTGAATTTATCAAATGCACGATACATTTTTAAACTGGCACCAATAGTTTTCCTGATGACATTGTGAGGCATAAAAGAAAGAGTCAGGATTGGCCTCATGATTTTAAGCCTAAAGAGCTAGAAGGATGAAGTGAAGTGACATCACTCGAGATGGAGAAGACAAGAAGATCAGAGAGGGAATTCGCCTTTTTACATATTAAATTACAGTTATCTATTACACCTCCAGGTGAAAATGTCAAGTAGACAATGAGATGGAGTTTAGAGTTCAATGGAGAAGTGCAGGCAAGAAATCTAAGTTTGGGAGTTGTTTGAATAAGAGTAATTGCTATGATTTGAATGCCCCCTCCAAATTTTATGTTGAAATTTAATTGTCATTGAACAGTATTAAGGTGTAAGGCCATAGCAAGGCATGGTGGTGCACGCTGGTAATCCCAGTGTTTTGGAGGCTGAAAAAGCAGGAGCAAAGTTTCAAAACCAGTCTCAGTTTATTAAGATCCTCAGCAACTTAGCAAGTTGTGTCAAAATAAAAAAATAAAAAGGTCTGGGGGTATAGCTCAGAAGTAGAATGCCCCTTGGTTTAGTTCCCAGTAACACACACACACACACACACACACACACACACACACACACGAGGTGGGGCCTTTGAGAGGTGATTAGACCATGCAGATTCTACCTCTATGAGTGGCTTAATTCCATTGTCACAGGAATAGGTTAGTTGTCACCAGAGTTCAGCCCCCTCTCTGTCACACATGTATGTGCTCTCTGACCATGGAATGCCAGTGCCATTCTCTTGGACTTCCCAGCTTCCAATCAATGAACCAAATAAACTTCTATTGTCTATAATTTACTCCATCTGTGATATTTTGTTATAGCAACAGAGAGTGGACTAATAGAATAATAAAGACAAAAATACTGCATGAAATCACAAAATCAGTGGGTGTAGCTAGAGAAGGAAAGAAGTTAAAGAACCAATCTCTCAATATTAACAAATTGTAAAGGCAAGCAGAAAGTGCAAAAGGTACTGAGAAGAGCCCACAAAAATGTAAGAGGGAAATAAAAATGTATAAAAAATGTAAGAGGGAAATTATTTTAAGCCTTGTCTCTCCAAAGTCTTTGTCCAATCCATATGAAGAGTAGCTAAGCCTAGATTGGTAATCCCAGTGCTTTGGAGGCTGAGAAAGGAGGAGCAAAGTTTCAAGACCAGTCTCAGCAATTTATTAATATTCTCAGCAACTTAGCAAGTTGTGCCAAAATAAAAAATAAAAATTCTTTAAAAATAAGTGGATAAATGAAGGAATTGAAATTGAACCCTTGTGCCATCATGAGCTGCTTCTGCACATGCCAGTAGATTAAGTAGCTGTCTGAACATGAGATTTTTTGGTATGTTTCCCAAATTCAACACACAGAGAATCATTTAGGGCATCTCCTTTATTTCTCAACCCCCTCTCTCCTCCCACAGTTCTGGGAAAAAAGCCCCTAATTTTAGTCTGATTCATATCTATATTACCTTTCACCAGATTCTCTACCCAAGCCTGCACTTGGAAAATTAGCTCACTTTGAAATACTTATTGACCCAACATGATTTGCTCCATTACTCAAATTATCTCTCTGACCCATCTGTTTTTTATACTTTTATTAGTGCACTGTAATTATATATCATAATAAGGTTTAGAGTAATATATGCATACATATATAAGAATATATACATATATTTGCTAAATTCCCTAAGTAGTAAAACATAGGTAGTCTTAGCCAAGAAACCATCAGAAAGACAGTCTAGGACAAAGATAAGAAGATTTTATTTTCCTTCACTCATTACATCTCCAGTTCTCTTACCACTAAGACACATTAGTTATATGAAGAACCTGGGATAAAGAACCCAGAGAAGAACAGAAAAAAGATCTTCAGACATTATTTGCTTCTCTAGATATCTACAGATAAAAATATTAACTCTAATAGTACTCCTGTGATGGTCCTATCATCATAGCTACAGCCTGTAAAAAAAAAAATCTAACTTTGAAATCCTATCTTTTTTTTTTTAATTTCTTTATTTTTATTGGTGCACTGTATTCATACATCATAGTAGGATACATACTTTTGTAGACATACATGCACACTTTTCCCAGTCAGCCCCCACCCAATCCCCACCCCATTCTCTCCCTATCCCTCCCTCCCATGCTTGGCTTAGTAGTTGACATCTAGTATTATGGCAATTTATCTAAAATTAAAAATGATGTCTTCCGGGAAGATGGCGACGGAGGAAAGCGGCACTTACAAGTCCCGCTAACAATCCAACTCTACTACCACAAAACCAGCGCCTTTCAGAGCCAGAAAACACCACCAGCAAAGAAATAAAAACGGTAACTACAAGGGACAGAGAAAAAGGGCTGGAAAAACAAGACACCAGAAAAAAACCAGCCCGAAGTGCCGCGCCCGCGCGGCGCTGAGCGGCCAGAGCCGCAGCGCGGATTGGGGGGAGCCGCAGAGTGGAGCGGCCTGCCGCGTCGCGGAACCGCCAGAGCGGCCGGAGTGGCCAGACCCGCGGTGCAGAGCAGCCGAAGCCGCGGTTCAGAGCAGCCGAGTAGAGCGGCCAGAACAGCCAAGCGGAGTGGCCAGAACAGCCGGAGCAGCCAGAGCCGCAGCGCGGATTGCCTGGAGCGGCCGCGCGGAGTGGCCAGAGCCGCGGAGTGGAGCGGCTGGAGCAGCCGGAGCGGAGCGGCCAGAACAGCTGAGCGGAGCGGCCAGAGCAGCCGAGCAGAGCGGCCAGAACAGCCGGAGCGGAGCGGCCAGAACAGTCGGAGCAGCCAGAGCTGCGTTGCGGAACGGCCAGAGCGGCCGGAGTGGCCAGACCCGCGGTGCAGAGCAGCCAGAGCCGGGCGCAGAGCGGCCGGAGCGGAGCGGCCTACATCTCCCCTAGCAGCACCAGGCTCCAGAGAGGAGGGAGACTCAAAACAGAGCTCAAATCCAGAGAGGAGGTACTTTGGCCTCGCGGCCTAGGACGCAGAAGCAGCGTCTTACTGCTGGCGGCAGTGGTGAGTTCACCGGACGGCCCTAGACCAATCCATTCAACCAGCCACCAGGAGCCTGAGAGGAGCGGTTGACACCGAGCTGAGGTGAGCAGGTGCTGAACAGCCGGGCGGCAGTCAGCAGTTTTGTTGGTGCAGGGAACATCTAAAGCTCCCAAGGGCCGAGCACAGCACAACTGGCAGGGACTCAGAGCGGAGTTCAAAACCAGAGAAGAAATACGCCGCATCACGGCCAAGGGCGTGGCAGTGGTGCCATATTGCCAGTGGCGGCAGCAGCGAATCCACCAAGTTCACTACAGCTCCATCAGCGCACTCAATAACCGTGAGTCAAATTGTGACCCCTAGGGAAGAAATCCCAGTACTGCGCTCCCAGGGACTTGCGCAGATAGTCTCCCTGGGTCGGAGATTTTAGCAGTGCAGCCCAGGGGGGGAGTGGCAGTGGCAGAGATATCATACCATAGTCACAACTCCCCACTGGAGAACGCCCAACTTGGCACTCCCCACGGTCTAAGCAGCCTTGATTGACTCCCTGGGTCTGAGACTTTGTGATACAAACCAGTTAAGGAGTAGTGGTGACTGAGATACCACAGACACGAGATCCAGAGCATCTTAAGTGAACTCGTAGTGACTCGGGGAAGAACCCAGAGAAGGCACAAACTTCCAAAATCATGGGAAAGAGAAATAACAATGGAGCAGTGAATGCCAACAACCCCACAACATCAGAATCTGATAACACAGAAATCCAAAGATCTCTAGAAGATCAAATTAGGAAAATAACTTTAGAAATAATAGAGGACTTTCGAAAAGAATTTAGAGAGAGTCAAAAAGAGATAAAGGATGCAATTAATGAAGTAAAGGCCTCAATCCAAAGTATAAACAACAGATTAGACCACATGGAGAATAGAATCTCGCTCCTTGAAGATGATCATTCTAAAAATGAACGCATAGTTTCTAATTTAGAAAAAAAAACCCGACAGCAGGAATCTGACATTGAAGAAATATGGGCCCATTTCAAGAGAGCTAACCTAAGAATAATTGGAATAGAGGAGGGAAAAGAAGGTGAAACCAAAGGGATCAACAATCTCTTCAAGGAAGTAATAGCAGAAAATTTTCCAAACATAGAGCAAGAGGTCGATACACAGATCCAGGAAACTTATAGAACTCCCTTTAGACAGGATCAGAGAAGAGGATCCCCAGGCCACATAATTGTCAAAATGACTAATGTGGAAGCCAAGGAGAGAATCTTAAAGGCAACAAAAACAAAAGGCCACGTGACATACAGAGGCAAACCAATTAGAATCACTCCAGACTTCCCAAACCAAGTTATGAAAGCCAGAAGGGCTTGGAGTAACATATTCCAAACTCTGAAAGAAAACAACTTCCAGCCAAAAATTTCCTACCCAGCAAAACTATCCATCAAATTAGATGGGGAAATAAGAAGCTTCCATGACAAACAGCAACTGAAGGAATTTATGTCTTCAAAACCAGCGCTAGAGAAAATACTCAAGGAGATTAACTGCAAAGAGGAAATGGGTAATACACGCCAGAACCAAAGAAACAAGAATTCCCATCCAGCAGACAACTAAGCAAAGAAGAATAAACAGTATCTTAAACAGAAATAAGATCTTAACATGTTGGGAATTAAAAATTATCTCTCTATAATCACACTTAATGTAAACGGCCTCAACTCCCAATAAAAAGACATAAAGTGGCAAAATGGATTAAAAGCCAGAATCCATCCATCTGCTGCTTACAAGAAACACACCTTACAAGTAAAGATAGGAACAAACTCAAGGTAAAGGGCTGGAGCAAGGTAATCCATGCTAATGGTACTCGAAGACAAGCAGGAGTAGCAACTATGATATCAGACAAGTTAGACTTCAAACCCAAACTTATTAGAAGAGACAAAGAAGGTCACATCTTACTGGTAAAAGGAATAGTCCAGCAAGAGGAAATAACAATAATCAACATCTATGCCCCAAACATAGGGGCAGCTACTTTCATAAATCAAACTCTTTGTGATATGAAGTCACACATAAATCCCAACACAATAATACTGGGAGACTTCAACACACCTCTCACAATACTAGACCGATCTTCCAGACAAAGGGTCAGTAAAGATGTCTCAGAACTAAAGAACACCATTAACCAAATGGACCTGTTGGACTCATATAGAATATTTCACCCAACTACAGCAGAGTTTACATTTTTCTCAGCTGCTCATGGAACCTTCTCCAAAATAGATCACATCCTGGGACACAAAATGAGCACTAGCAAATTTAAAAAATGTTACATACTTCCCTGTGTCATTTCAGACCATAATGGAATGAAACTAGAAATCAACTATAAGAAGACTCAGAGAAACAACATAAACATGTGGAGACTGAACACCACACTTCTGAATGAAGAATGGGTCATAGAAGATGTAAGAGGTGAAATCAAGAAATTTCTAGAAACAAATGAAAATAAAGAAACAACATATCAAAACCTCTGGGACACTTTGAAGGCAGTATTAAGAGGAAAATTTATAGCACTGAGTGCTCACATAAGAAAAACAGAAAATCTTCAAATAAATAGCCTTATGACACACCTCAAAGCCCTTGAAAAGCAGGAACAATTGAACCCCAAAGCCAGCAGAAGACGGGAAATTATTAAAATTAGAGCAGAAATTAACGAAATAGAGAATAAAAAAACAATACAGAAAATCAACAAAACTAAAAGCTGGTTTCTTGAAAAAATTAACAAGATTGATAAACCATTAGCCAACCTAACTAAAAAAAAGAGAGAATCAACCCAAATTATGAAGATAAGGGATGAAAAAGGAGACATTACTACTGACAGCGTAGAAATCCAGAGGATTATCAGAAACTACTTTGAAAAACTATACTCCAACAAAATGGAAAATCTGGAGGAAATCGACAACTTCCTAGATAAATACAACCTTCCTAAACTGAGTCAAGAAGATATAGAACACTTAAACCAACCAATAACAATTAAAGAGATTGAAACAGCAATAAAGAGATTACCATCAAAGAAAAGCCCAGGACCAGATGGTTTCCCAAGTGAATTCTATAAAACCTTTATAGGAGAACTACTCCCAATACTACTCAAACTATTTCGGGAAATAGAAAAAACCGGGACTCTCCCAAATACATTCTATGAAGCCAACATCACACTAATACCCAAACCGAATAAAGACAGTTCAAGGAAGGAAAACTACAGGCCTATATCTCTGATGAACTTGGATGCAAAACTATTAAACAAAATACTAGCAACACGCATTCAAAACCACATCAAGAAAATCATTCACCATGAACAGGTAGGGTTCATCCCAGGGATGCAAGGCTGGTTCAATATACGAAAATCAATCCATGTAATTCATCATATAAACAGAATCAAAGACAAAAACCACATGATCATCTCAATAGATGCTGAAAAAGCATTTGATAAAATTCAACATCCATTTATGATAAAAACACTGCAGAGAATTGGAATAGAAGGAACATATCTCAACATTATTAAGGCAATCTACAATAGGCCCACTGCCAACATCATATTAAATGGGGAAAAACTTCAAGAATTCCCCCTAAAAACTGGAACGAGACAAGGATGTCCACTATCACCACTTCTCTTCAATATAGTACTAGAGACTCTAGCCAGAGCAATAAGGCAAGAAAAGGAAATCAAAGGAGTACAAATAGGAAAAGAAGAACTCAAGCTTTCACTATTTGCAGATGACATGATACTATACTTAGAAAACCCAACAAACTCAACCAAAAGGCTTATAGAACTGATCAACAAATTCAGCAAGGTATCTGGATACAAAATCAATCTTAAAAAATCAGAAGCTTTCCTGTACACCAACCATAAATCCACTGAAAAAGAAATTCAGAAAACACTTCCACTCAGGATCTCCCACAAAAAAATAAAATACCTAGGAATAAACTTGACCAAGGAGGTAAAAGATCTCTACAAAGAAAATTATAAAACACTGAAAAAAGAAATCGAAGAAGATCTTAGAAGATGGAAAGACCTTCCATGTTCATGGATTGGCAGAATAAATATTATTAAAATGGCCATACTCCCAAAACTGATCTACAGATTTAATGCAATGCCCATTAAACTACCAAGATCATTCCTCACAGACATAGAAAAATCAGTCCTTAAATTTATCTGGAATAACAAAAAGCCCAGAATAGCCAAGGTAGTTCTCAGCAACAAAAACCACGCAGGAGGAATCACAATACCTGACTTTAAACTATACTACAAAGCCATTGTAATAAAAACAGCATGGTACTGGCAAAAGAACAGATATATAGACCAATGGAGCAGAATAGAAGACCCAGAAACAAGTCCACACACTTTCAGCCAATTGATTTTTGACAAAGGGGCCAAAAACATACACTGGAAAAAAGATAGCCTCTTTAACAAATGGTGTTGGCAAAACTGGTTAACCATATGCAGAAAATTGGATGTTAATCCCACTTTTTCACCCTGTACAAAAGTCAACTCACGATGGATCAAAGACTTGGAAATTAAACCAGAGACTTTGAAGCTCCTTGAAGAGGGCATAGGTCCAACACTACAACACATAGGCACAGACAAACATTTCCTCAACAAGACCCCAAAAGCACAACAAATTAAAAGGAGAATCAATACATGGGATTGCATGAAACTGAAGAGCTTCTGTTCAGCAAAGGAAACTATCAAGAATCTCAATCGAGAGCCAACAGAATGGGAGAAGATTTTTGCCACCTACACCACTGATAGAGGACTAATATCTAGAATATACAGAGAACTCAAGAAACTCAACACTAAGAAAACAAAACATCCAATAACAAAATGGGCAAATGAACTAAATAGACACTTCACAAAAGAAGAAATTCAAATGGCCAATAAATGCATGAAAAAATGCTCAACATCACTGGCAATCAGAGAGATGCAAATCAAAACTACCCTGAGATTTCACCTAACTCCAACTAGAATGGCCATCATTCAAAACACAAACAACAACAGATGCTGGCGAGGATGTGGAGAAGTGGGAACTCTAAGACATTGTTGGTGGGATTGCAAATTAGTGCAACCACTTTGGAAAACAGTATGGAGAATCCTCAGAAGAATGGGAACAAATCTACCATTTGATCCAGCAATACCACTGTTGGGTATCTACCCAAAAGAAAAGAAACCAAACTATCAAACTAATGCATGTGTATCTATGTTCATAGCTGCACAATTCACCATAGCCAAACTATGGAACCAGCCAAGATGTCCATCAACAGATGAATGGATTACAAAACTGTGGGATATGTACACAATGGAATTTTACTCAGCCATCAAAAAAAACTCAATTACATCATTTTCAGGGAAATGGATGGAGCTGGAGGACATTATGCTAAGTGAGATTAGTCAGGCACAAAAAATAAGAAATCAGATGCTTTCCCTAATATGTGAGAGTTAGGGAGAAATGGGTCATAGGAGGAACTCTTGGAAGAGCATCAGTAACTTTTAACTCTGTTTACATTGTCTTTGGATATACAATATTTTTTTATTTTTTAAGGGAGTTTATTTACCCTTTTGTTGCCTGTGCCATTGAAATCATATCCAAGAAATCACTTCCAATTTCAATGTTGTGAGGTTTTATGACCCAGATTTTCTTCTAAAAGCTGATAGTATTAAGAGTTATATTTAGGTCCTTTATCTATTTTGAGTTAATATTTGTATATGTGTTAGGTAAGGGTCCAATTTTATTATTTTTCATTTATTATTATTTTTCAACAATATTTAGTTAAAAGACTAGTATTTCCTCCACCAAAAGTTCATGGAAACCTTGTCAAAAATAACTTGACAATGTATGGAAGAATTTATCTCTAGGCTTTTATTTAGCTCCAATGGTTTATATATCTGCCTTTAGAACAGTACTACACTGTTTCAATTATTGTAGCTTTATATGGTTTGAAATCAGAAAATATACATCTTCTAGCTTTGTTCTTCTTTGAGACTGTTTTGGGTATCTAGAGCCCATATTCCATATCAGGATAGATTTTTTTTCTGAAAAATAAATAAATAAATGTATGATAGTTTCACCTAAAAAAAAAAGAAAAAAAAAATATTCTCTGGTAAGAAAGAAAGCAAAAAGAAATATTAAAATGTTATCTTTAAGTCATCAAAAGTTTGGTACCAGACAAATGAAACTGTTATGTGAGATTATCAATGTTAATATTGTATAAATTGCTATAATACTAGATGTCAACCACTAAGCCAAGCGTGGGAAGGAGGGATGGGGAGGGAATGGGGTGGGGATCGGGTAGGGGCTAACTGGGCGATGTGTGCATGTATGTCTACAAAAGTATCTTATTTATACCACTATGATGTATGAATACATTGCACCAATAAAAAATAAATTTAAAAAAAATAAAAATAAAAAAAAAAAAAGAAAAAAAAAAAAAGAAATCATATCCAAGAAATCACTTCCAATTTCAATGTTGTGAGGTTTTATGACCCAGATTTTCTTCTAAAAGCTGATAGTATTAAGATTTATATTTAGGTCCTTTATCTATTTTGAGTTAATATTTGTATATGTGTTAGGTAAGGGTCCAATTTTATTATTTTTCATTTATTATTATTTTTCAACAATATTTAGTTAAAAGACTAGTATTTCCTCCACCAAAAGTTCATGGAAACCTTGTCAAAAATAACTTGACAATGTATGGAAGAATTTATCTCTAGGCTTTTATTTAGCTCCAATGGTTTATATATCTGCCTTTAGAACAGTACTACACTGTTTCAATTATTGTAGCTTTATATGGTTTGAAATCAGAAAATATACATCTTCTAGCTTTGTTCTTCTTTGAGACTGTTTTGGGTATCTAGAGCCCATATTCCATATCAGGATAGATTTTTTTTCTGAAAAATAAATAAATAAATGTATGATAGTTTCACCTAAAAAAAAAAAAAAAGAAAAAAAAATATTCTCTGGTAAGAAAGAAAGCAAAAAGAAATATTGAAATGTTATCTTTAAGTCATCAAAAGTTTGGTACCAGACAAATGAAACTGTTATGTGAGATTATCAATGTTAATATTGTATAAATTGCTATAATACTAGATGTCAACCACTAAGCCAAGCGTGGGAAGGAGGGATGGGGAGGGAATGGGGTGGGGATCGGGTAGGGGCTAACCGGGCGATGTGTGCATGTATGTCTACAAAGGTATCTTATTTATACCACTATGATGTATGAATACATTGCACCAATAAAAAATAAATTAAAAAAAAAATGATAATCTCACATAACAGTTTCATTTGTCTGATACCAAGCTTTTGATGACTTAAAGATAACATTTCAATATTTCTTTTTGCTTTCTTTCTTACCAGAGAATATTTTTTTCTATTTTTTAGGTGAAACTATCATATATTTATATATTTATTTTTCAGAAAAAAATCTATCCTAATATGGAATATGGACTCTAGGTACCCAAAACGATCTTGAAAAAGAACAAAGCTAGGAGATATATATTTTCTGATTTCAAACCATATAAAGCTACAATAATTGAAACAGTGTAGTACTATTCTAAAGGCAGATATATAAACCATTGGAGTTAAATAAAAGCCTAGAGCTAAATTCTTCCCTATATTGTCAAGTTATTTTTGACAAGGTTTCCACGAACATTTGGTGGTGGAAATATTAATCTTTTAACTAAATATTGTTAAAAAATAATAATTACATGGAAAAGAATAAAATTGGACCCTTACCTAATCCCATATACAAATATTAACTCAAAATAGATAATAGACCTAAATATAAATCTTAAGACTATAAACTTTTAGGAGAAAATCTGGGTCATAAAACCTCACAACATTGAAATTGGCAGTGATTTCTTGGTTATGATTTCAAAGGCACAGGCAACAGAGAAGTATACAAACTCCCTAAAAAAAAAAAATTGTATATCCAAAGACAATGTATACAGAATTAACAGTTACTAATAGAATGGGATAAAATATTTCCAAATGCTATATCTGAAGGTGTATTAATATTCCAACTAGGAATCCTAAAAATTAACAACAATAAAGGCAAACAATACCCTTTAGAGATAGGTAAAAGACTAACATAAATAATGAATCTCCACAGATAACCAATCTTAGTTGTTTGTTGGATGGAAAATCTTGTTTCTCTAGTTCTGGAGTGTGTTACCTATTTCTTCTTTGTAGTTAATCTCTTTGAGTATTTTCTCTAGTGCTGGTTTTGAAGACATAAATTCCTTCAGTTTCTGTTTGTCATGGAAGCTTCTTATTTCTCCTTCTAATTTGATAGAAAGTTTTGCTGGGTAGGAAATTTTTGGCTGGAAGTTGTTTTCTTTCAGAGTTTGGAATGTTACTCCAAGCCCTTCTGGCTCTCATGACTTGGTTTGGGAAGTCTGGAGTGATTCTAATTGGTTTGCCTCTGAATGTCACTTGGCCCTTTGCTTTTGTTGCCTTTAAGATTCTCTGCTTGGCTTCCACATTGGTCATTTTGACAATTATGTGGCGTGGGGATCCTCTTCTCCGATCCTGTCTAAAGGGAGTTCTATAAGTTTCCTGGACCTGTGTATCGACCTCTTGCTCTATGTCTGGAAAATTTTCTGCTATTACTTCCTTGAAGAGATTGTTGATCCCTTTGGTTTCACTTTCTTTTCCCTCCTCTATTCCAATTATTCTTAGGTTAGCTCTCTTAAAATGGGCCCATATTTCTTCAATATCAGATTCCTGCTGTCGGATATTTTTTCCTAGATTAGAAACTATGCGTTCATTTTTGGAATGATCATCTTCTAAGAGCGAGATTCTGTTCTCCATGTGGTCTAATCGGTTGTTTGTGCTTTGAATTGAGGCCTTTACTTCATTAATTGCATCCTTTATCTCTTTTTGGCTCTCTCTGAGTTCTTTTCGAAGCACCTCTATTATTTCTACAGTTATTTTCCTGATTTGATCTTCTAGAAATCTCTGATTTTCAGTTTTATCGGGTTCTGGTGTTGTGGGGTTGTGGGCATTTATTGCTCCAGTATTATTCCTCTTTCCCATGATTTCGGAAGTTTGTGCCTTCTCTGGGTTCTTCCCTTTGGTCACTATGACTTCACTTAAGGTGCTCTGGATCTCGAGTCAGTAGTATCTCAGACTCCACTACACCTTTACTGGGTTGTATCACAGAGTCTCCGACCCAGAGAGTCGATAGAGGCTGCTTTAGACTGTGGGGGGTGCCAGGTTGCACGTTCTCCTATGGTGTGATATCTCTGCCACCGCCCCTCCCCCACTGGGTCAAGTCCCAGGGAGTACAGTACTGGGATTTCTCCTCTGTGGCCCGCAATTTGACTCACTGTTCTTGAGTACGCAGATGTAGCTGTACTGAACTCATTGAATTCTCTGCTGCTGCCGCCGGTGGCAACATGGCGCCGCTGCTACGCCCTCGGCTGTGGGGCTGGTGTTTTTCTTCTTGGTTTTGGTTTCCACTCTGAATCCCTGCAGCGTGTGCTGAGCTCGGCCACTGGGAACTTTAGATGCTCTCTGCGCGGAGAAATCCCGCCTGGCTGTTCTGCAGTGGCTCACCTCGGCTTGCTGTAGCAGTCCCGTGAATTCGCCGGCAGTATGGCGCTGCTGCCGCCGCGTCTGCCATATCCTCGGGCGATAGGCCGGTTATCTCCTCTGTGGCTCTGTTCTCAGTCTGCTTTCTCTCTGGAGCCTGGTGATTTTTTTGTTTCACTGGTGATGGTGTTTTCTGGCTATGAAAGGCGCTGATTTTGTGGTAATGGAGGTTTGTTGTTAGCGGGGCTCTTAAGCCCCGCTTTTCTCGGTCGCCATCTTCTGAAATCCTATCTTTAAGGCTTATGGTTGAGAGGAGAGAAGGGTGGGGCATGTAATGACAGTGATGTGAATTCCAGTTTTTGTAAAAAAAAAAAAAATTCACCAAAATAGCATATTTAATTGCAGTGGCAAAATGTTGACGCTAGAGGGGCCCTTCAAGACCATCAAATCTAAGCCCCTCTTTTTAAAGATGAGGAAACTGAGACACCAAGAAAGAAAATCACTTGTTTGTAGTTAGAGAGTGGGATAATTGCATAGTGAGAAATTCTTTGTCCCCCACTCTGAGCTCAGTCCTCTTTCTTTTCAGTACACTTGAGCATGTAATGATGGGAAACAAATTAAAGCAGAAGATTGTAAAAAGGGTTAGAAAACCTGAAATTGCTCATAAAGGATTGTTATTTTCTCAACTGGTTTTCTGCAGCACCAGAAATTCTAGCTGAAGTAATCCACAGAGCAAAACAAAGTGAACGACAGTCAAATACTAATCACTATGTTCATTTGAAAGTATTGTATTTACATCCCTTTCTTACTCCACAGGGGAGAGATTACATATGTAAAACCTTGAAGTTAATGCCATGGCAAGTTTGTTATCACAATTGTTGAAAACCACAGGTGATTCATGCTCCTTGAGCATATCTGCTATGCCTTCAAACAGCTAAAATCTCTCACCAGCAAGAAAAAAGCCAAAGGGGCAGTCTCTCACTGAGATGAAAGGTGCATACTAAATCATTTATGATATCAGAGTGAAATTGTTTTGTGGCACTGGGGATTGAATCTAGGGGCATTCTACCACTGAGCCACACTCCCTAACCCTTTTTTATTTTGAACCGGTTTTAATAAGTTACAGTGTGCTGGACCTGAAGCTGTGATCCTCCTGTTTCAGCCCAAGTACTAGCCACCACACCTGGCTCTGCCTGGAATATGAATGTTAGATGAATTCGGTTCTTATTTCAGATCCCCCCACCCCATAAGCTAAGTCTCCTGAAAGGCCCTGGTCTGACCAGTTAAGCTACCATCCCCCTCTAACCTCACCTGGTCACTTACCTGGGAGACCTGCCCCCTCCTGGTGCCCTTGGCCAATCAGTGAAAGGGACATTCCTCGCTGACCCCAAGCCAATTACCTGGCCGCACGACCCCCTCCCATGGGACTCTAGCCAATTAGTTCAAAGGGCATTTCTCTTAGCTTATTGGCCCCCAATCTGTAACCCCAATCCCCTATATAACCCTGATCCCAGCACATACTCCCTCTCTTCCCGGATTCTTTCTCTCTCTCCCCTTCTGTCTCTCTGCCTCTCTCTCTCTCTCTTTCTTCCTTTCATACCGGCCCCTCCAATAAATCTCTTGGCTACAAGGTGGTCTCTGGTGTGGCCAAACTTTGTCTTTTCAATGAACAAGGACAAGAAGACAGGATGAAGGAGACTGTGTGTGTGTGTGTGTGTGTGTGTGTGTGTGTGTGTGTGTGTGTCTGTCTAACTGTATGTAACTAAATGCTACTATCTGCTGAGTTCCCATAATTTTCTCCTCATGCATTTACTATATGCATTTGAAGAATGATCATTTTTTTAAATGTTTTCCCAATTAAGTCTCTTTCTTTACTTTGTAAAAAGCTCAGGGATTGTACACCCATTGAAGGAGTCTTTGCCTTTGTCTTTGCCAGGGTAACCAAGGGTTAAGTAAGGGGTCAGTTTCTGATGTCTAAGAGGGAGAATACTCACTCTCTAGTCAACTGTCTCTTACTTCCCAGTTCACTTCTAACCTGAAATGAAAGAATATTATATGCCCAGCCACCTCTAAAAAACATGGAAAGAAGCAAGAACCTGAAGTGGAATTGCCATAGTGGTCCTTCCATAGAAACCCTTTCTCCTTCCAGGAGAATAAAGGTACCAACACTAATAGCTGAGATGAAAAGGCAACTTTAAAAGAAAAAAAACAGCTTTTTTTTACATTAAATTGACATTCACTCTAATCATCAAGTGGGGAAAAAATGCTAAAATAAGCCAGAAAAGCTTTTATGTGCTTAGCATTGTAGGAGATGAAAGAATATGGAATATAGTTTTAGCATTTACACAGCCTCTATTCCAGTTGGGAGGCAAGACGTACACCTTTGATAATAGTGCGCAATATATGAAAATACTGAGGCTGACTGCAGCAAGTGATAGGAATTCACAATAAAAGGAGAATGATGAGGGTAGACACCTGATCAGGCTTTGTAGAGGAGGTGGCACGTGGGGGGGAAAAAGCACTGTGTGGATGTAAAGCACAAGGGACAGGTTTGAAAACAGGGCATCTGTGGGAAAGTGAGGAGACCAGCCTATTGGGAAAAATGTTAGGTAGAATAGGCAGGGACTTGAGATCCAGACAGAAGAGTCTGAACCTGATGGGGCTGGAGAACAGGGCATTGGAAACGTCTAAGCATAGGACCAATTTAGAAAAAGCAGCATTGCAAAAAAGAAAGTAGTCCAGTAGGATAGATTTGAAAGAGAAACAGAAAGGTGACCATAGTGCACTCAGCAGATAATGATGGAGGCTTTGATTGCACCAATAGGATAGGAACTAAGATTGAAAGGGCTAAAAAGTATAGGAGCTCAAAGAAGGGATAAAGTTTGGATTTGGATTTTATATAATCTGTTCACTAGTTGCTATATAACTGTATATATTCTCATGGGTACACAAAAATGAGCAAAGCTATGTGGGAAAGGGGAGTTGCAGAGCCTTACATGCTTAGGTAATTTCCCCTACACCTCCTATTGTTATGAGTAAAATTTATTAGAAGGAAAACAGGAAGGTGGTCATAAAAAGAAATATATACTGATATTTTCTTGCTTAAACAACTTACATTTTATTATTTCACATAATAGAAAGTCTGAAAGTAAGCTTCAACACAGGCTGGTCGATTATTGGCTCTCCATATGATATAAAATAAACCTCAACCCTTATCTCACACCATAGACAAAAAATTATTCTAAATGATAGTCACAATCCAAATACCCAATTCAGGACTTCAGTCCACAATACATTAAGAACTCTTGGAACTCTTTAAGAAATGGCAAACAAATTTTTTTTATTTTTTATTGTTGCAGTGTAGACATATATCTTTTTTTTCAGTACTGGGGATGGAACCCAGAGGCATTCTTGGAGAAGCTATAACCCCACCCCCAGCCCTATTTTCTATTCTTTATTTTTGATACAGGGTCTCATTGAGTTGCAAAGGGCCTTACTAAGTAGCTGAGGCTGTTTGTGAATCACAATCCTCCTATCTCAGCCTCCCAAATCCTGGGATTACAAGCATGCACCACCACATCCAGCTATAGACATATATCTTAAAGGAGTACAAGATGGTAGAGGCATACATGTACACATCACTCATTTACCCTTCCCCAATTCCCACCTTATTTTCTCCCCCTCACTCCTTCTCATGTTTGGCTTAGTGGTTGACATTGACATGTTTGTGAATATATATGATGTACATTAGGGAATTTAACTCTTTCCCCTTTGATCCCCCTCAGTAACGTCATCATACTTGCTCATCTATGCTTACTCCTCCTTTGTCTAGAGTTTCTCCTATGACCCTTTTTCTGCCTTGCTTCCACATATTAGGAAGAGCATCCAATTTTTTACTTTTTATGACTGACTAATCTCACTTAGCATATTGTTCTCCAGTACCATTTATTTCCCTGTAAATGACATGTTTGTTCTTCTTTATGACTGAATAAATCCCATCGTGTACATATACCATAGCTTTATGATTCATTCTTCTGTTGATGGCCATCTTGGCTGGTTCCATAGTTTGGCAATTGTGAATTGTGCAACTATGAACATAGATATGTATGCATTAGTTTGATAGTTTGGTTTCCTTTCTTTTGGGTAGATACCCAGAACTGGAATTGCTAGATCATATGGTAGGTTCATTCCCATTCTTCTGAAGATCTTCCATATTGTTTTCAAAGTGATTGCACTAATTTGCAATTCCACTAATCATGTACTAGAATTCCCACTTATCCATACTCTTACCAGCATTGGTTGTTGTTTGTGTTTTAAATGATTGCCATTCTAATTGGGGTTAGGTGAAATCTCAGGGTAGTTTTGATTTGCATCTCTCTGATTGCCAATGATGTTGAGCATTTTTTCATGCATTTATTGACCATTTGAATTTCTTTTTTCATTAAGTGTCTATTTAGTTCACTTGCCCAGTTTTTGATTGGGTTATTTCTTTTCTTAGTGTTGAGTTTCTTGAGTTCTCTATATATTCTAGATATTAGTACTCTATCAGAGGAATAGCTGGCAAAATTTTTCTCACATTCGGTTGTCTCTCTCTTGAGGTTTTTGATAGTTTCCATTGCTGTACCTAAACTCTTCCATTTAATGCAATCCCACTTATAAATCCTGCTTTTAATTTCTTGTGCCAAGGTGAAAAAGGTTTTACCTGTGCCTATGCATTGCAGTGTTGGACCTATGGCCTCCTCAAGAAGTTGCAAGATCTCTGGTCTCATTTCCAAGTCTTTGATCCATTTTGAATTGATTCTTGTGCAGGATTTGAGAAAGTGGGGTGTATTTCCATTTTTCTGCATATGTTAATAACCAGTTTTGCCAACACCATTTGTTGAAGAGGATTTTTTTTCCAGTGCATGCTTTTGGCCCAGTTATCAAAAATCAGTTGGCCATAAGAGTGTGGTTTTGTTTCTGAGTCTTCTATTCTGCTCCATTGGTCTGTGTGTCCGTTTTGTGCCAGTGCTGTTTTTTTTTTTTATTACTATGGCTTTGTAGTATAGTTTGAAGTCAGGTATTGTAATGCCTCCTGCATTGTTCTTGTTGCTGAAGACTACTTTGGCTCCTTTGGGTTGTTCCAAATGAATTTAAGGATTAATTTTTCTATATCTGTAAGGAATGACCTTGGTAATTTAATGAGTACTGTATTGAATCTGTAGATCACTTTTGAAAGAATGGCCATTTTATTACATTTATTCTGCTTTTCCAAGAACATGGAAGAATATTTTATCTTCTAAGGTTTCCTTTGATTTTTTTCAATGTTTATAATTTTGAGGTCTTATATACCCTTGATTAGGTTTATTACTAAGTATTTTATTTTTGTGGCATATCCTAAGTGAAAGTGCTTTCTGGATTTCTTTCAGTGGATTTATGGTTGGCATACAAGAAATCTTGATTTTTTAAGATTGATATTTATCCAGACCCTTTGCTAAATTTGTTGATCAGTTCTATAATCGTTTGAGTTGAGTTTGTTGGGTCTTCTAAGTATCATTTGAAAATAGTGAAATTTTGAGTTCTTATTTTCTGTTTGTACTCCTTTGATTTCCCTTTCTTGTCTTATTGCTCTGGCTAGACGCTCAAGTACTATATTGAAAAGAAATGGTGATAATGGATATCCTTGTCTTTTTCCTGTTTTTAGGGGAAATTCTCACATTATTTCTCCATTTCATTTATTTTGGCTGTGAGCCCATTGTATATTGCCTTTATGACATTGAGGTATGTTCCTTCTATTTTGAATTTCTGCAGTGTTTTTAGGATAAGTAAGTGTTAGAGTTTGTTGAATACTTTTTCAGTGTCTATTGAAATAATCATGTGATTTTTATCTATGGTTCTCTTTATGTGATGAATTACATGGATCGTTTTTCATATGTTGAATCAGCCTTGCATTCCTGAGATGCACACTACTTAGTCATGATGTATGATTTTGTGTGTGTGTGTGTGTGTGTGTGTGTGTGTGTGTGTCTGTGTGGTTTTGAATGCATGTTGCTAGTATTTTGTTTAACAGTTCTTTGTCTACGTTCATCAACAATATAGGCCTGTAGTTTTCTTCCTTGAGCTGTCTTTATTTGGTTTTGGTATTAATGTGATGTTGGCTTCATAGAATGTATTTGGGAGAGTCTTGTTTCTTTCTTTTTCATGAAATATATTGAGCATATTGGGATTAGCTCTTCTATAAAAGTTTTATAAAATTCACTTGGCAAACATCTGGTCCTGGGTTTTTGTTTAATGGTAGGCTATTTATTGCTACTTCAATCTCTTTGGTGAGTTTAACTTTCCTATATCTTCTTGAATTTAGAAAGGCTGCATTTGTCTAAAAAATTTCAATTTCTTCCAGATGTTCCATTGTATTGGAGTATAGGTTATCAAAGTAGTTTTATAATCCTCTACATTTCCACTGTCCGTGGTAATATCTCCTTTTACATTCCTTATCTTATTAATCCAGATTTGGTTAGGTTAGCTAGTCATTTATCTCGATTTTTTTAAAGAAATAAGCTTTTGGTTTTGTTGATTTTCTGTATTCTCCTTTTATTTCCTACTTCATTTATTTCTACTCTCATTTCAATAATTTTCTCTCTTCTACTGGCTTTTGGGTGGGGATCAGGTTGGGGCTGACTGGGTGAAGTGTGCATGTATGTCTACAAAAGTTTGTATCCCACTATGATGTATGAATACAGTGCACCAAAAGAAAAAATTAAATAAAAACTAGTTGAAAGTCAAAAAAAATTCCAACTAGAAATCCTAAAAATTAACAACAATCAAAGCAAACAATACCATTTAGAGATAGGTAAAAGACTAACATAAATAATGAATGTCCACAGATAACCAATCTTAGTTGTCTGTTGGATGGAAACTCTTGTTTCTCTGGTTCTGGTGTGTGTTACCTATTTCTTCTTTGTAGTTAATCTCTTTGAGTATTTTCTCTAGCGCTGGTTTTGAAGACATAAAATCCTTCAGTTTCTGTTTGTCATGGAAGCTTCTTGTTTTTCCATCTAATTTGATAGAAAGGTTTGCTGGGTAGAAAATTTTTGGCTGGAAGTTGTTTTCTTTCAGAGTTTGGAATATGTTACTCCAAGCCCTTCTGGCTCTCATGACTTGGTTTGGGAAGTCTGGAGTGATTCTAATTGGTTTGCCTCTGAATGTCACTTGGCCCTTTGTTTTTGCTGCCTTTAAGATTCTCTGCTTGGTTTCCACATTGGTCATTTTGACAATTATGTGGTGTGGGGATCCTCTTCTCCGATCCTGTCTAAAGGGAGTTCTGTAAGTTTCCTGGACCTGTGTATCAACCTCTTGCTCTATGTTTGGAAAATTTTCTGCTATTACTTCCTTGAAGAGATTGTTGATCCCTTTGGTTTCACTTTCTTTTCCCTCCTCTATTCCAATTATTCTTAGGTTAGCTCTCTTAAAATGGGCCCATATTTCTTCAATGTCAGATTCCTGCTGTCAGATATTTTTTTCTACATTAGAAACTATGTGTTCATTTTTGGAATGATCATCTTCTAAGAGCGAGATTCTGTTCTCCATGTGGTCTAATCGGTTGTTTGTGCTTTGAATTGAGGCCTTTACTTCATTAATTGCATCCTTTATCTCTTTTTGGCTCTCTCTGAGTTCTTTTCGAAGCACCTCTATTATTTCTACAGTTATTTTCCTGATTTGATCTTCTAGAAATCTCTGATTTTCTGTTTTATCGGGTTCTGATGTTGTGGGGTTGTGGCCATTCATTGCTCCAGTGTTATTCCTCTTTCCCATTATTTTGGAAGTTTGTGCCTTCTCTGGGTTCTCCCCTTGGGTCACTGTGACTTCACTTAAGGTGCTCTGGATCTCGAGTCAGTAGTATCTCAGACCCCACTACTCCTTTACTGGGTTGTATCACAGAGTCTCCAACCCAGGGAGTCGATAGAGGCTGCTTTAAACTATGGGGGGTGCCAGGTTGCACGTTCTCCTATGGTGTGATATCTCTGCCACCGCCACTCCTCCACTGGGTCAAGTCCCAGTGAGTACAGTACTGGGATTTCTCCTCTGTGGCCTGCAATTTGACTCACTGTTCTTGAGTTCGCAGATTGAGCTGTACTGGACTCGGTGAATTCGCTGCTGCTGCCGCCGGTGGCAATATGGCACTGCTGCTTCGCCCTCGGCCGTGAGGCTGGCTTATTTCTTCTTGGTTTTGAGTTCCACTCTGAGTCCCTGCAGCGTGTGCTGAGCTCAGCCACTGGGAGCTTTAGATGCTCCCTGCACTGAAAAATCCCACCTGGCTGTTCCGCAGCGGCTCACCTCGGCTTGCTGTAGCCGTCTGGTGAACTCGCCGCTGCCGCCGGCAGTATGGCGCTGCTGCCGCGTCCTCGGGCATGAGGCCAGTGTATCTCCTCTGTGGCTCTGAGCTCTGTTCTCAGTCCGCTTTCTCTCTCGAGCCTGGTGATTTTTTGTTTCTCTGGTGATGGTGTTTTCTGGCTATGAAAGGCGCTGATTTTGTGGTAATGGAGATTGGTTGTTGGCGGGGCTCTTAAGCCCCGCTTTTCTCAGTCGCCATCTTACCGGAAGTCCTAGTTGGAATTTTAATATACCTTGAGATATAGCATTTGAAAATATTTTATCCCATTCTATTAGTAACTTTTAACTCTGTTTACATTGTCTTTGGATATACAATATTTTTTTATTTTTTAGGGAGTTTGTATATTTTTCTGTTGCCTGTGCCATTGAAATCACATCCAAGAAATCACTGCCAATTTCAATGTTGTGAGGTTTTATGACCCAGATTTTCTTCTAAAAGTTTATAGTCTTAAGATTTATATTTAGGTCTTTTATCTATTTTGAGTTAATATTTGTATGGGATTAGGTAAGGGTCCAACTTTATTCTTTTCCATGTAATTATTATTTTTCAACAATATTTAGTTAAAAGATTATTATTTCCACCACCAAATGTTCGTGGAAACCTTGTCAAAAATAACTTGAGGACTTCCGGGAAGATGGCGACCGAGAAAAGCGGGGCTTAAGAGCCCCGCTAACAACAAATCTCCATTACCACAAAATCAGCGCCTTTCATAGCCAGAAAACAACATCACCAGAAAACAAAAAAAAATCACCAGGCTCCAGAGAGAAAGCGGACTGAGAACAGAGCCACAGATGAGATCCTCACGCCCGATGACGCGGCTTCACACCCGAGGACGCGGCAGCAGTGCCATACTGCCGGCGGCACCTGCGAATTCACGGGACGGCCACAGCAAGCCGAGGGGAGCAGCTGCGGAACAGCCAGGCAGAATTTCTCGGCGCACAGGGCATCTAAAGCTCCCAGTGGCTGAGCTCAGCACACGCTGCAGGGATTCAGAGTGGAAATCAAAACCAAGAAAAAAAAAACGCCAGCCCCATAGCCGAGGGCGTAGCAGCGGCGCCATATTGCCACCGTGGGCAACAGCACCGAATTCACCGAATTCAGTACAGCTACATCTGCGTACTCAAGAACAGTGAGTCAAATTGTGGGCCACAGCGGAGAAATCCCAGTACTGTACTCACTGGGACTTGACCCAGTGGGAGAGGGGCGGTGGCAGTGATATCACACCATAGGAGAACGTGCAACCTGGCACCCCCCATAGTCTAAAGCAGCCTCTATCGACTCTCTGGGTCGGAGACTCTGTGATAAAACCCAGTAAAGGAGTAGTGGGGTCTGAGAAACTACTGACTCGAGATCCAGAGCACCTTAAGTGAAGTCATAGTGACCCAAGGGAAGAACCCAGAGAAGGCACAAACTTCCAAAATCATGGGAAAGAGGAATAATACTGGAGCAATGAATGCTCACAACCCCACAACATCAGAACCCGATAAAACAGAAAATCAGAGATTTCTAGAAGATCAAATCAGGAAAATAACTGTAGAAATAATAGAGCTGCTTCGAAAAGAACTCAGAGAGAATAAAAAAGAGATAAAGGATGCAATTAATGAAGTAAAGGCCTCAATTCAAAGCACAAACAACTGATTAGAACACATGGAGAACAGAATCTTGCTCTTAGAAGATGATCATTCCAAAAATGAACACATAGTTTCTAAACTAGGAAAAAATATCTGACAGCAGGAATCTGATATTGAAGAAATATGGGCCCGTTTTAAGAGAGCTAACCTAAGAATAATTGGAATAGAGGAGGGAAAAGAAAGTGAAACCAAAGGGATCAACAATCTCTTCAAGGAAGTAATAGCAGAAAATTTTCCAGACATAGAGCAAGAGGTCGATACGCAGGTCCAGGAAACGTATAGAACTCCCTTTAGACAGGATCGTAGAAGAGGATCCCCACGCCACATAATTGTCAAAATGACCAATGTGGAAACCAAGCAGAGAATCTTAAAGGCAACAAAAGCAAAGGGCCAAGTGACATTCAGAGGCAAACCAATTAGAATCACTCCAGACTTCTCAAACCAAGTCATGAGAGCCAGAAGGGCTTGGAGTAACATATTCCAAACTCTGAAAGAAAACAACTTCCAGCCAAAAATTTCCTACCCAGCAAAACTTTCTATCAAATTAGATGGAG
This sequence comes from Muscardinus avellanarius, assembly GCF_963383645.1. Lineage (NCBI taxonomy): Eukaryota > Metazoa > Chordata > Mammalia > Rodentia > Gliridae > Muscardinus > Muscardinus avellanarius. Next base: position 76,479,444 of record NC_137792.1, read on the forward strand.
AAATAAGAAGCTTCCATGACAAACAGAAACTGAAGGATTTTATGTCTTCAAAACCAGCGCTAGAGAAAATACTCAAAGAGATTAACTACAAAGAAGAAATAGGTAACACACTCCAGAACTAGAAAAACAAGATTTTCCATCCAACAGACAACTAAGATTGGTTATCTGTGGAGATTCATTATTTATGTTAGTCTTTTTCCTATCTCTAAATGGTATTGTTTGCCTTTATTGTTGTTAATTTTTAGGATTTCTAGTTGGAATATTAATATACCTTCAGATATAGCATTTGGAAATATTTTATCCCATTCTATTAGTAACTGTTAACTCTGTTTACATTGTCTTTGGATATACAATATGTTTTTTATTTTTTAGGGAGTTTGTATACTCTTCTGTTGCCTGTGCCATTGAAATCATAACCAAGAAATCACTGCCAATTTCAATGTTGTGAGGTTTTATGACCCAGATTTTCTTCTGAAAGTTTATAGTCTTAAGATTTATATTTAGGTCTTTTATCTATTTTGAGTTAATATTTGTATATGGGATTAGGTAAGGGTCCAATTTTATTCTTTTCCATGTAATTATTATTTTTCAACAATATTTAGTTAAAATATTATTATTTCTACCACCAAATGTTCGTGGAAACCTTGTCAAAAATAACTTGACAATATAGGGAAGAATTTAGCTCTAGGCTTTTATTTAACTCCAATGGTTTATATATCTGCCTTTAGAATAGTACTACACTGTTTCAATTATTGTAGCTTTATATGTTTTGAAATCAGAAAATATACATCTTCTAGCTTTGTTCTTTTTCAAGATCGTTGTGGGTACCTAGAGTCCATATTCCATATTAGGATAGATTTTTTTTCTGAAAAATAAATATATAAATATTTGATAGTTTCACCTAAAAATAGAAAAAAATAGATTCTCTGGTAAGAAATAAAGCAAAAAGAAATATTGAAATGTTATCTTTAAGTCATCAAAAGCTTGGTATCAGACAAATGAAACTGTTATGTGAGATTATCATTTTTAATTTTGGATAAATTGCTATAATACTAGATGTCAATCACTAAGACAAGCATGGGAGGGAGGGATAGGGAGAGAATGGGGTAGGGATCGGGTGGGGGCTGACTGGGCAATGTGTGCATGTATGTCTACAAAAGTATGTATTCCACTATGATGTATGAATACAGTGCACCAATTAAAAATAAAAAAAATTTAAAAAAATTAAATTAAATTAAATTAAAAAAATAACTTGACAATATAGGGAAGAATTTAGCTCTAGGCTTGTATTTAACTCCAATGGTTTATATATCTGCCTTTAGAACAGTACTACACTGTTTCAATTATTGTAGCTTTATATGGTTTGAAATCAGAAAATATATATCTTCTAGCTTTGTTCTTTTTCAAGATTGTTTGGGTATCTAGAGTCCATATTCCATATTAGGATATATATTTTTTCTGAAAAATAAATATATAAATATATGATAGTTTCACCTAAAATAATAGAAAAAATATTCTCTGGGAAGAGAAAGCAAAAAGAAATATTGAAATATTTTCATGTAATTTTAATTTTTCAACATTATTTAGTTAAAAGATTATTATTTCCTCCACCAAATGTTCGTGGAAACCGTGTCATATATAACTTGACAATATATGGAAGAATTTAGCTCTAGGCTTTTATTTAGCTCCAAGAGTTTATATATCTGCCTTTAGAGCAGTACTACACTGTTTCAATTATTGTAGCTTTATATGGTTTGAAATCAGAAAATATACATCTCCTAACTTTGTTCTTTTTCAAGATCATTTTGGTATCTAGAATCCATATTCCATATTACGATAAATTTTTTTCTGAAAAACAAATATATAAATATATGAAAAAAATAAAAAATAAATAAAAAAATATTCTATGGTAAGAAAGAAAGCAAAAAGAAATATTGAAATGTTATCTTTAGGACTTCCGGGAAGATGGCGACCGAGAAAAGCTGGGCTTAAGAGTCCCGCTAACAACCAATCTCCATTACCACAAAAAGAGCGCCTTTCATAGCCAGAAAACACCATCACCAGAAAAACAAAAAAACCCACCAGGCTCCAGAGAGAAAGCGGACTGAGAACAGAGCTCAGGGCCACAGAGGAGACACACGCGCCCGAGGACGCGACAGCAGCGCCATACTGAGTGCGGCAGCGGCGAACTCAACGGACGGCTACAGCAAGCCAGGAGAGCCGCTGCGGAACAGCCAGGCGGGATCTTTCGGCGCAGACAGCATTTAAAGCTCCTAGTGGCTGAGCTCAGCACACGCTGCAGGGATTCAGAGTGGAAATCAAAACCAGAGAAGAAAAAATACGCCAGCCTCATGGCCGAGGGCGTGGCAGAGGCGCCATATTGCCACCGGCGGCGGCAGCAGCAGTGAATTCACCGAGTCCAGTACAGCTACATCTGCGTACTCAAGAACAGTGAGTCAAATTGCGGGCCACAGAGGAGAAATCGCAGTATTGGGCCTCCTGGGACTTGACCCAGTGAGGGAGTGGTGGTGGCAGAGATATCACACCATAGGAGAACGTGCAACCTGGCACCCCCCATAGTTTAAAGCAGCCTCTATCGACTCCCTGGGTTGGAGACTCTGTGATACAACCCAGTAAAGGAGTAGTGGGGTCTGAGATAATACAGACTCGAGATCCAGAGCACCTTAAGTGAAGCCATAGTGACCCAAGGGAAGAACCCAGAGAAGGCACAAACCTCCAAAATCATGGGAAAGTGGAATAACACTGGAGTAATGAATGTGCACAACCCCACAACATCAGAACCTGATAAAAGAGAAAATCAGAGATTTCTAGAAGATCAAATCAGGAAAATAACTGTAGAAATAATAGAGGTGCTTCGAAAAGAACTCAGAGAGAGCCAAAAAGAGATAAAGGATGCAATTAATGAAGTAAAGGCCTCAATTCAAAGCACAAACAACCGATTAGACCACATGGGGAACAGAATCTCGCTCTTAGTAGATGAGCAATCCAAAAATGAATGCATAGTTTCTAATCTAGAAAAAAATATCCGACAGCAGGAATCTGACATTGAAGAAATATGGGCCCATCTTAAGAGAGCTAACCTAAGAATAATTGGAATAGAGGAGGGAAAAGAAAGTGAAACCAAAGGGATCAACAATCTCTTCAAGGAAGTAATAGCAGAAAATTTTCCAAACATAGAGCAAGAGGTCGATACACAGGTCCAGGAAACGTATAGAACTCCCTTTAGACAGGATCGGAGAAGAGGATCCCCACGCCACATAATTGTCAAAATAACCAATGTGGAAGCCAAGCAGAGAATCTTAAAGGCAACAAAAACAAAGGGCCAACTGACATTCAGAGGCAAACCAATTAGAATCACTCCAGACTTCCCAAACCAAGTCATGAGAGCCAGAAGGGCTTGGAGTAACATATTCCAAACTCTGAAAGAAAACAACTTCCAGCCAAAAATTTCCTATCCAGCAAAACTTTCTATCAAATTAGATGGAGAAATAAGAAGCTTCCATGACAAACAGAAACTGAAGGAATTTATGTCTTCAAAACCAGCGCTAGAGAAAATACTCAAAGAGATTAACTACAAAGAAGAAATAGGTAACACTCACCAGAACCAGAGAAACAAGAGTTTCCATCCAACAGACAACTAAGATTGGTTATCTGTGGAGATTCATTATTTATGTTAGTCTTTTACCTATCTGTAAGTTGTATTGTTTGCCTTTATTGTTGTTAATTTTTAGGATTTCTAGTTGGAATATTAATATACCTTTAGATATAGCATTTGGAAATATTTTATCCCATTCTATTAGTAACTTTTAACTCTGTTTACATTGTCTTTGGATATACAATATTTTCTTTTATTTTTTAGGGAGTTTGTATATTCTTCTGTTGCCTGTGCCATTGAAATCATATCCAAGATTTCACTGCCAATTTCAATGTTGTGAGGTTTTATGACCCAGATTTTCTTCTGAAAGTTTATAGTCTTAAGATTTATATTTAGGTCTTTTATCTATTTTGAGTTAATACTTGTATATAGGATTAGGTAAAGGTCCAACTTTATTCTTTTCCATGTAATTATTATTTTTCAACAATATTTAGTTAAAAGATTATTATTTCCACCACCAAATGTTCGTGGAAACCTTGTCAAAAATAACTTGACAATATAGGGAAGAATTTAGCTCTAGGCTTGTATTTAACTCCAATGGTCTATATATCTGCCTTTAGAACAGTACTACACTGTTTCAATTATTGTAGCTTTATATGGTTTGAAATCAGAAAATATATATCTGTTAGCTTTGTTCTTTTTCAAGATCGTTTTGGGTATCTAGAATTCATATTCCATATTAGGATAGATTTTTTTCTGAAAAATAAATATATAAATATATGATAGTTTCACCTAAAAAAACAGAAAAAAATATGCTCTAGTAAGAAAGAAAGCAAAAAGAAATATTGAAATGCTATCTTTAAATCATCAAACACTTGGTATCAGACAAATGAAACTGTTATATGAGATTATCATTTTTAATTTTGGATAAATTGCTATAATACTAGATGTCAACCACTAAGCCAAGCATGGGAAGGAGGGATGGGGAGAGAATGGGGTGGGAATCGGGTGGGGGCTGACTGGGCGATGTGTGCATGTATGTCTACAAAAGTTTGTATCCCACTATGATGTATGAATACAGTGCACCAATAAAATAAAATTAAAAAAAAAGAAATGTTATCTTTATGTTATCAAAAGCTTGGTATCAGACAAATGAAACTGTTATGTGAGATTATCATTTTTAATTTTGGATAAATTGCTATAATACTAGATGTCAACCACTAAGCCAAGCATGGGAAGGAGGGATGGGGAGGGAATGGGATGGGGATCGGGTGGGGGTTGACTGGCGATGTGTGCATGTATGTCTACAAAAGTTTTCTTTGTATCCCACTATGATGTATGAATACAGTGCACCAATAAAAATTTTTTAAAAACCCATAACAATAAAATAATAAAATATATTTTGTTTAACAAGGAAGTTATAAAAACAAAAAGGTGATTAATCAACTGACATACTGAACTCCTCTGACAGGAAGGAGAATGATGAGATAGAAGAGCACAACACTCTAAGGGATGCTACTAATACTCAAGTGTTTTTATGTTGCATGACAGACTTAATTGTATTTATTATTATGCATAGTAATTTGCATATGTATAAATATATTAAATTAATTGTGTGCATTTTTCTATGTTGTATAAGAATAAAAGTTATATAAAATAGGCTTAATATTCAGAAAAAAAGTAGCTGCACCTGTGTTTGGAGCATAAATGCTGACTATCATTATTTTCTCTTACTTTATTTCTCCTTTTCCCCATAAAAAATGATCTGCTTTTCCTCTTCTGATAAGCATGGGCTTGAAGTCTAACTTTTCTTATATCATAGTTGCTACTCCTGCTTGTCTTTGAGTTCTGTTGGCTTGGATTACCTTGCTTTAACACTTTACTTTTAGTTTGTAACTATCTTTACTTATAACGTGTGTTTCTTAGAGGCAGAAGATAGATGGATTATGGTTTTTAATTCATTTTGCCACTTTATATTTTTTATTGGAGAATTGAGGCCATTTTATGTTGTGTGATTATTGAGAGATGATTTTTAATTCCTAACATATTGATATTTAACTTCAGTTTGAGGTAGTGTTTGTTCTTCTTTGCATAGTTATTTGCTTGATGGAAATTATTTTTTCTAGTTCTGGTATTTAATACTTATATCTTCTTTGCAGTTAATCTCGGAGTATTTTGAGTATTTTTTCTAATGTTGATTTAGAAGACATAAATTCTTTCAGCTTATTTGTCATGGAAGACTTTATTTAAGCATTGTATTTGAGAGATAGTTTTGCTGGGTAGAAAATTTGGGACTGGAATTTGTTTTCTTTCAGAGGTTAAAATATGCTACTCCAGGCCCTTCTGTCTTTCATGACTTGGTTTGGGAGTCTGGGGTGATTCTAGCTTGTTTCCTCTGAATGTCACTTGGTCTTTTGTTTTTGTTGCCTTTAAGATTCTCTCCTTGGCTTCTACATGGGTCAGTTTGACTATTATGTGGTGTTGTAAACTTTTTCTCTGATCTTGTCTAAAGTTTCCTGTACCTGTGTTTCGACCTCTTGTTCTATGTTGAAAATTTTTCTGATATTACTTCTTTGAAAAGATTGTTGATCCCTTTGGTTTTTCACCTTCGATTTCTTCTTATATGCCTATTATTATTAGGTTATCTCTTTTATATGGCCCCATATCTCTTCATTGTCTAATTCATTCTTTCAAGTTATTTTTTTTCTAAATTATATCTATGTGTTTGTTTTTGGAGTGATCATCTTCTATGAGGTATTCTATTCTCCATGTGGTCTAACCTATTGTTTATAGTTTGTATTGATGCCTTCACTTCAATGATTGCATCCTTTATTTTTTCAGGCTCTCTTTAAATTCTTTTCAGAAATAATGAATCATTTCTACTATTAAATTCTAATTTGTCTTTCTTGTGACCTCTGTGATTCTATTGTCTGGTTCTGTTATTGTGGCATTGTGGGCACTCATTGCTTCCTTGTTATTTCTCCTTCTCAAGATTTTAGAAGTTTGTATTTGTTACTTTTAATAGATTTCTCTCAGTCTCTATCTGTCAGCTGGTATATACAAGTGCAAGTTGTGTTGCATTTAATGGTGAAGGTTGAGTGAGGAGGAAAGTGAAGTAGTAAATGCAAGAATAGAGTAAAGCCACAGATAGAATTGAATAAAATGAGAGTAAGAGTTTGGTAAAGTAGTATATAGTAGATATTAGAGATAATGAATAGGTAGAATTCTAGTAACCACGGTAGAGTATTTAGTATAGTGATATGAAGTGGATTTAATATGAGACAAAGAAGAGAAAAGAAAAGAAAAAAAGAAAAGGGATGGAGAAAAATGGTAGGTATTGAAAGAAGAGGGGAAGAAGGCTAACAAGAATACATGCACACAAACAAACAACAAAACAATGCAACACTACTAATATATGAATACTCAGTAGACTTGGCCTTTGCAGTCTCTCTCTCAGTGCAGACACTGATTGTCACTGGCATATTTCCTTCTGCAAGCCTGGTTCTCTGAGTCTCTCAGTCTATGCAGATGGCCAATGTCAGTGGGGCTGGCTCTATTGTTAAGCATAGATCTTCCCTCATGCTTTTCACCAATGCAGAGACTGAGTCTCTTACAGTCTTTGCTATGTCTAACCACAGACTCCATCCCCAACTTTGCGGGTTGAACTGCAAAGTCAAAGACTCTGAGGGTTTATTGCTGGCTGCACAATTACCTATGGTTACACTGGGCAGTCTCTCATGGGGTCGACAGGTTCACTTTTGTTGTTGAATATAGCTCAGGATCTCTGGAGGGCTCCATAATCTCAGCTACCACTGCTGCAAGTTGTAGTCAGTGTTTGCACAGGAGGAACTGACAGCTTACAATTCTGATGAGGTGTAGCCACTTACTTTGTTTCAAGTCCTTGGACTTTTTTTCCTGTGGGTTTCTGGAACTGAGGCAAGATGGCACTGCTGAGGCACCCATAGCTGAAGCCATTGTAGGTAGGCAGGGTACGTTTTTTGCTCTCTGATTGGTCTTCTAGCTTTTCCTGTTTTATTGTTTTTTGTTTTTTTGTTTTTGCTGCTGCCTTTCACTTATGGTTTTTCTTTTTTTATTTATGTTGTTTTCTTTCTTTTGGCAGAACACTGTTTAAACAGTAATAGAGACCAAGTGTCAGCAGGACTTATATGTACTGCTTCCCTCTGTCACAATCTTTCTGGTCACCCTTTATTTTAAGATTTTTATCATTGATCAATCTCCCAAAAATAGAGATAGTATAATGTTGTGATTACTGAGTGAAAATCTAAGACTTGCTAGGCGTGGTGGCGCACGCTTGTAATCCCTGCGCTTGGGAGGCTGAGACAGGAGGATCACAAAGGTTCGAAGCCAGCCTCAGCTACTTAGTGAGGCTTTCAGAAACTTAGTGAGACCCTGTTTCAAAATAAAATATAAAATAGGGCTGGAAGTATAGCCCGGAATTAGAAAGTCTCTGGGTTCCACCCCCAGTACCACACACACACACACACACACACACACACACACACACACGAAAATCGAAGACTTCTTTTTCTTCTTACTAATAAATTGTAAAATATGAATAATTCAAGCATTCAAATTACATAAACTAATACAGAAGACATTTTTCCTACCATTACAATAAAATAGATGTAAACACTTTGTGTTTTGGAACTGTAAAAAAAGAATAGACAAAGAGAAGAGATAACATATTATTAGCATAGGTAAAGCCCTACTTCTGTGCCTTCTCCTTCCCACTCCCCTTCCCAAAGAGACCATTTTCCTAAAGTTTATGTTTCTTAATCTGCTGCTTGATTATGTACATTTACTATAAAAATATATCCATGGGTAATGCATATCACTGTTTAGTATATTTTAAATGTATATAAATGGAATCTACTACATGTATTTTATTGAAAATTGCTTTTATCGTTTGATTTTTAGATTACATATATTGATAAAGATATATTCAGCTCATTTATTTTAATATGCCACAGTTTATTTAGCTATTTTCTAACTGAGGGATAGAACACACTTCTGACATTCTCACTTTTACAGAGTGCTACTATAAACAACTTCATATATACTTTTTATTCATACATGCAAGACTTTACATGCAGAAGTGAAATTGCTAGTTTGAAAAACAATATGGTAACTTAGGCTGTGTGACAAACAGTCTAAAAACTTAGTGTCTTAAAATGTTTATCTTTACTCATAAATCTTCAAAATGAGTGTTGGTACATTTTTGCTCTCTGATTGGCCTTCTAGCATTTTTTTGTTTTGTTTTGTTTTGTTTTGTTTGTTTGTTTTTTGCTGCTGCTCTGCTCTGCAGAATATCTTCCAGAGCCAGGCATGGTGGTGCATGCTTGTAATCCTCGCACTTGGGAGGCAGAGACAGGAGGATCACACAGGTTCGAAGCCAGCCGTGCTGGCTTAAAAGACCCTGTTTCCAAATTTTAAAAAAAGATAAAAATGGGTCTGGGAATGTAGCCTGGAGGTAGAGGGTTTCCAGGAACCCCAGTACTACCAAATACTATATATATATATATATATATATATATATATATATATATATATATGTATGTATGTATGTATTCCAGATGGCTCTACTACAATTGGAATATCTACTTCCAAAACAGATCATCCTCATTAGTTGAAAGTGCTGGTATGAACTAGGGATCTTGATTCTTCTCTATGTGTGACTCTATATGTTTACTTAGACTTTTTATAGCATGATGTGTGAATTCCAAGAAGTCCTTGGCAGGAGTTCAATGCATCTTCTAATCTTGTAACTAACATCTTAGATCATCACATCTATCACGTTCTGTTAGTCAAGCAAGTGAATAAACCTAGATTCAATGAGAGAAGTGACAAGGAATTTTTGGTTGTTTTAACTACTATCATGTGCTCCCCTTAATAAAAAATTATTTACATTTCTCATACATAAAAAAGTGTATTTTCCCCCTTTCAAGGCCTCTGGATGCCTCATTCCATTTTTCCATTAAGTCTGGATTTGAGGTCCAGGAATTTGTCAGCTAAATCAGGTATTGGTGGAGATGAGGATCTTCAAATGAAGTTCACTGAGTACAAATACTGTAAACCTTAAGACCTATGAAATTAAAAAAACAAGTTATGTTCCTCTATCTACCCCATTTGATGATAATATAGAAATGTGATTAGGATATTAGACACTCCCACTCGCAGAGAAGGGCAACAGAAGAAACATGATCTGTTATAGTTTAGATTTGGAATGTTCACCAAAAGGTTCATATGTTAAAAAGCATATACCAAGCTGGTGAGTTGGCACACACCTGTAATCCCAGTATGTGAGAGGATGACACAAGTGATGGCAGGTTTCAGGCCAGCCTCAGAATATTTAGGTAGACCCTCCACAACTTAGTGAGACCCTGTTTCAAAATAAAAACAAATAGGGCGGGGCACGCCAGATAGGGCCCGGGTCGCGGGACTCTGGGCCCCGGCCGAACTGCGCGTAGCACGCCAGACCTCTGGAGAAACCGGACCCAGTAAGACGCTGGGTTCTGGGCGGGGGTCGCGGGCTGGGCACGCCAGATGGGGCCCGGGTCGCGGGACTCTGGGCCCCAGGCAGAACTGCGAGTAGCACGCCAGACCCCTGGAGAAACCAGACCCAGTAAGACGCTGGGTTCCGGGCAGGGGTCGCGCGCGGCACACAAAAGCCGGGGCCCGGGTCGCGGGACCCTGGGCCCCGGGCCGAACTGCGTGTAGCACGCCAGACCCCTGGAGAAACCAGGCCCAGTAAGACGCTGGGTTCTGGGCGGGGGTCGCAGGCGGGGCACGCCAGATGGGGCCCGGGTCGCGGGACTCTGGGCCCCGGGTTCTGGGCGGGGGTCGCGGGCTGGGCACGCCAGATGGGGCCCAGGTCGCGGGACTCTGGGCCCCGGCCGAACTGCGCGTAGCACGCCAGACCCCTGGAGAAACCAGGCCCAGTAAGAAGCTGGGTTCTGGGCGGGGGTCGAGCACAGGGCACGCCAGCTGGGGCCCGGATCGCGGGACTCTGGGTCCCGGCCGAACTGCGAGTAGCACGCCAGACCCCTGGAGAAACCGGGCCCAGAACAGAAAAAGATAAAGAAAAATACTGGAGAGGTGGTAAGAAAGCCGTTATGGATGCCAGGACACTGGAATGCAGACAAAACTTATCTAAATGCACTGGAACTTATGGAAAAATTCGCCGTGAAAGAGGACTGCTATTTCTCTATATTGTTAAGAATCTCAGACATCACATATAAGGAGAGAGTTTAGCAGAGATCAAGGAGAAATGCGGTGTTGAAAGAGTTCTTCGCAATGGTGGTGGAGACTTGTATTCAGGAGAAGCAGAAACCGGATCTTACCAACTCTATTTTTTTGGAGAAATTACACCAAATGTCGAATGCTACCATCACGCATGCTTAGGAACACTGGACAACATTCAGAGTGGAAAAAGAGCCTGGGAAGGATTTGAAACGGTGGAGGCAGTGGCAATGCCAGTGGCCAATATTCGGGGGAGGCAGAGATCTGATACATTACAACTGGAACCTTTGAAATAATAACCACAGAGACAGTGATCGGAACCTGCTGAGGGGTTAGGCGGGCGCCGGGGCCAGTGGCCGACATCAGAGCTTGCTGTGAGGCAAGGCCACTACTGAGGCCTCCGTGGCCGGGATTGGAACCTGCAGAGGGGTTAGACCGATGCTGGGGCCAGCGAGGCCGGCATTGGAGCCTGCCATGATGCAAGGCTTGTGCTAGGGCCTCCGAAGTCGGGACCGGAACTTGCTGAGGGGTTAGGCCGGTGTTGGGGTCAGCGAGGCCGGCATCGGAGCCTGCCGTGAGGCAAGGCCAGTGTTGGGGCCCCCGAGGACGGGACCGGAGCCTGCTGAGGGGTTAGGACGGTGCTGGGGCCAGCGAGGCTGGCATCAGAGCCTGCCATGAGGCAAGGCCGGTACTTGGGCCTCCGAGGCCAGGATAAGAGCCTGCCAAGGGGTTAGGCCGGTGCTGGGGCCAGCAAGGCCGGCATCGGAGCCTGCCTTGAGGCAAGGCCGGTACTGGGGCCTCCGAGGCCAGGATAAGAGCCTGCCGAGGGGTTAGGCCGGTGCTGGGGCCAGCGAGGCCGGCATCGGAGCCTGCCTTGAGGCATGACCAGTGCTGGGGCCTCCGAGGCCGGGATCGGAGCCTGACGAGGGGTTAGGCCGGTGCTGGGGCCAGCGAGGCCGGCATCGGAGCCTGCCGTGAGGCAAGGCCGGTACTGGGGCCTCCGAGGCCAGGACAAGAGCCTGCCGAGGGGTTAGGCCGGTGCTGGGGCCAGCGAGGCAGGCATCGGAGCCTGCCTTGATGCATGACCAGTGCTGGGGCCTCCAAATCCGGGATCGGAGTCTGCCAAGGGGTTAGGCCGGTGCTGGGGCCAGCGAGGCCGGCATCAGAGCCTGCCTTGATGCATGACCAGTGCTGGGGCCTCCAAATCCGGGATCGGAGCCTGCCAAGGGGTTAGGCCGGTGCTGGGGCCAGCGAGGCCGGCATCGGAGCCTGCCTTGAGGCAAGGCCGGTACTGGGGCCTCTGAGGCCGGGATCAGAGCCTGCCGAGGGTTAGGCCGGTGCTGGGGCCAGCGAGGCCGGCATCGGAGCCTGCCTTGAGGCAAGGCCGGTACTGGGGCCTCGAGGCCAGGATAAGAGCCTGCCAAGGGGTTAGGCCGGTGCTGGGGCCAACGAGGCCGGCAGCGGAGCCTGCCGTGAGGCATGACCAGTGCTGGGGCCTCTGAGGCCGGGATCGGAGCCTGCCGAGGGGTTAGGCCGGTGCTGGGGCCAGCGAGGCCGGCATCGGAGCCTGCCGTGAGGCAACGCCGGTACTGGGGCCTCCGAGGCCAGGATAAGAGCCTGCCGAGGGGTTAGGCCGGTGCTGGGGCCAGCGAGGCCGGCATCGGAGCCTGCCTTGAGGCATGACCAGTGCTGGGGCCTCCGAGGCCGGTATCGGAGCCTGCCGAGGGGTTAGGCCGGTGCTGGGGCCAGCGAGGCCGGCATCGGAGCCTGCCTTGAGGCAAGGCCGGTACTGGGGCCTCTGAGGCCAGGATAAGAGCCTGTCAAGGGGTTAGGCCAGTGCTGGGGCCAGTGAGGCCGGCATCGGAGCCTGCCGTGAGGCATGACCAGTGTTGGGGCCTCCGAGGCCGGGATTGGAATCCTGCCAAGGGGTTAGACAGGTGCAGGGGCCAATGGCCAGCATCGGAGCCTGGCGTGAGGCAAGTTCACTCCTGCGGCCTCCAAAGTCGGGACCAAAGCCAGCTTAGGGGTTTGACCGGTTCAGGGGCCAGCGAGACCAGAACTGGGTCCTCCCATGAGGCAAGGCCGCTGCTTGAGCCAGCGAGGTCTGGATCAGTCCACTGAGTAACCAGGCCACTACTGGGACCATCAAGAGTGGGATTGGTACTTGCAACGCAGCATGCACAGAGAAATATCGCAGAAAATATAAATCAGACGCTTCTCTTAATCAGCAATAACTAGGAGGAAAAGGGCAACAGGAAGAGGTTGAGCTATAGAAAGGGCCCTATAGTGAAGCAACTAATGTGACCAATCAGAGGGTATGTAATACTGGAGGACAGAGCCTCTTTAAAACGCAGGAGGTACATAAACAAATGTATCAAAGTAAATCACCAAAGAAGTGTGGGATGGAGGGAGGGGGAGGGAATGGGACGGGGGCTGGAGGAGGGCTAATTGGATGATGTGTGCTTGTATATCCTCTCAAGTCTTGTACTCCAATGTGATTGATATATGACTACAATGCACCAATTTAAAAAATAAATTAATTAAAAAAATGTACTCAACATAAAAAATAATAATAAAAAAATAAAAAATAAAAACAAATAAATAAAAAGGGCTGGAGGTATAGCTCAGAGGTAGGATTAGGGTTAGAATGTCTCTGAGTTCAATTCCCAGTACCAAGAAAAGAAAAATCCTGTACCCAATATAGCCATATTCACTTCAAATAAGCAAACCACTATCCCTATTCTCAGCTCCAGTGCAGTGCAGTGGTGCTGAAGTTTTGCCTGGAGGGGGTGGCAGGTCCTAATGTCTGAGAGTTCTGCTAGAGATGATGGACTTTGTTTTAAAGAAAATGGGGGAAACTTTTATTCTTTTATTCTTAAGAGAATTGTCAAAAATAGTGAAGATAATAAATCCCACTATTATGTAGAGTTATAAAAAATTTTAATAGATACTTTGATGGCTAGCAACTGAGAAAGACTGGTAACTCTACGAAACTTGTAATTATAGTAAAAATGACAGACCAGTCAGAATATTAACAGAGAGAATCTGGGGAAGAAACAGCCAAAGAAAACCCTCCCAGGATCACACTCACCACATGGACCCAGGTTTCTTTACTAAGACATTGCCTTTATACTTTACTTCTTTAAGTATGTTTTACTTGGTTTTTAAGTCATACTTAAATTAATTACTTGTCTTTGTATTTGTCCCATTATGTCATATACAAAGCACGTTTCAGTTTGTTTCACTGGTTTCATTACTGGTGATGATAATTAGACCACTTGGGTATGGTATTGTCCTTCAGACCCCTACACTAACATTATCTTTTCTTCTTTGTAAATAATGCTAAAACTGTCCCATAATTGGTCAGTGGGAGCCTGTTTGAGTCAGTTTGTATGTACTTTTGCCTTGTTTCCCTAGTCTTTGAGCACTTCATTTCTTCCACAAAATATCCCAGACTCATCTGAATTCTTTCTCCCTGCCCTACACCTGGACTCAGCCATTTCTTCAAGAACATACCTTGGAGAGCTTCTAGTACTATATAGGGAGCTCAGTTCTAGTTGTAGGGTGCTTGCCTAGTGTGCACAAAGCCCTGGGTTCCATCTCCAGCACTTTAAATTTATTTTAAAGAAGGAAAAAAGAATAAAAATAAAATCAAATAAATAAAAGTAACATGAAAAGTTTTTAAAGAACTTCCAGGATGATGGCAACTGAACAAAGCAGTACATATTAGTGCTGATGATACCCAATCTCTATTACATGAAAACAGCATCTTGACAAAAGAAAGAAACAACATAAATTTGAACAGAGTACCAAAAATTGGAAGTCAGTAGAAACAAGCCTAGAAAGCAGATCAGAGAGCAGAAAAGTACCCCACCATCTTCCAACTGTTGCAGCAGTGAGGGCCAACTAGTGCCTCACCATGCTGGGACTGCCAGTACTGCTACTTCCAGAAATGAAAAAATCCCAAAACTTGAAGTAAGAAGCTGCAGCTCATTGGAATTGTAAGCAGTCATATCCTTCTGTCTAGAACACAGCTATGACTTGCAGAACTGGGACTCACCATGTCCTGTAGAGATCCAGAGCAGAGCGAACAGAACCATAAGTGAACCAGCCGTCCCTGTGTGAGACTACCCAGCACAGTCATGGGGACTCAAAGAGCAAGTGATAGACTCACAGAGTCTGAGACTTCATGATTCACCCTGGTAAAGATGGAGGTAGAATCTGTTGTCAGACATTGTAGAGGCACAAATTAGCAGACAACCTTCAGAGGCAATCAGGCAAAAAGGCTCACAATACCCAGGGCTCAGAACCCTAGTAGGACATCCAGAGGTCACCACAGATTTTTCATTCATGGTGACCGGGGAGAATTCAGACCAACCCAGGCCTAGCTGTGGAGAATGGGGACTTCTTCTTACACACTGGGTCTGGTTCCAACAGCACCAGCTACCTATGCAGGCAAAGAGAGATGTGAGCTCAGCATCAGTGGAAAGCATGGAGAACTGCGCTTAAATTAGATCCAGCCCCAACGATACTGGCCACTTGCGTAGACTGAGCGAGTCTCAGAGACAAGTCTTCTGTGATACCTCAGAGACTAAAGCTTGCAGCAGGAAGTGAGCCAGTGGCACTCAGAGCCTGCACAAAGAGAGACACCAGGCCAGGATCCCAATTATCGAAGGAGACCAAAATGCAGGGCTATAAACTAACATCATTATTATAGGTTTCAAAGCAAATGAGTGTTTGGAACATGCTCAAAAACCTATTATAGAATGTGAACCTTAAATAGCTGGAAGAATTCAAACAGACCCAGGAGAACTACAGGGGCCAAGTCTGCTCAGTACTCATACATTTTCAGGGTTGTAATATTTTTTTGCTGTTTTTTTGTTGTTATTTGTGTGTGTGTGTGTGTGTGTGTGTGTGTGTGTGTGTGTGTGTGTGCTTGTTTGTTTGATCTCCCCCCCTTTTACAAGCTTCTTCCCTCATATGCATCTGCTCTTTTCTCTTTATCCCTTTGCTTTTTCTTTCTTTTTCTTTTCTTTGTTTTATATTAAATCAACTGCATGTTATTATACTAAATACTTTACATTGCTTACTAGAATCATACTACATAGTCGCTATCTCTAATCTCTGCTGTATATTACCTTACCAAAATAAACTCTCATTCAATTCAATCCTACCTGCTATTTTACCCTATTCTTGCATTTACAACTTCATCACCTTCTTCCTCACTCAACCTTTACCATTGAATACAACACAACTTGGTTTGTATATGCAACCTGACACTTACACAGTGAGAAAAGCTATCAAAAACAACAAAGATACAAACTTAAGAAACATGAAATTATGAGAAAAAAGAGCAAGAAAACAATGAACCCCCACAACCCCACAATAACATAACTTGCCAACACAGAATTACAGAGATTGCCTGAAAGACAAATCTGAAATTTAACAGTAGAAAATACAATAGGATTTCTGAAAATAATTTAGAGAGATCCTGAAAGAAATAAAGGAACAAATAAACAAATAATCTGACACTCTGAACAGGAATCAGAAAGAGGCTGTGAAGGAAATGAAGGATGCATTATTGAAGTGAAGGCCTCAATACAAACAATAATAGATTAGACCACCTGGAGAATAGAATCTCACTCTTAGAAGAATATCATTCCAAAAATTAATGTATACTCTATAATTGGGAAAAAATTCTACAGCACAAATTGGACATTGAAGAGATATGGGCCCATCTTAAAAGATATAACCTAGGAGTAATAGGCATAGGAATGGGAATAGAAGGTGAAACTAAAGGGTTCAACAAGCTTTTATTTTTTTATCTTTTTATTAGTGCATTGTCATGCATCTTAATGGGGTGCAAGATAGTGGAGCCTAAATGCACACATCACCCAATTAGCCCTTTCCCAATACTGGCCACCGGCATAGATTGAGCGAGTCTCAGAGACAAGTCTTCTGTGAGAGCTCAGAGACTAAAGCTTGCAGCAGGAAGTGAGCCAGTGGCATTCAGTGCCTGAACATCACTCAATTTCCTTCCCCAATTTCCACCCCATTTCTTCCCCCTCCCTCCTCATGTTTGGCTTAGTGATTGACTTTAATATATTTGTTAATGTACATCGTGCACATTAGAGAATTTTCCTCTTCCTGCCTCCCATCCCCTCAGTTAGGTACATCTATAATATCTCCTTCTTCATCTAGCATTCCTCCTATGATCCATTTTCTCCCTAGCTTCCACATATTAGGAACAGCATCCAATTTCTTATTTTTTGTGACTGACTAATCTTACTTAGCATAATGTTCTCCAGTTCCATTCATTTCCCTGTAAATGACATAAAACTACCAAGCTAATGCATGCGTACAATTCAAAATTGCCAAACTATGGAACCAGCCAAGATGTCCATCAAAGATGAATGGATTATGGAACTATGGGATATGTACACAATGGAATTTTACTCATCCATAAAGAGCAACAAAATTATATAATGTGTGGGGAAATGGATGAAACTGGAGAACATTATGCTAAGTGAGATTAGTCAGTCACAAAAAGTAAAAAAAAAAAAAAAAAAAAAAACTGCATGTTCTCCCTAATAGGCAGAAGCTAGGGAGAAAAAGAGTCATAGGAGGAACTCTAGACCAAAAAAAAAGAAAAAGAAAAAGAAAAAGAAAGAAAAGAAAACAGAGATGAGCAAATAAGTTGACCTAACTTAGGGGGATGGGAGGGGGAAGAGAAATTCACTAATATACATGATATATATTTACAAACATATCAAAGTAAACACTAAGCCAAATATGAGAAGGAGGGAGAGGGAGGAAATGGGTGCGAATTGGGGAAGGGCTAAATGAGTGATGTGTAGATGTATGCTTCTACCATCTTGTACCCCTTTAATAGTTTTTTTTTAAAAAAAGGGACATGATAGACTGGGCGTGGTGGTGCACACTTATAATCCCAGCACTTGTGAACCTCAGACAGGAGTATTGCACAGGTTCAAAGGTAACCTAAGCTACTTAGTGAGGCTCTCAGCAACTTATATCCTGCTTCTAAATAAAATATAAAACAGGTCTGGGTGTATAGCCCAGAGGTAGAAAAGCCCCTGGGTTCCACCCCCAGTACCAAAAAAAAAAAGACATGATAACAAGTATTGGTGAGAATGTGGAGAAATTGGAACTCTCATACACTATTGGTAATGAAAAGTGGTACAGCCATTGTGTAGAACAATAATATATTACTTGGCAATTTGAACAAACTTGCAGTTCATCAAAAAGTGAAGTGTATATACTACAAAGCCATTGTAATAAAAACAGCATGGTACTGGCACAAAAACAGATACATAGACCAATGCAGCAGAATAGAAGACCCAGAAACAAATCCACACACTTTCAGCCAATTGATTTTTGACAAAGGGGCCAAAAACATACACTAGAAAAAAGATAGCCTGTTCAACAAATGGTGTTGGCAAAACTAGTTAACCATGTACAGAAAATTGGAAATTAATCCCACTTTCTCACCCTGTACAAGAGTAAATTCAAGATGGATCAAATACTTGGAAATCATTTATTTATTTATTTT
The DNA here is from genome assembly GCF_963383645.1 of Muscardinus avellanarius. Taxonomy (NCBI): domain Eukaryota; kingdom Metazoa; phylum Chordata; class Mammalia; order Rodentia; family Gliridae; genus Muscardinus; species Muscardinus avellanarius. The sequence goes on from NC_137792.1 coordinate 76,497,890, forward strand.
GATGGTACTGGGGATGGAACCCTTCTACCTCTGGGATACACTTCCAGACAATTTTATATTTTATTTGGAAACAGGGTCTCTTAAGCCAGTGAGGCTGGCTTTGAACCTGCACAATCCTCCTGTCTTTGTCTCCAAAGTGCAGTGATTACAAGGATGTGCCATCATGCTGAGCTTCTTCTATTTTTTATTTTTATTTTGAAACAAATTCTCATTAGATTCACAACAGTCTCACTACTTGCTGAGGCTGTCCACAAACCTGCAATCCTCTTGTCTCAGTCTCCAAAGTACTGGCATTACAAGAATTCACCACCAACCTGGCCTCTATCTTTTTTCTTCTGCTATTTGTATTGCATTTTAGTAAAATCTTTTATATTTAAGTCTACTGATTATTTCTTCTGACATTCAGAATCTTCCTTGAGCATATATAACATTTTTACTTTCAGTTATTACATATATCAACTTAAGAATCACTTAATAAAAAGCATGGAGGCACACACATATATTCCCAATACTTGAAAATCGGGGACAGGAGGATTGCAGGTTTGAAGCCAGCCTCAGCAATTTAGCAAGGCCCTTAGCAATTCAACAGGACCATGTTTCAAAATAAAAATAAAATAGGACTGAGTGTTGCTTAAAGGTAGAAGACCCCTGGGCTCAATCCCCAGTGCCAAAATAAAAATTTCCAATTGAGAGCTCAAAGGTAAAGGGCTTGCCTTGCATGCATGTTGTCATGAGTTTGATCTCCAACATGAAAAAATTGACCATTTTTATCATTTCTGTCTTCTTATGGAGACTATGTCTCTAAATTGCTGTCTTATTTGGATTTGATTCTTTCAACATGCCTTCCTTTATTTTGTTGCACAATTTGATTATTTCTGTGGCTAAATCCCAACATCAGAGATATTCAGGTATGTTTTTCATTTATGTGTATTTTTCAGGGTATAGGTCACACATTCAAATGTATTTGTATGTCTTGTGATTACTATTTGTGAAAATTTAATATTTTAGTTTTGTAGCCATTCTATATTCTCATATTTTTTTACTGAAGGCTGTCCCTGTTTTGCTTACTTGTTTCTTTATTTCTTCATTTAGCAGCTTGCCTTGGCTTATTCTGTTAAAAATGTCAGCTCTACATTGTTCAAATGTGTTATGTCTGATGACACTTATGGCTTTGCTCAGTTATTTTTTATATTTCTGTGTTTATTTTTTATTTATATTTGTATCGGTGCATTGTAGTCATACATCCTAATGGTGGAGACATACATGCACACATCACCCAATTAGCCCTAACCCAAACCCCACCCCATTCCCTCCTCATCCCTCCTTGCTATGCTTACTTAGTGATTGACTATGATATATTTGTTTAAGTACAGCATGGGCTTTGGAGAGTTTCCATCTTCCTGCCTCCGATTCCCTCACTTAGGTCACCTTATTTACTCCTCTATAGAATCTCCTTCTTTACCTAGAGTTCCTTCTATAACCCATTTCTCTCTAGCTTTTGCATATTAGAGAAAGCACCTGATTTCTTATTTTATGTGACTGACTAATCTCACTTAACATAATGTCCTCAAGATCCATCCATTTCCCTGAAAATACCACAATTGTATTTTTTATGCCTAAGTAAATTGCATTGTGTACATATCCCACAGTTTTGTAATCCATTCATCTGTTGATGGACATCTTGGCTGGTTCCATAGTTTGGCTATGGTGAATTGTGCAGCTATGAACATAGATACACATGCATTAGTTTGGTAGTTTGGTTTACTTTTTTAGGGTAGATACCCAACAGTGGTATTGCTGGATCAAATGTTAAGTTCATTCCCATTCTTCTGAGGATTCTCCATACTGTTTTCCAAAGTGGTTGCACTAATTTACAATCCCACCAACAATATTTTATAATTCCCACTTCTCCACAACCTCACTAGCATTTGTTGTTGTCTGTGTTTTCAATGATTGCCATTCTAAATGGAGTTAGGTGAAATCTCAGGGTAGTTTTGATTTGCATCTCTCTGATTGCAAATGATGTTGAGCATCTTTTCATGCATTTATTGGCCATTTAAATTTTTTCTTTCATGAAGTGTCTGTTTAGTTCATTTGCCCATTCTTTCCTTGGGGTGTTTTCTTCTTAGTGTTGAGTTTCTTGAGTTCTCTGTATATTCTGTATATTAGTCCTCTATCAGAGGAGTAGGTAGCAAAAATATTCTCCTATTCTGTTGGCTCTCGGTTGAGGTGCTTGACAGTTTCCTTCAAAGTACAGAAGCTCTTCAGTTTCATGATTTTCCACATATTGATTTAACTTTTAGTTTCTTGTGCCTTTGGGGTCTTTTTGTGAAAGCTTTTATCTCTGCCTATGTGTTGCAGTGTTGGACCTATGCCCTCTTCAAGGAACCTCAAGGTCTCTGGTCTAATTTCCAAGTCTTTCATCCATCTTGAATTGACTCTTGTGCAGGGTGAGAATTTGGGTTTAATTTCCAATTTTCTGCATATGGTTAAAAAGTTTTGCCAACACCCTTTGTTGAAGAGGCTATCTTTTTTCCAGTGTATGTTTTGGGCCCCTTTGTCAAATATCAATTGGCTATAAGTGTGTGGATTTATTCCTGAGACTTCTATCCTGCTCCATTGGAGTATGTATCTGTTTTTGTGCCAGTACCATGCTGTTTTTATTACTATAGCATTGTAGTATAGTTTAAAGTCAGTTATTGTGATTCCTCCTGCATGGTTTCTGATGCTGAGAATTACTTTGGCTACTCTGGGTATTTTGTTGTTCCAAATGAACTTAAGAACTGATTTTCTATGCCTATGAAAAATGATCTTGGTAATTTAATGTGTATTGCATTAAATCTGTAGATAACTTTTGGAAGTATGACCATTTTGATGATACTTATTCTACATATTCATGAACATGGAAGATCTTACCATCTTCTAAGATCTTCTTCGATTTCTTTTTTTCAATGCTTTATAATTTTCTTTGTGGAGGTCTTTTACTTCCTTGGTTAAGTTTATTTCTATGTATTTTATTTTTTTGTGGGAGATCCTGAGTGAAAGTGATTTCTGAATTTCTTTTTCAGAAAAGCTTCTGATTTTTTAAGATTGATTTAATATCCAGACATTTTGCTGAATTTGTTGATCACTTCTGCCAGCCTTTTGGCTAAGTTTGTTGGGTTTTCTAAATATAATATTATGTCATCTGCAAATACTGAATGTTTGAGTTCTTTTCCTATTTGTACTTCTTTAATTTCCTTTTTTTGCCTAATTACTCTAGCTTGAGTTTCAAGTACTATATTAAAGAGAATTGGTGATAATAGACATCATTGTCTTGTTCCTGTTTTTAGGGGGAATTCTTGAAGTTTTTCCCCATTTAATATGATGTTGGCTGTGGGCCTATTGTAGACTGCGATATTGAGGTATGTTCCTTCTTTTCCAATTCTCTGCAGTGCTTTTATCATAAATGGATGTTGGATTTCATCAAATGCTTTTTCAGCATCTATTGAAATGAATATGTGATTTTTGTCTTTGGTTCTTTTTATATGATGAATTACATGGATTGATTTTCATATCTTGTACCAGCCTTGCATCCCTGAGATGAACCCTACCTAGTCATGGTGTATGATTTTCTTGATGTGATTTTGGATGTGTGTTGATAGTATTTTGTTCAGCAGTTTTGCATCCAAGTTCATCAAAGATATAGGCCTGTACTTTTCCTTCTTGAACTCTATTTTGTTTTGGTATTAATGTGATGTTGGCTTTATAGAATGTGTTTGGGCAGTCCTGTTTTTTTTCTATTTCATGAAATAATTGAAGAGTATCAGAATTAGCTCTTTTATAAAAGTGTTATAAAATTCACTTGGGATACCTATCCATCTGGTGCTGTTTTTTTGTTTTGTTTTGTTTGTTTTTGTTGTTGTTTTTTTTGTTTTGTTTTGTTTTGTTTGGCAGTACTGGGGTTCCTGAAAGCCTTTCTTTTACCTCTGGGCTACACTCCCAGATGTATTTTATATTTTTATTTGGAAATAGGGTCTCTTAAGCCAGCCTGGCTGGCTTCGAACCTGCACGATTCTCCTGTCTCTGCCTCCCAAGGGCGGGGATTACAAGCATACACCACCACGCCCAGCTGGTGCTGGGCTTTTCTTTTATGGTAATCTGTTTATTGCTGTTTCAATATCTTTCATTGCTATTGATTGGTTTAAATTTTCTATATCTTCTTGACTCAGTTTAGGAAGATTGTATTTATCTAGAAAGTTGTCAATTTCCTCCAGATTTTCCTTTTTTTTAGAGTATAGTTTTTCGAAGTAGTTTCTGATAATCCTCTGGATTTCTACACTGTCAGTATTGATAGCTCCTTTTTCATCTCTTATCTTCACAATTTGGGTTGATTCTGTCTGTCTGTCTGTCTCTCTCTCTCTCTCTCTCTCTCTCTCTCTCTCTCTCTCTCTCTCTCTCCCTATCTCTCTCTCTGTCTCTCTCTATATATATCTTGTTCACTTTTTTAAAAAAATCAGCTTTTAGTTTTGTTGATTTTCTGTATTGTTTATTCTCTACTTCAGTGATTTCTGCTCTCATTTTAACAATTTCCTGTCTTCTACTGGAGAAAAGACAGCCTTTTCAATGACTGGTGCTGAAAGAACTGGCTATCCATTTGTAGAAAGATGGAACTTAATTCTTACCTCTTACCATGCACAAAATGGATCAAAGACTTTGAAATTAGACCCGAAACTGTGAAGTTATTAGAGGAGGGCATAGGTTCAACATTCCAACATACAAACACAAACAGTAACTTTCTCAATAAGACTTCTATAGTGCAGGAAATTAGAGCAAGAATTAGCAGGTGAGATGGCTTCAAATTAAAAAGTTTCTTCTCATCAAAGGAAACCATCAAGAAACTAAAGAGAAAGGCTACAGAATGGGAGAAGACCTTTACCAGCCACCACTCTGATAGAGGACTGATACAAAGAGCTCAAAAGAATCTACACTAGCAAAACAAATAACCCAATCAAGAAATGGGCAACTGAAGTGAATAGACACTTCACAAAAGAAGAGATACAAATGAAAAGATGTTCAACATCACTAGCCATCAGGGAGATGCAAATCAAAACTATGCTGAGATTCCATCTAACCCCAGTCAGAGTGGCAAGCATAAAGAAATCAAAGAAAAAATGCTGGTTGGGATGTGAAGAAAGAGGAAGTCTTTTACACTATTGGTGGGAATGCAAACTAGTTCAGCCATTATGGAGATCAGTGTGGTGATTCCTTAGAAAACTGGGAATATATCCACCATATTATCTGGCTATACCACTCCTGGGTATTTTTCCAAAGGAATTAAAATCAGTGAACCAAAGCCAGGCATGGTGTTGCATACTTGTAATCCCAGCACTTGGGAGGCTGAGACAGGAGGATCGCACAGGTTTGAAGGTAGCCTTGACTAATTAGTGAGGCTCTCAGCAACTTAGTGAGACCCTGTTTCCAAATAAAGTATAAAATAGGTCTGAGAGTATAGCCCAGAGGTAAAAAAATGCCCCTGGGGTCCACTTCCAGTACCACACACAAAAAAAAGGAATCAGAGAACTACAGTAACCTATGCATACCCATGTTCATAGAAGCACAATTTGTAATAGCCAAAATATCAAACCAACCTAGGTTTCCATCAGCAAATGAGTGGATTAAAAAATTATGGGAAATACACATAATGGAATTCTACTCAGCTATAAAGAAGAACAAAATCAGGTCATTCACAAAGAGATGGAAAGACCTGGAGAATATTATGTTAAGTAAGAGCAGCCAAGCACAGAAAGAGAAGGGACATATGTTTCCTCTAATATGCCGAAACCAAGGAATATTAGCAATACCAGAGAGACTCCAGATAATGTAGGGGAAACCTCAGCAAAGCTAGAATGGAAGGATAGGAGAGGAAGAAGGCTGAGATTGATTAATGGAGGAGCTACATTCGAATATGTGTAAAAGTATGAATATTGTATGATTATCCTAGACACTCATTTTTGGGAGGGGGAAGAGAAAGAAGGGGGAGAGGACATCAAGCACAGTCTGAATTTATGCATTTTCAATATGTTCCACATAAAAAATAAAGACCATATAAAAGTAAAAAAGTGTCCCAGAGGTTTTGATATGTTGTATCTCTATTTTTGTTTGTTTCTAGAAATTTCTTGATTTCACCTCTTACTTCTATAATCCATTCTTAATTTAGCAGTGTGGTGTTCAGTCTCCACATGTTTATGTGTTTTCTCTGGGTCTTCTTATAGTTGATTTCTAATTTCATTCCATTATGGTCTGAAAAGACACAGGGATGTATGTCACATTTTTTTATTTGCTGGTGCTCACTTTTTGGCCCAGGATGTGATCTATTTTGTAGAAGGTTCTGTGAATAGCTGAGAAAATATGAACTCTGCTGTAGTTAAAGTAAATATTCTTTATGTGTCCAACAGGTCCATTTTATTAATGGTATTCTTTAGGTCTGAGGAATCTTTACTGCCTTTTGTCTAGATCATTCTAAAGCTGTGAGAGGAGTGTTGAAGTCTCCCAGTAGTATTGTATTTATGTGTGATTTAATGTCACAAAGTGTTTGTTTTATGAAAGTAGCTGCACCTATGTTTGGGGCATAAATGTTGATTTTCATTATTTTCTCTTGCTATATTGTTCCTTTAATCACTAAAAATTACCTGCTTTGTATTTTCTAATAAGCATAGGCTTGAAATCTAACTTGTCTGATATCATAGTTGCTATTCCTGCTTATCTTTGAGTTCCATTAGCATGGATTACCTTCCTTCATACCTTTACCTTAAGTTTGTTGCTATCTTTACTTGTAAGGTGTGTTTCTTGCAAGCAGCAGATGGATAGATTCTGGTTTTTAATCCATTTTGCCACTTTATGTCTTTTTGTTGGGGAGTTGAGGCCATTTATATTCAGTGTGATTATTGACATATGATTTTTAATTCCTAACATGTTGAGATTTTACTTCTGTTTGAAATATTGTTTTTCTTTGCTTAGTTGTCTGCTGGATGGAAATTCTTGTTTCTCTGGTTCTGATGTGTATTACTTATTTCTTCTTTGCAGTTAATCTCTTTGAGTATTTTCTCTAGTGCTGGTTTTGAAGACATAAATTCCTTCAGCTTTTGTTTGTTATGGAAGATTTTTATTTCCTTCTCTAATTTAAGAGATAGTTTTACTGGGTTGGAAATTTTTGGCTACAAGTTTTTTTCTTTCAGAGTTTGGAATATTTTACTCCAAGCCTTTCTGGCTTTCATGACCTGGTTTGGGGGATCTGGAGTGACTCTAATTGGTTTGCCAATGAATGTCATAAATGACATTCATGTCATTACTTTTGTTGCCTTTAAGATTCTCTTCTTGGCTTGTACATTGGTCAGTTTTACTACTTTGTGGCATGGAGAACCATTTCTCTGATCTTGTCTAAAGGAGGTTTTATAAGTTTTCAGTAGCTGTGTATCTACTTCTTGCTCAATGTTTGGAAAATTTTCTGCCATTACTTCTTTGAAAAGATTGTTGATCCTTTTGGTTTCAAGTTCTTTTCCCTCCTCTATGCCAATTATTCTTAGGTTAGCTCTGTTAAGATGGGCCCATATTTCTTCAATATCCAGTTCCTGCTGTCAAACTGTTTTTTCTAGGTTATAAACTCTGCATTTGTTTTTGCAATGATCATCTTCTAGGAGCAAGATTCTATTCTCCATGTGGTCTAAATGATTGTTTACAGTTTGAATTGATACCTTTACTTCAATGATTACATCCTTTATTTCTTTCAGACTCTTTCCAAATTATTTTTGGAAATCCTGTATTATTTCTACAGTTACATTCCTGATTTGACCTCCTAGAGATCTCTGCAATTTTGTGTTATTAGGTTCTATTATTGTGGGGTTGTGGAAGCTCATTGCTTCCTTGTTGTTCCTCCTTATGATTTAAGAAGTTTGTATCTGTTGCTTTTGATAAATTTCTCTTGGTCTCTAGGTGTCAGCTGGTATATCCAAGGGCAAGTTTATTGCACTCAACAGTGAAGTTTGAGTAAGAAGAAAAGTGAAGGAGTAATTGGAAGAATAGGGTAAAGTCTCAGATAGGGTCGAATAGAATGGGAGTATGCATTTGGTAAGGTAGTATACACAAGAGATTAGAGATAGTAAAAATGTAGTAGTATTCTAGCAACCAATTTAGAGTTTCTGGTATAGCTATATGAATTGCATTTAATACAAGACAAGGGAGAGAGAAAAAGAAGAAAGAAAAGGGATAGAGAGAATAGAGTAGGTATGTACAAGGGAAGAATCTTAAGAGAGGGTTTGGGAAGAGGGTAAAAAAAAGCTATATACACTTACACACACACAAAAAAAAACTACCCCAACAACAAATAAATGCAACTCTACAAATGAATGACTATTCAGCAGATAGGGCCTCTTTAGTCTCTCTCTGTCCAGATACTGAGTGCCATGAGCACCTTTCCTGCTGTGAATCTGGTTCTTTAAGTCTTTATCTGTCTATGCAAATAGTATCAATGGGGCTAGGTTTGGTGTTAAGGACAGGTTACCCTCCATGCTGTCTACAGACTTGGAGCCTTGGTCTCTCCCTGCCTCCACTGGTGATGTATGCCTCTGATACCAAACTCAGTGTAAGAGACTCTGTTGTCCACAGCTAGGGCTGGGCTGGTCTGACTTCTTCCCATTCACCAAGATTGGAATTTCTGTAGTGATCTCGGAGATCCTACTAAGTTGGGTCTAGTGTTAAGCATAGGTCTCCTCCCACACTTTCCACTGATGAGAGCCTGAGTCTGTGTGAGCCTCTTCTATGTCCAACAGTAGACCCTACTCCCACCTTCTCTGGGTTTTATCAGAGAAGCCTCAGACCCAGGGAGTTTATCAGAGCTGTGCGAGTCCCTGGGGGCACTGGGCTTGGCATTTTCCTGTGGGGACTGCAACTTTACTTATGGTGTTAGTGAGTGCCACTCTGGATCTCTGGAGGGTGTGGTAATCTCAGCCACAACTACTCCTTCACTGGGTTTAACTACAAAATTTCAGACCTAGAGTGTTTATTGCAGCTGCGCAAATCCCTGGGGGCACAGTGCTGGGGGTTCTTCTGTGGAGACCGCAGTTTCACTTATGATTTTGTGCATGCTGGTCTGGATCTCTGGAGGGTGTGATTAGCTCTGCTGCTGGCAAGATGGTGCTGTTGCTGTGCCCTAGGCCAGAAGGTGGGTGGCTTTCTCTTCTGCTGTTTAGCTCTGCTCTGGATCCCTGATGGGAATGGTAAGATTGCCTGCTGGAAGTTGTAGCTGGTCTTTGCGCAGAAAGAACTGATGAATTACAACCCATTGATCTGCAGCTGCTCACTTCAGATCCTTGTTTTCCTTTTTATCTCTGGAACCTGGTGCTGTGAGGCAAGATGGCACTGCTGCAGCACCCGCCACCACAAGGCAGGCAAGTTTATTTTCTACTCTCTGGTCAGTCTTCTAATCTTTTTCTCTGTCCCTTGTATTTATCATTTTTATTTCTCTACTGGTAGTATTTTCTGGCTTTGAGGAAATGGAGATCAGGTGGTCAGCAGGACTCATAATGGCTGCTTCTCTAAGCTGCCATCTTCCTCCTATGTTTATTTTTAAGCCTGGCTTCCTGGCAGTTATCTCTGTGTCTGTAGCTTAATGGTCAGAAGTGCTCAACACCTTGCAATAGTATCATCTTGTGAATCTGTGTCTTGGTAGGAGATTGCATTTGAATTTCTGATGCCCTCAGATCCACCTTTGATTTGAGTTTCTACCAGGCCCTTTTGGCTATAAGTATATACAATTCCTCAAAGTTGGCCAATAGTGGCCAGTTGAGATCTCCACTTTAATGTGAGCATCCTCAGCTAGAAAAACATTGGCCCCACCATAAGCAAACCTTTAAGCTAGTAGAGCCAAGACATTGGCATTATCCTTTAATTAAATTCCTACAATTAAATTCCATTGACAATGATGTGATATTGCTTAGCATGAGCATTGTTCTTTTCTCAAAATAGAGCAGGTCAAGCCTGGTGTGGTGGCACATGCTTGTAATCCCTGCGCTTGAGAGGCTGAGACATGAGGATTGCACAGTTCGAAGCCAGCCTCAGCTACTGAGTGAGGCTCTCAGCAATTTAGTGAGACCCTTTAGTGAGACCCTGTTTCCAAATAAATTATAAAATAGGTCTAGGAGTATAGCCTGGAGGTAGAAAGCCTCTGGATTCCACCTCCAGTACCACAAAGAAAAATAGAGCAGGTCAGGCCCTTCTTCCAAATCAAGACCTGATAGAAGATCTGCACCAATAGAGCTGGAGGGGGTTAGGAGGGACCCTAAGCCAGAATGCCACTGATTTATATTCCTTTTATTCAAATTAAGAATTTTTTTCATACCCAAATCCTTCTGATATTTGTGTACGTCTTTGATTAGTGTCTAGATCACCTATATGGTTGTTTTTGTAACTTTGTCCAACTTTACAGTTGCTTTTTGGTGAGTGAATTTGCCTATCTCTCCTTTCATCCTCAGCCTGAACTCAAGTTTCTAACAGAGTTTTCAGGGGTTTCCTCTCAAATGGCTTTGTAGAGCCAGGTGTAGTGGATCACACCTATAATTCAAGTACTTGGGAGGCTGAGACATAAAGATCACAGGCTTGAGGCCAGCATGAGGTACCTTAGTGAAGACACTGTTTTGAATTTTTAAAAATAGGGGTAGGGCTGTATCCCAGAGATAGAATGCCCCTGGGTTCAATCCCCAGTACCACATAAAAAATAGTGTATATTGGTTTCTCATTATAGTTTTCATTTGCATTTTCTTAATTACTAATTAGTTGAGCAACTTTTATATTTCTTGGCCATTTGAATTTCCTCTTTTAATCAAATTTAAGTCATTTGCTTGTTTTTTCTATTAGGTGGATTTTTTTCTTTTTTCTTTTTCTTTTTTTAATTTTTTTATTGGTGCACTGTATTCATACATCATAATGGGATAAAAAACTTGTGTAGACATACATGCACACATCACCCAGTTAGTCCCTACCCAATCTACATACCATTCCCTCTCCAACCCTCCTTCCCATGCTTGGCTTAGTGGTTGATATCTAATATAGCAATTTATCCAATATTAACAATGTGGTTGATATTTAATATAGCAATTTATCCAATATTAACAATGATAATCTCACATAACAGATTCATTTTTATGATATCAAGCTTTTGACCACTTAGAGATAACATTTCTTTTTTTTTAAATTTTATTTTATTGGTGCACTGTATTCATACATCATAGTGGGATACAAACTTTTGTAGACATACATGCACACATCGCCCAGTCAGCCCCCACCCGATCCCCACCCCATTCTCTCCCCATCCCTCCCTCCCATGCTTGGCTTAGTGGTTGACATCTAGTATTATAGCAATTTATCCAAAATTAAAAATGATAATCTCACATAACAGTTTCATTTGTCTGATACCAAGCTTTTGATGACTTAAAGATAACATTTCAATATTTCTTTTTGCTTTCTTTCTTACCAGAGAATATTTTTTCTTTTTTTTTAGGTGAAACTATCATGTATTTATTTTTCAGAAAAAAATCTATCCTGATATGGAATATGGACTCTAGATACCCAAAACAATCTCGAAGCAAAAACAAAGCTAGAAGATGTATATTTTCTGATTTCAAACCATATAAAGCTACAATAATTGAAATAGTGTAGTACTGTTCTAAAGGCAGATATATAGACCATTGGAGTTAAATACAAGCCTAGAGCTAACTTCTTCCCTATATTGTCAAGTTACTTTTGACAAGGTTTCCACGAACATTTGGTGGTAGAAATAATAATATTTTAACTAAATATTGTTGAAAAATAATAATTACATGGAAAAGAATAAAATTGGACCCTTACCTAATCCCACATACAAGTATTAACTCAAACTAGATAAAAGACCTAAATATAAATCTTAAGACTATAAACTTTCAGAAGAAAATCTGGGTCATAAAACCTCACAACATTGAAATTGGCAGTGATTTCTTGGTTATGATTTCAATGGCACAGGCAACAGAAGAGTATACAAACTCCCTAAAAAATAAAAAACATATTGTATATCCAAAGACAATGTAAACAGAGTTAACAGTTACTAATAGAATGGGATAAAATATTTCCAAATGCTATATCTGAAGGTATATTAATATTCCAACTAGAAATCCTAAAAATTAACAACAATAAAGGCAAACAATACCATTTAGAGATAGGTAAAAGACTAACATAAATAATGAATCTCCACAGATAACCAATCTTAGTTGTCTGTTGGATGGAAACTCTTGTTTCTCTGGTTCTGGTGAGTGTTACCTATTTCTTCTTTGTAGTTAATCTCTTTGAGTATTTTCTCTAGCGCTGGTTTTGAAGACATAAATTCCTTCAGTTTCTGTTTGTCATGGAAGCTTCTTATTTCTCCATCTAATTTGATAGAAAGTTTTGCTGGGTAGAAAATTTTTGGCTGGAAGTTGTTTTCTTTCAGAGTTTGGAATATGTTACTCCAAGCCCTTCTGGCTCTCATGACTTGGTTTGGGAAGTCTGGAGTGATTCTAATTGGTTTGCCTCTGAATGTCAGTTGGCCCTTTGTTTTTGTTGCCTTTAAGATTCTCTGCTTGGCTTCCACATTGGTCATTTTGACAATTATATGGCGTGGGGATCTTCTTCTTGGATCCTGTCTAAAGGGAGTTCTATAAGTTTCCTGGATCTGTGTATCAACCTCTTGCTCTATATTTGGAAAATTTTCTGCTATTACTTCCTTGAAGAGATTGTTGATCCCTTTGGTATCACTTTCTTTTCCCTCCTCTATTCCAATTATTCTTAGGTTAGCTCTCTTAAGATGGGCCCATATTTCTTCAATGTCAGATTCCTGCTGTTGGATATCTTTTTCTAGATTAGAAACTATGCATTCATTTTTGGATTGCTCATCTTCTAAGAGCGAGATTCTGTTCTCCATGTGGTCTAATTGGTTGTTTGTGCTTTGAATTGAGGCCTTTACTTCATTAATTGCATCCTTTATCTCTTTTTGGCTCTCTCTGAGTTCTTTTCGAAGCACCTCTATTATTTCTACAGTTATTTTCCTGATTTGATCTTCAAGAAATCTCTGATTTTCTGTTTTATCAGGTTCTGATGTTGTGGGGTTGTGCACATTCATTACTTCAGTGTTATTCCTCTTTCCCATGATTTCGGAGGTTTGTGCCTTCTCTGGGTTCTTCCCTTGGGTCACTATGGCTTCACTTAAGGTCCTCTGGATCTCGAGTCTGTATTATCTCAGACCCTACTACTCCTTTACTGGGTTGTATCACAGAGTCTCCGACCCAGGGAGTCGATAGAGGCTGCTTTAAACTATGGGGGGTGCCAGGTTGCACGCTCTCCTATGGTGTGATATCTCTGCCACCACCACTCCCTCACTGGGTCAAGTCCCAGGAGGCACAATACTGGGATTTCTCCTCTGTGGCCCGCAATTTGACTCACTGTTCTTGAGTACGTAGATATAGCTGTACTGGACTCGGTGAATTCACTGCTGCTTCCGCCGCCGGTGGCAATATGGCGCCTCTGCCACGCCCTCGGCCATGAGGCTGGCGTATTTTTTCTTCTCTGGTTTTGATTTCCACTCTGAATCCCTGCAGCGTGTGCTGAGCTCAGCCACTGGGAGCTTTAAATGCTGTCTGCGCCGAAAGATCCCGCCTGGCTGTTCCGCATCGGCTCACCTCGGCTTGCTGTAGCCGTCCGCTGAGTTCGCCGCTGCCGCCGGCAGTATGGCGCTGCTGCCACGTCCTCGGGCGCGTGTGTCTCCTCTGTGGCCCTGAGCTCTGTTCTCAGTCCGCTTTCTCTCTGGAGCCTGGTGGTTTTTTTGTTTTTCTGGTGATGGTGTTTTCTGGCTATGAAAGGCGCTCTTTTTGTGGTAATGGAGATTGGTTGTTAGCGGGACTCTTAAGCCCCGCTTTTCTCGGTCGCCATCTTCCCGGAAGTCCTCTAGAGATAACATTTCAATATTTCTTTTTGCTTTCTTTATTACAAGAGGATATTTTTTTCTTTTTTTGTAAGGTAAAACTATCATACATTTATTTATTTTTCAGAAAAAAATCAATCCTAACAAGAAATATGAACTCTAAGTACCCAAAACAATCTCGAAAAAGAACAAAGCTAGAAGATGTATATTTTGTGATTTCAAACCTTATAGAGCTACAATAATTGAAACAGTATAGTACTGCTATAAAAGCAGATATATAAACCAGTGGAGTAAAATAAAAAGCCTAGAAATAAATTCTTCCATATAAGGTCAAGTTATTTTTGACAAGGTTTCCAAGAACATTTGGTGAAGGAAATAATATTTTCACTGGGGGTAGAGGGGAAACTCCATTTAAGATTTATGTGAAGTATCCGTCTCTGAGCTCTATTCTGTTGTCTCTTCCTATGGAAAGTGCTACATTGTCTTAATATGGGGTTTTAATAAATCATGATTTGCCTAAAACTATTGATTTCTTGGAGTAGAATTGTCATTTTCAATCAGATTACATCTTATTTTTCTTCTTGAATTTGTTAAGGTGGCAGAATTACATTAATTAATTTTCTTGTGTCAAGCCAACTTTGCAATCCTAGAATGAATCTAACTTGGTTATTGTATTTTTAAGTATTGCTGATTTCAATTTGCTAACATTTTGCTTAGGATTTTTGCATCAATATTCATAGTTGAGACTGGCCTGTACTTTTTTCATCGTTGACTTTTTGAGTTTTATTAGCAAGGTTAACCTAGCTTCATAAATATTAGTTGGGAAATATTCTGTTTTCCTGTGCACTGAATGAGTTTTTGTATGTTGGAATTATTTTGTTTCTTAATATTTGGTGGGAATCACCAGTCAAGCCATCTGGATCTGGTATTTCTCTTTAGAGGAAGATTTCTTTAATGACAGATTTAACATATTTAGTTCTTACAAGAAAACAGATTTTTCTGATCTTTCTTGAATTAGTATTGGTTTGCATCTTCTTACCTCTACTCTAGCTCTCCAAAAACCACCTGCAATGCACAAGCTGAAGGAATTGTGGTTCTAGAAAGCAAAGAAGATTATTCCTCTTCTCTAACTCAAACCTTTAAATTACACTTTATTTTATTATGCTTTATTTCATTTTCTTTTATGCTGTCGTATTTTATTTTATGTTACTAAATACTGAACCCTAGGACATTCTACCTCTGAGCTATACACCCAGCCCTATTTTATTTTTGTTTGCATGTACATATGATGCTAGGGATTGAACCCAGGGGCATTCTTTCTCTGAGCTACAATGCCGGCCTTTTTTATTTTTTATTTTGAGACAAGGCCTCAGTAGGTTGCTGAGAGCTTCACTACATTGCTGAGGCTGCCCTTGACCTGGGGATGTTTAAAATGGCAATTTCAGCTGGGTAGCAGGGAATTTTCTTCTGTCTTCTCGAAAGGACAGATGGGCTCCTGTGTCCCATTCGTTTTCCTGCCCTACTCATCTCTAACTATTAACATTTAGAGAAATTGAGCAAGAGCACATTATTGTACCCTTCCTATTATTACTTTAAAATCTTCTTTTGTGTCAATGTACTGAGGATTAAACCCAGTACCTCTGAGCTACACCTCCATCCCTCTTTAGTTTTTATTTTGAAACCAGGTCTTGCTACGTTTCTAAGGATCTCACTATGCTGCTGAGGCTAGCTTTGAACCTGTGATCCTCTTGTTTCTGCCTCACAAGTACAGGGATTACAGGTGGATTTTGTAGTTTAGATATTTTTTGTGTGGTACTGGGGGTGGAACCCAGTGGCTTTCTACCTCTGGGCTCCACCCCCAGCCCTATTTTATAATTTATTTGGAAACAGGGTCTCACTAAGTTGCTGAGAGCCTCACTAAGTAGCTGAGGCTGGCTTCAAAACCGTGTGATCCTCCTGTCTCAGCCTCCCAAGCACAGGGATTATAAGTGTGCACCACCACGCCCAGTGGCTTTTTAAGTTTAAATTTGTAAACATATGTTTTCTGTTATATGCCCAAAATAGGGAGTACTATGAATACCAGAGGGACTCCAAATAATGTAGGGGAAACCTCATCAAAGCTAGAATGGAAGGGTAGGAGAGGAACAAAGCTGAGGTTGATCAATGGAGGAGCTACATCCTAGTATGTGTAAAAGTATGAATGTAGCATGGTTAACCTGGATATTCATTATTGGGAGGGGGTAAAGGGAAGGGGAAGTAGGAGGGGGAGAGGAAACCAAGCACAGTATGAATATATGCCATTTCAATATGATCCACATAAAAATAAAAAAGAGTTAACTAAAAAGGTTAATTTGGCTATTATAATTTTTATTCTTACAGCAGATGAAATTTAGGAAAAACTTAAATTTTCTAAAATATACCTCAAGTCATTAATTACCCACACAAGTACACACACCCCAAATGTCATATTGTATCTATAGCATAAAAGTCTCTCAAACTATTTTATAAATGAATTCACATATCCTAATAATCTTGCTTTTATTTGAGTAGTTATACCCATTTTTGTTATAAAAAGAGTAACAGGTTGACTTGAAATTTAATAAAGGTTACCAAACAAAAATGAGTATGTGGTATGACTATTTCTTTATGTAACAATCTGTCCTCACATTTATGTTTTGCTTTTTAAAGACCCATTAATCAGGGCAAATAAGATGAATCAACTCTCAAGTATACATATAAACAGATATAAACATCATATAAACAGAACCAAAGACAAAAATCATATGATAATTTCAAGAGACACTGAAAAAGCATTTGACAAAATCCAACATCTATTTATGATAAAAGTATTGCAGAGAATCAAAATAGAAGGACCTTACCTCAACATCATAAAGGCAATCTACAATAGGCCCTCAGCCAACATCATATTAAATGGGGAAAAACTTTGAGAATTCTCCCTAAAAACAGGAACAAGATATGAATGCCCATTATCACCACTTCTTTTCAATATAGCACTTGAGGCTCTAGCCAGAGCAATACGGCAATAAAAGGAAATTAAAGTAGTACAAATAGGAAAAATGGAACTCAAATTTTTACTATTTGTAGATGACATGATACTATACCCAAAAGGCCCAAGAAACACAACCAAAAGACTTATAGAACTGATCAACAAATTCAGCATGGTGTCTGGATACAAAATCAATCTTAAAAAATCAGAAGGTTTTCTGTATACCAACCATAAATTCACTGAAAGAGAAATCCAGAAAACACTTTCACTCACAATATTCCACAAAAAGTAATACTTAGGAATAAACTGAACCAAGGAGGTAAAAGACCTCTACAAAAAATTATAAAACATTGAAAAAAGAAATTGAAGATCTTAAAAGATGGAAAGATCTTCCACTTTCATGGATAGGCAGAATAAATATCATCAAAATGGCCATACATCCAAAAGTGATCTACAGATTCAATGCAATATCCATTAAATTACCGACATCGTTCCTCACAGACATAGAAAAATCAGTCCTTAAATTCATTTGGAACAACAAAAAAAACAGACTAGCCAAAGTAGTTCTCAGCAACAAAAACCATGCAGGAGGAATCACAGTAACTGACTTTAAACTATACTATAATGCTACTGTAATAAAAACAGCATAGTACTGGCACAAAGACAGAAATATAGACCAATAGAGCAGAAGACTCAGAAACAAATCTGCACATTTACAGCAATTGATTTTTGACAAAAGGGCCAAAACATACATTGGAAAAAAGATAACCTTTTCAACAAATGGTGTTGGTAAAACTGGTTAACCATATGCAGAAAAATGGAAATAAATCCCACTTTTTCACCCTGTACAAAAGTCAATTCAAGATAGATCAAAGACTTGGAAATTAGACCAGAGACCCTGAGACTCTGTTAGTGTTCTAAACACATTACTTCACTGTACACCCCCAACAATCCTTATAGGCCAATGTCATTATCATCTCCATCTTTCTTAGGAGGAACTGAAAATCAGATATGTTAAATAACTCAGACAAGGTCACACAGCTGATCATTTTGGGAATCAGGATAATAATAAACTCCTTTTTGTGCCTTGTACTGCATAAAAAAGAAAAGCAATAATACAGATGATTTTTTTTTAATAGAAAATTCACACGACCTTTAAATTCAGCTTTGGAATGTACCTTATAATTTTGGGGAGCAGAACAGTTTTCTTAATTTTTTTTAGACCAGAATTTAAATTACTCTACTGGCACTGAACCCTTGTCGGCTATGGGCACTAAGGAAGAAGATTTTACCTTGTTTAAAATGAACCAATGAAGCCAGGAGTAGTGGCAAACACCTATAATCCCAGTACTTGGGTAGCTGAGACAGTAGGATTGTAGATTTGAGGCCAGCCTCAGTTACTTATTGAGGGCTTGGGGTGTAGCTCAAAAGTAGAAAACCCTAGATGCACTCCCCCTGGTACACAGCAACTTCGTGAGACCCTGTTTTGAAATTACAAGGGCTTAGGTATGTATCTTAAAGATAGAATACCCCTGGGTTTAATCTCCAGTACCAAAAAATAAAAATAAAATAGGACAAATGAGCAATACAATATGGTATTTCTTTTTTTTTCCTTCATAAGTTTTTATTGATGTATCTCATGGTTTAACATGTTACTTATACTGCAATAAACCTGGCTTTAATATTAAACTTTCCCTTGTTATCCAAAGTCACCAAAGTCCAGTTCAGTAAATAGAAAAATATATGCTTAATACTTTGTACAATAAACCAGGCATGGTGGCGTATGCTTGTAATCCTGCACTTGGGAGGCTGAGACAGGAGGATTGGGCAGGTTCGAAGCCAGCCTCAGCTACTTAGTGAGACCCTGTTTCCAAATAAAATGTAAAAATGGGTCTGGGAGTATAGCCTGGAGGTAGAAAGCCTCTGGGTTCTACCCCCAGTACCACCAAAAAAAATGTACAGTACTGGTTTTGGGACCAAACAAAACTGGTTCAGAAAAGGCAATAAGGCCGGGTGTGGTGGCTCACGCTTGTAATCCCCACGCTTGGGAGGCTGAGACAGGAGGATCGCACGGGTTCGAAGCCAGCCTCAGCTACTTAGTGAGGCTCTCAGCAACTAGGTGAGAACCTGTTTCCAAATAAAATATAATAAAGGTCTGGGAGTATAGCCCGGAGGTAGAAAGCCTCTGGGTTCCATCCCCAGTACCACCAAAAAAAAAAAAAAAGAAAGAAAAAAAAAAGAAAAGAAAAGGCAATAAGTTCAACTTTAAGAATCCCCAATTATTTAAAAAACTTCCAAATGCATTTAGGCAACTTTGAATAATGGGATTTACATAATAAAGTCTGAGATAAGACTAAATAACAAACAATAAAAAATGTGTAACACAAAATTTCAAGTTCACAGACTTATGGTATGTCAAAAAAGTACAGAAACAAAATTGTATTTACAGAAGTTTCATCATAAAATAATGAGAAAAGCAAGACAGATGATAGAAGAATGAAAATATAGAAATAGTATAAAATTATTAAATGGATAATGAACTAGCTCTAACAAGTCCTTAGCATGGACCATTCTTTAATCATGTTTTCTCTATCAGAAAATTTTGGTTCACAACACACACAACTCACTTACTTCACACATACACCAGCATATACTTGGCATAGAAATCAATTATTTCAGTGTCCTCTAATCTATACAGAATTCTAATCTATACAGAATTCCTCAGATATAATTACAATTTTAGCCAGGCGTGGTGGCGCACGCTTGTAATCCCCGCGCTTGGGAGGCGGAGACAGGAGGATCGTGCAGGTTCAAAGCCAGCCGCCAGCCGCGCTGGCGTAAGAGACCCTGTTTCAAAAATATAAAATAGGTCTGGGAGTGTAGCCCGGAGGAAGAAGGGCTTCCAGGAACCCCAGTACCACCAAAAATAATAATAATAATAATTACAATTTTAACACATTCCATAAAGGCTTCTCAACGCACACAGTGGTGCAAAGAGGTTCTATATCAGAAGCTCTTGAAGAAAAACCACTGGTGGTTATCGTCATCATGCTGAGAGGTAGAATCTTTAATTTCCTTTACAAGGGAAAATCCAGAACTGCCGACTGGGAATGCCGAGGATGTGGATGGCTGAAGTGTAATGCAGGGAATTCCAACATGGAGAAATTCAGATTGTTCCAATGAAGAGACGGCCTTGTTAAAACATCTGGATAATTTGAAGCAGTACTAGTTGTTGAAGGTTCTTCTGTATTACTGACTGCTGGCTCAGGGGTGATTCTCCCATCATTAATATTAGAGCTCTCCTCATCGACATATATGGCGTGGTCATCTCTATTTTCTGGCCAGTGTGGTACCTCGTTTGCATCTGCTGAGCAACTATATGCATCTTCATTCTTGCTGAAATATCTTTGTAGCCAGCCTGGCACAATATTCTTAACAGATTCTGTAACCCTGCTAAGAATACCCTTAACTTCTGAAATAGCCCCCTATAATTAAAATATTTTGTGTATGAGATCAGAGCTGGAAACCTGGTCAACGGTGGAGAATGGCCGATTTCTGCCTCCAAAATAAAGAGGGGGAGGAGTGAAGAGGGGAAGGAAGAGTCGCGCCACAGAAAAAAGACGTAAGACTGGAGAGGGACTTTCAAAATGTTCCAGTGCAGAAGTAACTATAACCCGGTTAAGAAAAAAAAAAAAAATCAAAGGCAATGCACTCAGAGCAGGGAATGCCGCAGGCAGGGGAGACTGAAAATTATTTAAGAGACTTAAGTTATTCCATTTTGCACGTAACAGCGCCCCCATTCCCTGTGTAACCCGGAGGCCAATTACTGGGGGTCATCACCTTCCTTGCCCACTAACACTGAACCGTGGGGACCAAAAAGCCAGCAAAAGGGAGGAGGAGGCCTCCAACCACATCTTTTCCCTTTTTTCCTTTCTCTGGGTGGAGAAGGTGGGAGTCATAACATCAAACCCCCAAAACCCGCCAAAAAAAGAAACCCACTTATTTTACCCGGAGGATTTCTTTTCCCGCCCTGCACCGGCCTTGGAAAACCCCGAGCAGGGAGGGTCAGTATGTGGGCAGCTGAGGCCCACGTGTGTGCCACACCGCCAGGCCCGATGGCCAGCCTCCTGCAGCCCTGCCTGCTACCCTCCTGGCTCCCTGCAGGCCCCACTGAGCTCCACAACAATATGGTATTTCAAAGGGTAAGAAATGTTGCATGGTAAGAGGGAAGCACGGAATCTGAGCAATCTGTGTAATGGTTTGGTGTTCAAATCTTGAATATATGCACATGCTTTCACATCGAAATCTCTTACTTCTTCTAGCCAATTTATACCTCTCATCTCTGTGCTCCCTGCAGATTCTCTCTCTATAGTAATGTCCATGCCATCTAATGACAAGATGTGATAACTAATGTGAGTTTGTTCCTGACCCCTAAAATTCCTGCACTGAAACTCTATTGTATTCCACACTGACAGCTCCTTCAGACTCCAACCTAATAGGTTCTAACTGAGCCAAACAGTATAAGGTCCCTCAAGTACAAAGCAATTTATTTAAATAATACAGTTAAGTAGATGGAAAAGTGTGTCACATTCAAAAAGTCAACATTCTACTGCCAAAAGAAAAAGACCTCGTGTGGAGGCTCCTGATGCTACTGGATGCCAAGCACATGTGCCTCTCCACCCCCCACAGGTCTTTTGGGTCATTTCCCAGTTCGTTAAGTGGAACCAGCTAAATTTGTTTCTGAAAGATGTATTTACAAGAGGGCTGAAGCCTTCCTATGGGGAAAGCTCAGAGTGTGGCTTACTGAGCTCCAAGCCCAGTGATCTCCCTCAAGGACCCCAGGAATGTAGGGGCTGAGGAACTGCCACTCCTCTATGTAAATAGTGCCAAAGAGCAGAAAGTCTGGGCCTCCTGTTGTTCAAAGAACTGCCTGAAGCTGGTCGCGGTTGCTCACGCTTGTAATCCCCATGCTTGGGAGGCGGAGACAGGAGGATCGTGCAGGTCTGAAGCCAGCCGTGCTGGCTTAAGAGACACTGTTTCCAAATTTAAAAAGTATAAAAATGGGTCTGGAAGTGTAACCCAGAAGTCAAAGGGTTTCCAGGAACTCCAGTACCACCAAAAACAAAGAAAGAAAGAAAAGAAAGAAAAGAAAAGAAAGAAAGAAAGAAAGAAAGAAAGAAAGAAAGAAAGAAAGAAAGAAAGAAGAAAGAAAGAACTGCCTGAGGTCACTTCTATTCTGAAACATGAAAGGGGTTTTGCCAACTGTCTGATAAGTAAGATCTGTGGGGACTCCTTTTTCCAGGAAGTGAAAGAATCCTCTGTTCCTAAGGTCATGTTTATATTTCCTCTTTACAGGGATGGAGAACTCCTTGACTGTAAGCCTGTGACATGGTGTCTACTGAAGCTCACCTTGAATTGCCATCCATTCCTTCTGGTGACTGAGGTTTAATTCGTTGTGTAATGAGGGTGCTGGGTGGGGGTGTAGCCTGCTCTCAGGGCACAGCCATCTATGTCGTGTTTGAAGCCCACCAGATACGGTGTCAGCACCCTGCAATAAAAGCCATTCTTTTTTTTTATTGGTGCACTGTATTCATACATCATAGTGGGATACAAACTTTTGTAGACATACATGCACACAACGCCCAGTCAGCCCCCACCCGATCCCCACCCCATTCTCTCCCCATCCCTCCCTCCCATGCTTGGCTTAGTGGTTGACATCTAGTATTATAGCAATTTATCCAAAATTAAAAATGATAATCTCACATAACAGTTTCATTTGTCTGATACCAAGCTTTTGATGACTTAAAGATAACATTTCAATGTTTCTTTTTACTTTCTTTCTTACCAGAGAATATTTTTTTCTATTTTTTTTAGGTGAAACTATCATATATTTATATATTTATTTTTCAGGAAAAAAAAATCTATCCTAATATGGAAAATGGACTCTAGATACCCAAAACGATCTTGAAAAAGAACAAAGCTAGAAGATATATATTTTCTGATTTCAAACCATATAAAGCTACAATAATTGAAACAGTGTAGTACTATTCTAAAGGCAGATATATAAACCATTGGAGTTAAATAAAAGCCTAGAGCTAAATTCTTCCCTATATTGTCAAGTTATTTTTGACAAGGTTTCCACGAACATTTGGTAGTGGAAATAATAATCTTTTAACTAAATATTGTTGAAACATAATAATTACATGGAAAAGAATAAAGTTGGACCCTTACCTAATCCCATATACAAATATTAACTCAAAATAGATAAAAGACCTAAATATAAATCTTAAGACTATAAACTTTTAGGAGAAAATCTGGGTCATAAAACCTCACAACATTGAAATTGGCAGTGATTTCTTGGATATGATTTCAATGGCACAGGCAACAGAAGAGTATACAAACTCCCTAAAAATAAAAAAAAAATATTGTATATCCAAAGACAATGTAAACAGAGTTAACAGTTACTAATAGAATGGGATAAAATATTTCCAAATGCTATATCTGAAGGTATATTAATATTCCAACTAGAAATCCTAAAAATTAACAACAATAAAGGCAAACAATACCATTTAGAGATAGGTAAAAGACTAACATAAATAATGAATCTCCACAGATAACCAATCTTAGTTGTCTGTTGGATGGAAACTCTTGTTTCTCTGGTTCTGGTGTGTGTTACCTATTTCTTCTTTGTAGTTAATCTCTTTGAGTATTTTCTCTAGTGCTGGTTTTGAAGACATAAATTCCTTCAGTTTCTGTTTGTCATGGAAGATTCTTATTTCTCCATCTAATTTGATAGAAAGTTTTGCTGGGTAGGAAATTTTTGGCTGGAAGTTGTTTTCTTTCAGAGTTTGGAATATGTTACTCCAAGCCCTTCTGGCTCTCATGACTTGGTTTGAGAAGTCTGGAGTGATTCTAATTGGTTTGCCTCTGAATGTCAGTTGGCCCTTTGTTTTTGTTGCCTTTAAGATTCTCTGCTTGGCTTCCACATTGGTCATTTTGACAATTATGTGGCGTGGGGATCCTCTTCTCTGATCCTGTCTAAAGGGAGTTCTATAAGTTTCCTGGACCTGTGTATCGACCTCTTGCTCTATGTCTGGAAAATTTTCTGCTATTACTTCCTTGAAGAGATTGTTGATCCCTTTGGTTTCACTTTCTTTTCCCTCCTCTATTCCAATTATTCTTAGGTTAGCTCTCTTAAAATGGGCCCATATTTCTTCAATATCAGATTCCTGCTGTCGGATATTTTTTCCTAGATTAGAAACTATGCGTTCATTTTTGGAATGATCATCTTCTAAGAGCGAGATTCTGTTCTCCATGTGGTCTCATCGGTTGTTTGTGCTTTGAATTGAGGCCTTTACTTCATTAATTGCATCCTTTATCTCTTTTTGGCTCTCTCTGAGTTCTTTTCGAAGCAGCTCTATTATTTCTACAGTTATTTTCCTGATTTGATCTTCTAGAAATCTCTGATTTTCTGTTTTATCGGGTTCTGATGTTGTGGGGTTGTGGGCATTAATTGCTCCAGTATTATTCCTCTTTCCCATGATTTCGGAAGTTTGTGCCTTCTCTGGGTTTTTCCCTTGGGTCACTATGACTTCACTTAAGGTGCTCTGGATCTCGAGTCTGTAGTATCTCAGACCCCACTACTCCTTTACTGGGTTGTATCATAGAGTCTCCGACCCAGGGAGTCGATAGAGGCTGCTTTAAACTATGCGGGGTGCCAGATTGCACGTTCTCCTATGGTGTGATATGTCTGCCACCGCCTCTCCCCCACTGGGTCAAGTCCCAGTGAGTACAGTACTGGGATTTCTCCGCTGTGGCCCACAATTTGACTCACTGTTCTTGAGTACGCAGATGTAGCTGTACTGGATTCGGTGAATTCTCTGCTGCTGCCGCCGGTGGCAATATGGCACTGCTGCTACGCCCTCGGCCGTGAGGCTGGCGTATTTCTTCTTGGTTTTGATTTCCACTCTGAGTCCCTGCAGCGTGTGCTGAGCTCAGCCACTGGGAGCTTTAGATGCTCCCTGCGCCGAGAAATCCCGCCTGGCTATTCCGCAGCGGCTCACCTCGGCTTGCTGTAGCCGTCCGGTGAAGTCGCCGCTGCCACCGGTAGTATGGCGCTGCTGCCACGGCCTCGGGTGTGAGGCCGGTGTATCTCCTCTATGGCTCTGAGCTCTGTTCTCAGTCCGCTTTCTCTCTGGAGCCTGGATATTTTTTTGTTTCTCTGGTGATGGTGTTTTCTGGCTATGAAAGGCGGTGATTTTGTGGTAATGGAGATTGGTTGTTAGCGGGGCTCTTAAGCCCCACTTTTCTCGGTCGCCATCTTCCTTAGGTTGTCTAATAAAAGCCATTCTTACTGCAGCTGTCAGGTTGTCTCTGACTGAAGCTGAAGGGAATCAATCAGTTGTAAATCATGTAGAAGAAACCTGGGAGGCAGGAAGGTTTGTGAATAGTGTTGTGAGCATTCTGCTTAGAGGGTCAAATTATACACAGGCCTGAGCAAATCTTTCCTACTCTGATTTTTTGTAGCTCATTCTCTTCCTCAAGATATTTCCTTTCACCTCTCTTCCTTCAGTGCCACCTCTGAGAGAGAAAAACTTTTTGGCTGATTCCCATTTTGGTCTCCTCCTCCATGATCACTGTGTGAATCAGCCATCCTCTCCCTCATTCCCATGGTATCTATCTCCACAGACCCCTTCTTCTCTTCATTCAAAGGTGCTCAAAATTCCACAAATTTTTCCTTCAGGCCCTCAGCCTTCCAGTTGTTGAAGCCTGCTTACCTTCCCACCACTGTCACTCTTTCCTTTAAATCTATTAAATCTGGCTTCTAACCCATCATTCTACCAAAAGTATTCTTTAGGGATGTTCTGATTGCCAGAGTTGGCTTTCTCTTCATGCTCACTCTCTTCACCTCTCTCCAACTATTGTTTAAAAAAACACACACAAACACAGGTAAAGCCAGGAGTGGTGGCACAGGCTTCATGTCCCAATACCTGGAAGGTTCTGGGATCTGGAGGATCACAGTTTCAAAGCCATCCCTGGCAAGTTAGTGAGATCCTATTTCAAAATAAGAACTACAAGGGGCCAGAAGTGTCGCTCCTGGATTCAATCCCACATGTCACCAAACAAACAAAAACCCCACACTGGACACCAGTTCTGACATCTAAGGAAATAAATTTATGCCATCATTCTTATGCTCAATAATACCTGCTAATCAGGGAAAAATCCTTGGCCTGGCATTTCTGACCATGATCCTCTTTTCTGACCTCATTCTCCATTCTGCCCTTTTACTCTGGCCTATACCACTTTCTGTTCCCAGAAGCCCTTCCTACCATTCTTTTTTAAAATATACTTTTATTGTGCATTGTAACCATACATCATATTAAGATTTAGTGTGATAGAAAAACATGTGTACATAGAGCCTTGTGCATTTCCTTCGGGATTTCATTCTTGCCTCTGCAATGTTGCTCACTGAATAATCCTCTCCACTTACAATGCCATTTTCTGTATTTCATAAGTTGAATTCCAATTTAATAAATATTCATTGGGTGCCCATTTTATATCAAATTTAGATCAGATCTCACATCCTTCATGAAGCTTTCCCTGGTCCTATAGAGACTGGCTCTCCACAGGACATTTTTTGGCAGTGGGAGGAGGGGGGCATTTTGCTTGTGGAACTTCAAATTCTACCAAGATTTTAAAGGTTGTTTTTAGCCCTTTATTAACTCATCTGCTCTAGAAGGACAAAGAATATATGTTTTTGTGTTCCTGTAGTATTCAGCACAATGCTTTCTTTATAATACACATTCAATAACTTTCTGTCAAATTCAGACTGTACATTCAAATTATCTAATGCACATGATGTGCTTTAACAAACATGTCAATGTTTGTTAGTAAGCCAAACATGAGAAGGAGGGAGGAGGAGGGAATGCAGTGGAACTGGGTAAGGGCTAATTGGGTGATGTGTATCTGTATGTCTCTACCATCTTGCATCCCATTAAGATGTATGAATAAGCTAGGCATGGTGGCGCACGCTTGTAGTCACTGCGCTTGGGAGACAGAGATAGAAGGATCACACAGGTTCAAAGCCAGGCTTGCTGGCTGAAAAGACCCTGTTTCCAAATAAAATAGAAAATATAAAATAGGTCTGGGAGTGTAGCCCGGAGTTAGAAGGGTTCCATCCCCACTACCACCAAAAAAAAAATGTATGAATACAATGCACCAATTAAAATTTTTTTAAAGAGATTATATTATTGACCATGAAAACAATAAAAATTTGAACAATGTTTTTTTGCGGGTCTGGGGATGAAACCCAGGGACATTCTACCTCTGAGCTACACCCCCTGCCCTATTTTTTATCCTTTTATTTTGAAACTGGGTCTCATTGAGTTGCGGTGGACCTCAATAAGTAGCTGAGGCTGTCCGCGAACTGCAATCCTCCAGGTCTCAGCCTCACGAATGCTGGGATTACAAGTGTGCGCCACCATACCTGGCAAATTTGAACAATTAAAAAAAAAGGATTCCCATCCATGATTCTAATAATTTTTCCAATACATAAATCCTACTGAATCCTTGCTCTCCTCAAAATCAGCAAAATAAATGTGTCCCTTTCACTACTCTCCTGGATATGAACAGTGAGACTCTAGGAACACCATATGCCACCAGTACAAAGCAGGGTATGTGTAATACCCAAAGTGACATGCTATTTCAGTAAAAGAAATAACATCCAAGCTGCAGAGAATATCAGGTGCTAGAGCCAGCAATGCCATATACCAAAAGGCTAAAACCAAGGGTGCGAGAGTGGTACCTTGGAGGAGATTAGAATAGCGTATAGGGCCAGGAGTCATGGAATAGACCTAGTAATTCTATCTACTCAGGAAACTGGGGCAGGAGGTTTGCCCCAGTTTGAGGTCAGCCTGAGCAACTTCTAGAGACCCTGTCTCCAAATATAAAAATAAAACAGGCCCAGGAGTGGTGATGCATACCTATAACCCCACTACGTGGGAGGCTGAGACAGGAGAATCACAAGTTTGGAGTCAACCTCATCAAATATGAGGGGCCCTCAGGATCTTAGCAAGACCCTGTTTCAAAAAAAATTTTTTTAAGGGCTGGGTATGTAGCTCAGAGGTAAAATGCCCTGGGTTCAATCCCCAGTTCCAGAAACTAAATGTAAAAGAATAAATAAATGAGTAAATAAATAAAAAGGGCTCGGGATACAGCTCAGGATCACCCCTGGGTTCAAACTTCAGTACTGTAAAAGAAAAGAGAAGAGCATGTGGGTCTCCTGAAAGTGCAAAGTCCAGCAGTTCCTGTGTAATCTGAGCCCTGTACTGGCATAATTCTCACCCAGATACTGAGGCTCCAGAAAATCCTTAGACTTGAGACCCTTGTGTTTGGAGCAGGAGCAATTTATTTGAAAATAAAAAGCTTCCAAGAAGTAGATGTTTAGTGGAAGATAAAAGGCTGAAACATCAAAAACACCTTTGTTTCACCAAAATTACACTAATTTAGTAGGGAAAAGAATCTGGCTTTGGAGAAGAAAAAAATTAGCTACACCAACCTGATGTTTCCAAACAGCTCCTTTTCACTGGAGTTGAAAGCCAGTAGAATGAGCAATCAGGCTACTCCAAGAGATAAGAAGTATGTTTGAGGTTTGTTATTGTTATCATTTTTAGGTGATATATGACCTTGTGCTTTTTTTCCTGGAATAAGAGCAATGTTTCTGGGAGAGCTCATAGAGTGGTAGAAAGATCACAGGTGGTGGGTCAGAGAGATCTCAGTTCAACTTACAGTTTCACACTTATTTACTGTACTTTGGGCAGGCTGTTAAAACCCTCTTAGCCTCAGTTTTCCCAACTGTAAAATGGGGGTAAATGTGCCTCTTTGCAGAATTATCAGAAGGATGACAATAACTACAGCCTTTACTAGCCAACAAGCACACTAAGGTTACAGCACACATTTTATTTCACAAGTATTATTACCCAATCATCTCAGTTATTAGCTCTTCTGTTTTATAGATGAGAAAACCGAAGTTCTGAATACTTAAATGACTTATACAAGATCATTTAGTTTGTGAATGGCACAGGTAGGTAGGACTGAAATCCAAATGCAAATGTGCTCTTACTACAGTAGTCAGTTTCACTAGAGTTTGTTTTCAAAAGCAGCCTCATAACTGGGTGTGGTGGAACATGCCAAAATCCTAGTACTTGGGATGAAAAATAGTATTACAGGTTCATAGCCACCCTCAGCAACTTAGTGAAAAACGATTTTTTTGTTTGTTTGTTTGTTGTTGGTTTTTTTTTACAGTATAGGATTGAGCCCGGGAGCATTCTACCTCTGAGCTACTTCCCTACTCTGATTTTTTAGCCTTTATTTTTGAAACAGGGCCTCATTAAGTTGCAGAGGGCTTCACTAAGTACCTGAGACTGACTTAAAACCTGCAATCTTCTTGTCTCAGTTTCCCAAGTACTACAATCCTGTGCCACCACACCCAGCTTAAGAACCTGTTTCAAAATTTAAAAATAAAAATAAAAAGGACTGGAATGTAGCTCATACATAGAATACCCCTGGGTTCAATTCCCTGTACCACACACACACAGACACACACACACACACACACACACACACACACACACAGCAGCTTCATCTGATCCCCATGGAATAAGTAAGGACAGTTACCAAACTATTCTGACTCCTTCTGTTGCTTCCAGACCACTGTTCCTCTGCCTTATACCAAGAACTTTGCACTATCTCATTCCTAGCCATCTTGTTGTATCAACAAGGATTCTGGTATTAGACCCTGCTTTTTGCTGTCTGTGGCAGTCTATTAATCTTTATAATAACAATGATAATTCCTCACTTATAGACAATTTGCTGTTTGCCAGGCATTGTGCTAAGTAATGTATATAGTGAGCTCACTTAGCTCATCACAACCATCATGCGGAGTGCATACTCTTATTAAATGAAATAATGTATATTAAGTCCCTGGCACAAACTAAGCTCAACAATTGCTAGTTTTTATTATGAATTTTATTTTTCAGTGCAGCTATAAAGTACGAAGCACCACCAAAGGAATGTAGATGGTAAATATTTTTGTTAAGTGCAACTGTCTCAAAGTGGGGAAAAACAACTTGAAAAAATGTATAAGGTAGCCAGACGTGCTGGCGCACACTTCTAATCCCAGTGTTTGGGGGACTGAGACGGGAGGATTACAGGTTCAAAGCCAGCCTCAACAACTTAGTGAGGCCCTCCGCAACTTAGTGAGACCCTGTCTCCAAATAAGAAATAAAATCGGGTTGGGGGGTAGAATGTCTCTGGGTTCAATCTCCAGTGCCACAAAAAATATTTACAAAATTGAGTTTTATGGGGGAAAAACACAAAAGAAATCCTACTCAGTTGCTTTTACAAAATAGGTAAAACTGTTAAAAAAAATTAAAAGTAAACCAAACAGACTATTTTTGTTTTATGTCTAAATGATGGGGAGAGGAACTAAGGAAAAGAAAAGAATCGTGAAAAAGGAAGCTTTCAAAGCTGGGTGTGGTGGTACACACCTATAATTCTAGTACTTGGGAGCAGCTCAGGTTCAAGGCCAGCCTCAGAAAATTAAGTGAGACTCTCAGCAATCTAGAAAGATCCTGTTTCGAAACAAAAAAGGGGGTCTGGGAGTGTAGCTTTGAAGGTAGAATACACCTGGGCTCAATCCCCCCAGTACAAGGAAGGGAGGAAGGAAGGCAGGGAGTGGGTCTTTGCAAGTTCTTGAGAGGCCTTAGATTTGAAAGGATGCATAGCCAAGAGGAGAAACAGTTGTCAGGCTTTTTGGGGGGATCATTCCTGGATCGTGACAAGTGAGAAGCACTTATGCAAACTGCAGGTCCTTTCCTTTGTTGAAATTTCAAGGAATCCACAGGCTCTCTAAATCCTATCCCTGACACTCCGACCCCAAGAAGAGGAGGAAAGAAAATGAAATTAAGCCAAAGGAAGAAGGGAAACAGACAAGAGAAGAAAGGGAAAGTAACAAGAACAGTCAACATGCCCCACCTGATCATCAGCCATCATTTTCAGAAGCCTTTACCTCTGTTTCTCTTTTAGCTTAGCCACCTTCTTGCCACCTCCCAGATAGCACTTAGTAAGCTTGACATATCCAAGATCAACAACACTACACTGCCAATAACTTCCCACCAAAATAACAGAGTTTGGGGGCGAGGCCCGGTCTGGAGCCAGTGAGGCCAGTCCTGGAGCCTGCTGGGTGGCGAGGCCAGGTCTGGAGCCAGTGAGGCCGGGCCCAGAGCCTGCCCTGGGACGAGGCCAGGTCTGGAGCCAGTGGACCGGGCCCTGAGCCTGCTGCGGGGCGAGGCCAAGTCTGGAGCCTGTGAGGCTGGGCCCAGAGCCTGTTGCACAGCGGGCCAGGAACTGGGGCCTCCTTCACAGCAAAGGGCCACCGGGTTTTTTCAACTGTGTGGCCAGAAAGCAATAGAAGCTGCCGCTGCCTCACCTAATCTCTCAACAGATTTCCAGATCCAAGTGACCTCTATTAAAAAGAAAATTGGTTGTCAGTGGATTATCTTGTCAAAGTTACTCACCTTCTGGCTTTCAGGTTTTCAGTAAGTGGGTAAGTGTGGAGAAATAGAAGCTCTAATACATTGTTGGTGAGATTGCAAGTTGGTGCAAACACTTTGGAGAACAATATAGAAGATCCTCAGAAGAAGGAAAACAAACTTACCATATGATCCAGCAATACCACCTCTGGGTATCTACCAAAAAAGAATGAAAACCAAAATACTAAACTAATGCATGAACAACCATGTTCATAGCTGCACAGTTCACCATCGCCAAACTGTGGAACCAGCCAAGATGTCCTTCAATGGAGGAGTAGATTTCAAAACTATGGGATATGTACACAATGGAATTTTGCCCAGCCATAAGAGAGAACAAAATTGTGGCATTTACAGTGAAATGCCACAAAAAATAAAAAATCTGATCCTTTTCTTAATGTGAAAAATATTAGGGAGAAATGGGTAATAGGAGGAACTCTAGATGAAGAAGGGACCCTATAGAGGAGCAATGAAGGTGCCATATCTGAGGGTATAAGAAGGAGGATAAGGGAAACTCTTTAAAGCACATGATGTACTTAAACATATCAAAGCCAAGCATGGGTAGGAGGGAGGGGGGAGGGAAGGGGTTAGGGATTGGGTAAGGGTTAATTGGGTGATGTGTGCATGTATGTCTCTACAAGTTTTTTATTCCACTGAGATGTATGACTACAATGCACAATAAAAAATTATTTTACAAAAAGAGTTTGGCTCAAAGGTGGTGTCAATTCCATGGATTCTCCAGTTGCTATCTCCCACTCAGATCCTCCCCAGGAAAATTAGGTCTCTGTGCAAAGCATTTCTCCCCCTGAACCTGGAGGCCAGCCTTGCAACAACAGGAGATTGCTGCTGAGTTCACAGTGTTCATGCTGGACCAACTCAACAACTTTGGCTGTGTATGTGTATAGCCCATTGTATGGAGAGAAAGTAAGTACTTAAGAAAACTGCTTCAAGTTTTACCTAGTTAAGCCGAGGGTCACATCCAAATAATAGATCAAAGATTTCTTATCTTTGCACTATAGAACAAAAATAACTTCTCTCTCTTGATTTTGATTCTTTGGTAATTGAAGTAGAATTACTTTTTCTGGACAATATCTATTTTTCAACTCAAAGATTCAGCTCATAATATACTTTACTCTTTGGAAAAAGCTAAAACCACTATGTGCCCTCAGACTTCCAGGACCATAAGCATTAGAATTCAAGTGTTCTTGCAACTCACTGATGGGGAATAAAAACAGGTGAGGATTTATAATCTACTTGTGAGCAATGAATATTAGCAATCAGAAGATCAAGGTCATGAATGGCTAAATGGAAAACCGTCTCCTTAATACAGTGTGTGTGTGTGTGTGTGTGTGTGTGTGTGTGTGTGTGTGTGTGTAATGTTCATGATAAAAGTCGAACATTTTTTCAATGAAATTTCTCTTACTGTCAGAAGGAGCATCTGCAGGGTGAATCATTTTCTAGAAGAAATGGAATTTTATACCTGTCACTGAGATCATTCCTGTTAGGCCTTCTAAATTAGAAAAAGGTTAATTAAAGCCAGGTGTGGTGGTGCACGCTTGTAATCCCAGCATTTGGGAGGCTTAGACAGGAGGATCATGGTTCACAGCCAGCCTCAGCTCTTTAGTGAGGCCCTTTGCAACCCAGGGAGACCCTGTTCCAAAATAAACACTTAAAAAGTAGGGCTGGGGGTGTAGCTCAGGAGTAAATGCCCTTGGGTTTCATTCCCAGTACTGCAGAAAGAAAAGAAAGAAAGAAAGAAAGAAAGAAAGAAAGAAAGAAAGAAAGAAAGAAAGAAAGAGAGGGAGGGAGGAAGGAAAAGAAAGAAAGAAAGAAGGAAAGAGGTTAATTATTTCAAGTCTGATTCTAATGACTTCATTGAGGTTTCCCGTGTTATCTGATTAGGAGGCAATTACAACAAATATCTGATTGTTGGTGTGACAGAGATCACCACTGTGTCTTCTGCAGCTGCGTTGGTATGCCTCAACTGAAAGAAGAACACATGCAGTGTTTGATAATGAAGAGTAAACTGGTTGATGTAAACAGTTTAGAAAGTTGTCATTAATCAAACATACATTACTGTGGTATATTCTTTGTATCTAAGGAATCAAAACAAGAGAAAATCTTGTAGCTTTCCAATATGAGATATGATAAAAGCCAGTCCTGTTTTGTTTTATTTTATTTTTGTGGTACTGAGTTT
Source organism: Muscardinus avellanarius (assembly GCF_963383645.1). Taxonomy (NCBI): domain Eukaryota; kingdom Metazoa; phylum Chordata; class Mammalia; order Rodentia; family Gliridae; genus Muscardinus; species Muscardinus avellanarius. Next base: position 76,531,642 of record NC_137792.1, read on the forward strand.
GAACCCAGGGACATTCTACCTCCAAGCTACACCACCAGCCAGATTTTATTATTTTATTATTATTTTTTTTACAGCACTGGTGATGAAACCCAGGGTCATTCTACCTCCGAGCTACACCCCCCAGCCCAATTTTTTATTCTTTATGTTGAAACGGGTTATTCTTTATGTTGAAACTCTGAAACATTGAGTTGCAGAGGGCCTCACTAAGTAGCTGAGGCTGTCCACAAACCGCGACTCTCTGGTCTCAGCCTCCTGAATGCTGGGATTACAAGCGTGTACCATCATGCCCCGCTCGGATTTTATTTCTTATCTGGAAACAAGGTCTCGATAGGCTGCAGAGAGCTTCACTAAGTTGCTGATGCTCGCTTTGAACCTGTGATCCTCCTGTCTCAAACTTCCCAAGTACTAGAATTAGAATTGTGCACCACCACACTTAGCTAAAGCCAATCTAATTTATACCATATTAGAGTGTTTTTCCAAATCATTTTTCCTCTCTTATGTTTGCAACACAATAATGTAAACATTGAGGTTAAAAGGCCATATAGCTCTAAGTATTGTTCCCATTTCCTAAATTATGGAAATGTTGGGACACTCCCGTACATGACGTTTCCCATGGCCCATCACCTTGCAACCAGTATTGACATGTTCTTTCTTTTTCTACCCCCTTACCACCTGTTCAGTTGGCCACTACATACATTCAAATTTGGCCTTGTATTTACAATATACACAAATGGGCCTCCCTTCAAGGACTTCATTAAAAGTGTTCAGCTTTTGCTCACATTTCATGTACTCAATACTAAATTCAGAGAGGGACTGGCATATGGCTGCCTTGTTCTACTTGTAGAAAATGAAAAACAGAGTACTGTGCGCTCACCTTCTGAACTTTAAACTTCCAGCCACTTTGGCTTAAAACAAAAAGTATAAGGAGCCTCCTTAGTGCACACACGTGCGTGTGTGTGTGTGTGTGTGTGTGTGTGTAAGTACACAGAAAAAATATTTGGAAATATTCAAAACAAATACACACCAATATGTTTACAGTTTCCCATGTGGTCTAGAACTGGTTAAAAGGCTATGAGGAACTTTCACTATTTATACTATATAGATTTTTCTATATTGTTTAAATTTTTGTAACAATTATACAATCCTTTTATTATTAAAAAATCTGAAATTAATATAAGCATAGAAAAAAGTTGTTCAGGACACATATCAAAGTGTTCAGAATTATTACCTCTAGAAAGTAGGATTAGTGAGAAGGACTTTTCCTTATTTATACATTGTATATATTTATAAATTTTAAGTGGTTAGATTATGGACATGTTTTATTTACTATATATAACACTGTGGTGTTTTAAAATTAATTAAAAGGAACTATAGTTGCAGAAAAACATGCTAGACTTCAAGGCTTTTGTTAATATTTATTACTTGCAAGTACCCGTTGGGGATTCTCATGTACTAGTGGTATAATTTTAAATCAAACAATTTCCACTTCATTTTCCCATTATCAGTGAAGGATTTGGAGTTATAAGCAAGTGCATAGTAATATAGGCCTTGGCTTTATTGTGCATTTGGTCAGATATCATGTCTTTTTTGTTTGCCATCAGGTTTCCAATGCCTATCATTTTTGCCTGGCATGTAATGGGCATCCGTCATGTCCACATCCCAGTTGTGCCAAAGAAGTGAAGAACATTATAGAAAAACCAAAGAAAGTACCCAGAAATGTTGTGCAAGACATATAATTTCTTGGGAAAAGCTTATAAGAAATCAGTGAGTGCTGGCCGTGGTGGTGCACGCTTGTAATCTCAGCATTTGGGAGGCTGAGATGGGAAGATCACAGTTCGTGGACAGCCTCAGCTACTTAGTGAGTCCTTCACAACTCAGTAAGAACCTGTTCCAAAATAAAAAATAAAAAATAGGGCTAAGTGTGTAGCTCAGAGGTAGAATGGCCCTGGGTTCCATCCCCAGTGCCACCAAAAAAAGAAAAAGAAAAAGAAATCAGTGAGTGTTCCAAAAAGAGTTCAGTAGTGAAGGGCTAACAGATGGCACCTTCATCCCTCATGGTACTTTGTAAAGCAGCACCCTGTCTCCCTCATGATGCTGTTTCCAGTGGTGGCTTGATGAACTAGTGACATGTATCTTCTCCACAATGCCTTCAGTCCCACCCTGGTTCCTCTACAGAGGTTTTATATGTTAAGCTGCAGACACAGTGACACCATTAGCATTAGCTTGCTTGTATGACCAACATCCCAAGAAGATACTATCCTGGTCCACATACAAGGAAGTAGCTGCCTACACTAACTTGCCCTAACAGGAAGGGGACATTCAGGGACATAATGTTTTCCTGCCCCCCCTCTTCTTTTAGGACAATATAGCATTGAATAAGGATTTGCCAAATGTTTAGATGAATGAATGCTGAAGTCCAAAGGCAAAAGGAGCCACTCAGAGATCTATATGGGTCAATAATAGGAAGTATACTATGTGGATTGAAACATGATAAGAATATTATGAAAATAAAAGAGGCAAGCCAGGTATGATAGTACATAGCTGTAATCCCAGATACTGGGGAGGCCAGGGCAGAAGAAGCACTTGAGCCCAGGAGTTCAAGACCAGCCAGGGCAAACATAGCAAGACAGGAAAAAAAAGATGCAGAGGGAGGGAAGTAGGAAGGGAGCGAGGAAAGAAGGAAAGAAGGAAGGAAGGATTACTGTACTCAATAGGGTTAAATGGGATGTTCTAAGCATTACAAACTTAACTTCCTTGTAAGATCAAAATTTCTTCTGACACATATCTTGAGAAGATCAAAAGAAGATCTGATGTTCCACATGCTTCTGAGGAGATCACTTCATTGCCCCCATAATCCCATTATTAACCACTAAGTAGACAGTATAGAAGATACCAGTCCCAAAAAAAAGCTACAATTAAAACTGATCATCTGTCCCCCACCCTGAGCCAGGTGAGCATTAGGACTCAACATTCTCTAAATGCCTATTTATTTCACTGATCATGAAAAGTTCACACAACCTAAATTGTCCATTATCATTCACATAAAAATTAATTCCTGCATCCTTAATCTTACTCAGTGTACCACTCCTCCCAAAGTCACCCAAAACCTGTCCTGCTCTCTACAAGATTTCTTCCATCCTTAGCTTCTCCAAAATTTTTCTTAAATTTCTGACTGACTAAAAGGCTATTAAGGTTTGCAGATAACCTCAGCTACTTAGTGAGGCCCCCTGAAACTTAGTGAGACCTACCTTGTTTCAAAATAAAGAATAAAAAATAGGGTTTGGGGTGTAGCTCAGAAGTAGAATGCCCCTGAGTTCCATCCCCAGTACAGCAAAAAAAAAAAAAAAAAATATATATATATATATATATATATATATATATATATAGAGAGAGAGAGAGAGAGAGAGAGAGATAGATATAGATATATAGATAGATAGATAGATCGGCTTCCCTCTGTTTCCTGTACAACCCTCTGAAGTGGGGCTATTTTTCAAATATTCCATATACCACTGGGCCCAAAGGTGGGATATTGTTCTCCACATTCCTCTTTATTATTTCAAGTCCATAGATCCTTCCTAAAGTCTCTGCTTTAGATCCTTTCCATCACTTTCTTAGCATACTCCTTACTATGTATCCTTGTTGCTGCCATCTATGCTCCTTCTGAACAGGAGGACCCTAGTCTATTCATGATTTTAGCTCATGGCTCATTCTCCACGACTACTCCTGTGAGCATTCTTGATGATCCCAATACCTATGTGATCTACATATGTGCACACATGCACATTCATCATCTATACTGTAAACAACTCATAAAAAACAGTGGCCTCTCAGTTGCCTGTCCTTCTGTACTCCAAAGATCTTGTCCTTTTGCCATCTTCAGCTGTCTACACCCATGCTCATTTTCAAGGCAGTGTCATTACAAATTCCTGAACCACCTTAAAAGATGTCAATTTTAAGCACCACACTTTTCTCTTTTCCTCCCTAATTCCCTCTAATACCTCCTTTCTAACAACCTTCCCACCCCTGACCATTGTTTTGCTCTCCATGCCCTCTCATATTCTTACTTCCATGTAGATTAGATTACATAGTCCATATTATTTTACCATTTTATAGAAGAATAGAGGCCTGGAAGTCTTAAGTTAGGTGTGTAGAGATTTTTTTATCAATTCAGGCTGTATGCATTTGTTTATGTAAAGTTGTATAAGCAAGTATGTTCCCAAAATGTATATGAGCCACACTTTAGGGAACATACACTGAGGGCATGCTGTTGTCACAACAGAGAACACGGTGTACAAAGATCTCATGGAAACATGAATGTGGGAGCAGGAAAGTGGACCACTGTTGGTGAAGTAGAGTGAAAGAGAGCAAGAGAGAGAGAGAGAGAAAGAGAGAGAGAGAGAGAGAGAGAGAGAGAGAGAGATTCCATAGTCCATAATTAAAATCAGTTCTTAGATTCCATAGTCCATAATTAAAATCAGTTCTTGGCATCCATCTTCAGCTCCCCCCTTCCTCTTTCACCATCATACTTATATGAAAGAACTTGAAGCAAGGTTAAATTCAACTCTCCATTATTTCTCCATCTGTATCCCGGCAACCAGTCCTAAATGGAGCAAGTTTCATTTTAAGCTTTTTGCTCAAATCATGAGTAGGTTCTCACACTCACTTAAAACCACTCCAGATCTTTGTCTCTAGCTTTAACCTCTTTCCTGAATTCCAGGCTCATATACCTACCTGCCTATTGGACATCACCACCCAAGTGTCTGATGGGCACCTGACATCATTTGTTCAAAACTAAACTATGATTTTTTCCTAAATCTGCTAACCTTCTGTATTCACCATTCCCAGTTGTTGCCAACTTTATCCTTCCAGTTCCTCTAGCAAAATGCTTTAGATTCATCTTTGTTTATTCTCTTCCTTTTAGGCCCACTCCCAATTCATCAACAAAGAATTTCAGCCCTACCTTGAACACATAGTCAAAACCAGATCACTTCTCACCGCCACTCTTTCTTTCTTTAATTGATTAATTAATTAAATCTACTGGGGATTAAACCCAGGGACTTTCTACCTCTGAGCTATACCTCCAGCCATATTTCAGTTTTTATTTTTTGAAAAAGGGTTTCACTAAGTTGGAGAAGGCCTCATTAAATTGCTGTAGTTGACCTTGAACCTGTGATGCTCCTGTCTTAGCTTCCCAAGTACTGAGATTACAAGCATGTGCCACCATGCTTGGTTTCTCGTTGACACTCCTGCTACAAAGCTTCCCTTGTCTTTGGCCTAAATTATTGCCATAGCCTCCTGTTTGGGGTTAAAGCGTGTTTTAGAAATACATGTTGGATTCTTCTCCTTCATAATGTTAGCATATTTGAAAATGTCATTATTTGAAAATAGTGATTAAAGATGTAATTAGATAAGCTAAAATGAGGTTATACTAGAGTAGAAATGGGCCCTTAATCTAATATGACGATTTTCTTTATTAAGGGAAGAAAGACACAAGGAAGATGCTCATGTGAGTACAGACACACAAAAAAGAAGCCATATGATGACAAAAGCAAAGATGAAGTGTTGCAGCTCCTAGCCAGAGAGTGCTAAAGATCAACAGCCACCACCAGAAGCTGAGAAGGGGGAGAGATTCTACTCCAGGTTTCAAAGGGACCGTGGCCCTGATGACACCTTGATTTCAGACTTCTAACTTCCAGACCTATGAAACAATATATTTCTGTCACTTTAAGCCACATAGTTCACAGTATTTTGTCCCAGTGGCCCTGAGAAACCAATATGTCTCTTAACTGATTTCCTGGTTTCTAACCTTGACCACCTGTAGTTTCATCCCAGCAGCATGAACAGTCCTATTAAACCTTTAAGTCTTTTTCTTTTCAAAGACCTCCAATGTCTCCACATCACTGGGATTAAAGGCCTCATAAAGGCCTATAAATCCCTAGAAAATCTGGGCCCCTTTTATTCATCTGGCCCTTTCTTTCATTACTCTTTCTCTCTCTTTCTCCCCCCCTCTCTTGCTCTCGCTCTCCCTCTCACACACATACACACACACATACATACATCTCTCTCTCTCTCTCTCTCTCTCTCTCTCTCTCTCTCTCTCTCTCTCTCTCTCTTTCACTCTACTTCACCAACAGTGGTCCACTTTCCTGCTCCCACATTCATGTTTCCATGAGATCTTTGTACACCGTGTTCTCTGTTGTGACAACAGCATGCCCTCAATGCATGTTCCCTAAAGTGTGGCTCATATACATTTTGGGGACATACTTGCTTATACAACTTTACATAAACAAATGCATACAGCCTGAATTGATAAAAAAATCTCTACACACCTAACTTAAGACTTCCAGGCCTCTATTCTTCTATAAAATGGCAAAATAATATTAACCACACTATGACATCAGATGTGCATGCAAAGTGATTGCCACATTGTAAGTATTCAGTAAATATCAGCTATTACTACTAGAAAAGTCAAAAGAAGCTTAAAACTTAGTACTGAGATATCAAAAGCAGTTATTCTGAGGTCTGACAAAAATAAGTTAGCCTAACATTTGAGTAGACACATTTTCCTTCAGTATATATTCAGACTTAAAAACTCCTTTATAAGACTCAGATCAAATATTTGAGGGACCCTAGGACTGTACCAAAAATAGATAGGTTTCTCTCAACTCTGACACTCTGTATGTCTCAACAATTTAGTCATCCTAGTATTAGGTTACTGGTAGTCTTGGGTCTGGCTTTCATGGACTTGCTTCATGGCCAAATTTCCACAACAGGTGCTGCTACCCCAAAATACCTCCTCATAAAAAGCCAGCTCCCTCCAACACACCCTTGAATCTCAGGATTGATTTGGCTTTCATACAAGGAATTCTATACCTTTTTGTAGAAAACCATCAAACTTACAAAATAAATCTTAAAAATAAATCTATAAAATATAAAAAATATAAAAAATAAATCTATAAAAATTAAACAAGCTACCAAGGTAAGATAACATATCTAGGATAGGACTACTAATAGGATAGTAGTTTGCCTCTGTGGAAGTGTGAGAAAACTATAGGGAAAACTTACAGAACCTCAAGAGGATTTATGCTATAATCTACAACAAAGAGATAGAATTAGATTTAAATTAAAAATCCAGTGCCGGGCGTGGTGGCGCACGCTTGTAATCCCCGCACTTGGGAGGCGGAGACAGGAGGATCACGCAGGTTCAAAGCCGGCCGCGCTAGCTTAAGAGACCCTGTTTCAGAAAAAAAAAAAAGTATAAAGTAGATCTGGGAGTGTAGACCGGAGGTAGAAGGGCTTCCAGGAACCCCAGTACTACCCAAAAAATAAATAAATAATAAAATAAATTAAAAATCCAGTATTTTGACAGCTATGAAGTAACAGGTGTAAAGCAAGTGAAAACGGACAACAAGATACCATGCTGGTATTCAAAAGATAGATGACGATTTATTAGAATCCTTTTAAGTTTTCAAAAAATGTTACAGGATTTTATTTTCAGAACTTCACGTGGTCTTTGATAGGAGTGCGCCCTCTGGTGACACAAACAACGACTTACAAGTCATTACAGGCACCTTATATCAGAATGCTTGAGTATTATCAACATTTCCTCTAACAGTGAAAAAAGGAAAACCACCTTATTCTGTGAAAATGTAGCTCTCTCTTCAAATGTCTACCTACTTGAGTTTAGTTTACTTTGATAATTCTCTCTTATTGTAAAGAAAATATACCCAGAATTAATATTTTGAGCAATTAATTCATGAGTTATTTACTTCCTTTTCTTATATAAGAATGCACTACCAGCTGGGTATGGTGGTGCATGCCTGTAATTGCAGTACTTAGGAGGGTGAGACAGGAGGATTATACATTCAAGACCAGCTTCAGCAATTTAATGAGGCCTTTCACAGCTTAGTGAGACTCTGTTTCGGAAAATAATGACTAAAATATGGCTGGGGTATAACTCAGAGGTAGAATGCTCCTTGCTGCTTATAAAAGGATGAGAAAAAAGAAAGAGATAAATTAAGAAATGAATTGTTTAACAAAAAGAAATGATAACTTGACAGTTTCAACTATATTCAGCCTAATCATGGGAGGTAGTTGTGGTGGTAGTGGTATAAAATGAGGAGGAGAAGGGAGAAAGATGTGCTCTGGAGGGCACACCAAAAGTTTGGCTGATATATTATGACATGTGGATACAATCAACCATCTAGCAGAAGGCAGGAATAAAGTTGTAATTATCTAGTAAAGATCTGGAATGGACCCTATTCTCTGATGGCTTGAACCTCCCTGAATTGAAGTGGATACCAACAAATTTCTTTAGAATTTTATGGCACGGAAACACTACCAGCCTAAACTGAAAGCAACAGAGAGGGGCAAAATGAAGGAAGGATGACTAGTAACACCATAGATGCAGATAACTGAGCCATCTGAACCTCAGTCCAGGGACTGGGGCCCAGAGGGTGCAACCACTATTCAGGGCTGAGGGGTGGGGCCACTACCAGAATTCCAGAGGGAAGGGCCACTGCCTAGGGATGAAGGGGTGGGGCCATTGCCAGGGTTCCAGAAAGAGGAACCACTGGGCAGGGATGAGAAGGTGGAGTCACTCACTGTCTAGGACCCAGAGGACAGAACCACTTCTCAAGGCTGAAGGGGTAAAACCCCTCAAGATTACAAACCACTGCCAAGATTCCAAAGGGAGGAGCCAAAGCCTAGGCTGAAGGGCATTTCTCACTGCCTCAGATCCTGAGGGCAGAACCACTGCTCAGGATTGAGGGTATAGGACCATTGCCAGAGTTCCAAAGGGAGGAGACACTGCCTGGACTAAGGGGTGGAGTTAATGCTTAGGAATAAAGGGTAGGACCACCATTCAAACCATGGTAGGCCAGGCAACCTTCTTAATTCCAGATGTGGGGCTGCCTCCCTATCTCACTTAACATTCTTACTGCCATAATCCAAAACTACTGACCACACAACTTAGAGGAAGAAATATTTATTTGTTCACAGTTTTTTGGAAATTTGGGGGAACAGTCCATGTCAGGCCAGGTCTGTGGAGCTCAGGGCACGGCACCAGGAAGTGGAGAGAGGGAGAATGCATGACTCACATTGTGGATATAGGAAGCAGAGAGAGCAAGGGAGGAGATAATCATATACCATTTTAAGGCCACACCCCCAGGGGGCCCCTCCTTAGCAACCAACTCCCACTACCAACACTGCTACTTTATTTCTGCAAGGGCTAGAGGGACACTCTAAATCTAAATCATTATACTTCTCCATTGTACAAGAAGAGGCCTCTCCAGGGTTGAGGAGGCAGGGCCACCACCCAAGGCTGATGGAACAGGCTGAGTTTTAGGTTACAGAGGGCAGGTTGCTCCTGTGTTCCGGGGAGGGGGGCAGTTCCCACTCTATCTTCCAAAGAATAGGGCCACTTCCCATGGCTGAAAGTGTCCACTCATTTACAGAGGGTATAGCTGTATCAAGAGAAGTAAATGAACCTCAAGGCCTGAATGGGGGGGAGCCTCTGCCCTCAGGCAGAGGTAGTATCACAAGGCCAGGTGTCAGGTAGCCTCTCCTTTCCAGAGAGTAAGGTATTCACTTAGAACTGAAGACTTGGGCCTAGTGCACAAAGCCATAGAGAAGTATTAAGAAGCCTTAAAATCTAATAAAATTTGGCTTGTTGTGTTGTGGTGAACTACTTTAAACCAATGGTATCTTTTTTCCTTCCAATTTCTCCCATTTGGAATAGAAATATTTATTACAAACCTGTCCTATCATTTTATCATGGAAATAGATATCTTATTTTTAGGTTTCACAAATCTACAGCTGGAGAGGAATTTGCCTCACATTGGACCATGCCCTAAATCTCACCCTAAATCTCCCATCTGACAGCAAAGGCACAAGCTGGTGAACGAAGGAATACCAAAGATCACTGTCAAACCACCAGAAACTAGGAGAAGCCAAGGGAAGACTCCCCTCGAGGTTTCAGAGAGAACAGCGCTCAATTGACACTTTCATTTCAGACATCTATCCTCCAAAACCGAGACAGTATGCTACTGTTGTTTTAAGCTACCTATTTTGTGGTACTTTGTTACAGAAACCCTAGAAAAGTACTACAGAATCTGAGATCTATGCTGTCCCACACACTGACAACCCCCTCATCCCACTCACTCTCTAAATTCCATGTTAAACCACCTTTTTATATGAATACTTTCAGTAACCACTAGGCTTTGACACCCCTCACTGGGCTGTCCATAGACATCGATAAGTTCCTCTCCTTCTGAGTTCACATTTTTCTTTCTTCCTTCTTTCTTATTTTCATTCTTCCTTTCTATTTGGTAATGGGGTTAAATCCAGGGATATTCTACCTCCAAGCTATATCTCCAGTCCTTTTATCATCCTATTTTATTATTAATGTTTAGTGCAATAAATTTTCTAGTTTTTAAAAATATAAAATGCAAACTATTAAACTTTATTAAGAAAAATAGATAATATGCCCATCCTATATATTGAATATATTTTGGCTAAAAAAAACCTTCCCATGTAGAAAATTCTAGGCCCAGATGATTTCATTATGGATTATACCAAACTCTTAAGTACACAATAATACAGATTCTACATAAACTCTTCCAAAAACATAGACCAGTATTCTCATTAAATTGATGTGAAGCCAGGCGTGGTGGCACACGCTTGTAATCCCAGCATTTGGGAGGCTGAGACCAGAGGATTGTGGTTCGCGGACAGCCTCGGCTACTTAGTGAGGCCCTCTGCAACTTACTGAGATCCTGTTTCAAAATAAAGAAAAAGGGTGAATTCCTTCGACCCACCCCCCCATGCCACTCCTGAATGGCATGGGGCTGTAACTGTCTAATAAACTCTTTTAAATCTTGAAGGAAAGAGAGAGAGAGAGAGAGAGAGAGAGAGAGAGAGAGAGAGAAAGTAAAGAAGGAAGAAAGAAAGGAAGGAAGAAAATAGGGCAGAGGGTGTAGCTCGGAGGTCAAATACCCCTGGGTTCAATCCCCAGACCTGCAAAAAAAAAGAAAAATTGATGTGAAAATTTTCCAATAGGTTTTAGTAAATTGGGCCTAACAACACATAAATAACATAGCAATTTTATTTTGAAACAGGGTCTCACTAAGTTTCTGAGGCTCACTCTAAGTTGCTAAGGCTTCCCTTTAACCTGCAATCCTCTCCCAGCCTCCCAACTATTGAGATTAAAGACATATACCCAGCTGAGTTCAAACTCTTTACCCCAAGCCAAGTATCCATGGAAAACTCCTTTAATCTCCCTAAGCTGACTCCACTCCAGGATGCCTTCATTTCTAGTACTCTTCCTTACTCCAACTGAGCATCTATACCCAGAGCCACCTTCTGCAGGGATACCTACTTTGCCCTCCCTATTGACCTTATAATTGAATTATTCTTGAAGATATGGAAAGAGAAAGAAAGACAAATGGAACAAGGAGGGGTTAAATAAGAGCCATACTTGATTTTAAAACATAAAATACAGGCCAGTTACATGCCTGTAATTCTAATATTTGGGAGGCTGAGTCAGGAGGATTGTAGATTTGAGGCCAGCATGTGGCAACTTAGACTATATTTCTTTTATTTTTTATTTTTTGTGATACTGGGGGTGGAACCCAGAGACCTTCTACCTCCGGGCTACACTCCCAGATGTAATTTCTATTTTATTTGGAAACAGGGTCTCACTGAGTTGCAGAGAGCCTCACTAAGTAGCTGCGGCTGGCTTCAAACCTGTGTGATCCTCTTCTCAGCCTCTCAAGCACGAGGATTTCAAGCGTGCACTACCATGCCTGACCTAGACCCTATTTCCGAATAAAAATGGGCTAGGGGTGTAGCTCAGAGATAGAATACTCCTGTGTTCAGTCCTCAGGACACACACAAAAAAAGAAAGAAAATACAAAACATGAAGATACTTTCATTACCTTCCTTTCTCCCTAAGGATTCTACTATCTTAAACTTATTTTCCTCTTTTTTATGTAAGATTTTATATTATAAGTAAATAAATGAATAGCCATAAATATGATCTGAACTTCAGATAAATTTTATTATTCTGAAGTTTGATTTTTGCTCAATGTTGTTTTTGAAGTATACATTAATATCTGTAGGTGCCGGGCGTGGTGCTGCACGCTTGTAATCCCCGCGCTTGGGAGGCGGAGACAGGAGGGTCGTGATGGTTCGAAACTAGTCTGGCTGGCTTAGGAGACCCTGTTTCCAAATAAAAATATAAAATAGGTCTGGGAGTGTAGCCCGGAGGTAAAAGAGCTTCCAGGAACCCCAGTACTACCAAATCTTAAATTGTCCAAATTAAATCTTAAATGTCCAAATCTTAAATTGGTGTCCAGCCATGAATATAGTATAAATTTTATTTATCTAATCTCCTATTTACAGCTGTATAGTAATTTCACACTATAATTATAGCTTTATTTTTTCCTTTTATTTTTATTTTATTTCTATTGTTTTCCATTTCATGTACATTGAGGCCTTATTATTTGGTACATACACATTTAAAATCACTATGTTTTCCTAGTATATTATTTTCATTATGTGCTTGTCTTCTTTGTCTCTAAACATTAAAGTCTATTTTATCTGATGTTAATATGGCCATTCATGCTGTTATGGTTTGAATCTAGAATATTACCCCAAAAGCTCATGTGTTGAAGCCTGGTCCCACGTGCAGCGAAATTCAGAGGTGAATCATGGCTAGAGGAGGTGGGTCACTGGGATTGTGGCCCTGAGGACTAACTATATCTGTCCCTGGCCACTTCCTGTCTCACTCTACTCCCTGCTGCCATGAACTGAACAGCTTTCCTCCACCATGCTTTGCAGCCATGTTTTGCTTACATCTTGGAGTCAGCCAGTAGTGGACTGAACTGCTGAAACTAAAACTTTTCTTCCTCTAAGTTGTATTTTTTTTAAATGTCTTTGGTATCAGGTATATAACTCAGGGTCATTCTAACCCCAACCTACACACCTAGTCCTGTTTTATTTTTTTATTTTGAAACAGGGTCTCACAAATTTGCAGAGGGCCTCACTAAATAGCTAAGACTAGCCATGAATCTGTGATCCTCCTCTCTCAGCCTCTCAAGTACTAGGATTTCAAGTGAGCCCCACCACGTCCAGCTTAAGTTGTTCTTGTCAGGTATTTTGGTCACAGCAACACAAAGCTGACGAACACGCATGCTTTTCTCTTTCTTTTTCTTTTGTTGCTGAGGATTGAACCCAGGGTGCAGTCTACCTTCAAGCTACAGCCCAAGCCCTTTTATGTTTTCTTATTTTGAAATAGGGACTCACTAGCTTCCTAAGGCTGTCCTCAAACCTGCCATCCTCCTGTCTCAACCTCCCAAGAACCAAGATTACATGTATGTGCCACCACACCTAGAACATACATGCTTCTCTAAATATATGTGAGAAGAGAAGGGGGAGGAAGAGTAATGGGAGGGTAAATATGAAAAGCATGGTATATGCATGCACAAATATGTCAAAAAGAAACCCTTTATTCTATATAATTAATATGTACTACTAAAATAAATTATTGCTTTCAATGTCTTTTCTAATCATTTTATTTTCAGTCTACTTATGCCATTGAATTTGAAGTGCACCTCTTTTAGACAGCATATGGTTGGATCACATTTTTATTGACTCTTACAATCTCAGTCTTTTAGTCACCAGGTCTAGACCTTTTACAGTTAAAGTAACTACCAATCTATTAGAGCTTAAGTTTACCATTTCCAGTGTAATGAGCACCTTGGCAGAGACTATGATTTAACTCACTGACATATCCTCTGCACCCAGCACAGTGTCTGATATACAACAGGCACTCAACAAATGGCTGGGTGGATGCACAGGTAGAAATAAGTACAAAAAGAGGAAAATCAGACCAGAGAGATGAATATCACAGGACAGAAAGCAGGAAGACATGAAGAAATATACTAATTCTAAAATGTCCTAAATTAAGTCTCAAGTGAGAGAATGGAGGGAAGGAAGAGGTAAGAGAAAGTCATTCTAACTCACAGCTTCAAGTTGAATCAACAAAGAGAAGAAAAAAACTGTCCACATTCCTTTTTTGTATACTGAGAAACCAACCAAACTGTAGAAAGAAAAAATACTCTTTATGGATCACTCTCTTAAGCAGGACTTTGCCCACTTCTGGTTGTTCAACCACTCTTATCTATAGCCAATGTAAGCTCAGTGTGAATGATTTATGTTTCTTCTTCTAACCTTTTACTATAAAACACTCTAACTCCTTAGGTCCAGTGGACATTTTTCTAACTACTATCTGGCTATGCTGTTGATGGCTTAGGAAATTTCAGGACCTTTCACTTTTTGGCTAGCACTGTAACTTCTCAATGAATCCTTTCAGACACCCCCTTAGTTTCAAGTTTTCTTTAACAAAAGTAAAGTATCCTGAGCCAGGCGTGGTGGCACACGCTTGTAATCCCAGTACTTGGGAGGCTGAGACAGGAGGATCACGCAGGTTCAAGGCCAGCCTCAGCAGCTTAGTGAGGCTCTCAGTAACTTAGTGAGACCCTGTTTCCAAATAAAATATAAAATAAGTCTAGGAGTGTAGCCCAGAGGTAGAAGCCCCTGGGTTCCATCCCCAGAATGACAAAAAAAAAAAAGTATCCTAAGTCGAAGTAGGGAGTTGGTATGCCTAGAGGAGAAGAGAGGTCCCAGTGTCTATAAAGGGGGTAAATATGGAAAGCTAGTCTCTGACCCTAATAAAAACTACACAATTACTCATGGACATGGAAGTTTGTAGAACAGATATAATAGTGCAAGAGAAAATTAGAGGTACAGCCAACTACCTACTGATAAATCCTCATACTTTCTGGTTTAGTTGACTTTTATTTATTTTCATACTTTCATAGGTGCAACATTATAATGAGATTCAAAGTGACACAAATGTACATGCATACATTGCTTGGTGTACTTCCCCAACTGTTGATTCCACCTTTTAGACCCCTCTCCTAACTCTTGAGATGCTGAAGAGCCTCGAGTCATAGGCATGCGCATGCGCACAGGCACCCAGAAAGCCAACGTCCCCATTCCTCTCCCCCCACCACAGTGCACCCGCCCCTCACCCGCCCCAAGATGATATGGATTGTGATAATGTATGTTGGGGCAACGTCTTTTGAGGCCACAACCATTGGGATGAGAACCATTGGAGTGATAGTCGTTTGGGATATGACCGTTGGGGTAACGGCAGTTGTGACGACCATCGTTGGGTGATGGACGTTGGGACAAAGACCGTTGGTGCGATGACCGTTGGGGAGACAACTGTTGGGCGAGGCCATTGTAGTGACGTCAGATGATGACATCATGCCGTAGCCTGAAACCCAGCATTGTTGAGGGGTGTGGCCTGGGGACGCATCACCCTAGCAACCAGGGTCTTAGCTGCTCAGACTTAATCTGGGCGTCGAGCGACGAGCGACGAGCGACGAAGGTGCTCTGAAGAGGAGAGCCAAGGACAGCCTGCCATCCCAGCCCTGGATCCCCCGGGGACAAATGGATGGTCATGGAGCTGTACCTTAGTAACAGTTGTAAACCTGCTCAAGCTGCCGCCACCAAGGCAGCAGCCAGTAGCATAAATACCGAAAAAGAGACATGTACAACCGTGAGTGGCAGCCAGTCCCTTATCTGTCGTCCTCCTGGTCCCAGGGTAGGGTACCAAGCAGACAGGCAGACCTACAGGGTGGAGATCTCAACTAAGGGGAGGGAACCCTTCAGATCTTTGATGGTTCATCTTCCTACTCGCGGGTACCCACTCGTGGGGGAATAGCCTTAGGCGGGCCCCAGAGATAAGGCTCATGACCCAGAAGCAGGGTGGCTTTCAGGTTGTCAGGCAGGTAAGGTTCCTTCAACCCTGAATTTGTGACTCTGATTCTTTGAGGGAGTATTAGCCTATTACTTCGAAGTATGAGTATATTGGTCTAAATAAATAATTCTTAGCAGAAAAGATAAACCTTTCATTTGTATCTGACAGAGCTCTCAGGAAAAAAACATTCCAGAAGTTGGCACATCTCACCTGTTGGATCTGCCTCTTGGGGTCAAGCTGCCTATTCTCCCAGGAAGCACTAATGTCTTCTATACTACAAATATAAGTGAAAAGGTAAAGCACATTTGAATAGTGTTTAAATCATTTTCTTTGCACTTTTCAACTTGCTATTAAAGTATTTTTCTATGGTTATGCTTTGAGTCGCCTTTGATTTCACACACCAAGTTTACTGAGTTGAAGTGTTTGTTAACTTCACTTTAATTAGAGAAAGCAAGGCCCTAGGATGTGCTTCAGCTGCCTCATCCATGGCCCTTTCAGCCTTATCTCCAACCCAGAGCCTCAGTCAATAGGTTGGGGTCCTTTCTGCCTATTCACACATCACATGCTGATTCCTACTTCAACACCTTTACCCACCTGACTCCTGAATCCTGGCATGCCCTCTCTTTTCCTCAGTGTTCAGGATTTGCACTGAGGTTGAAGCCACAAGTGGACTGAGCCAGGGTTCACAAATCAGATTTAACAGGCTACCTACAGCGTAAGGACAAATCTAGGAAAAGAGAGGAAGAGAAAGGTTTGTCCAAATCAACCCATTGTGTTCTCTCACTTTAGACTCTGCTTGCATGTTTTCAGTAAACATCCTAACCATTTCAACAAACAGATCTTTAAAAGTATAACTTCAGGGTTAGAAATGCAGATCAAGTGGTAGAGAGCTTATCTAGTATGTGCATAGGCCCTGGTTCAGTCTCCGGTGCTAAAAAATAAAAAAAAAAAAACAGGACCTCATTTATTTTGCATTTATAATACGTTTGAATCTGTTTGCAGCTTTTTCAACCTTCTTTTGGTTTTAATCTTGATGATCCTTACTGTCGGCTTCTGGAAACTAGCTACAAAAGTCTACATGATCCTCATTTAAAGACATACTACAAACGAAAAGACATCCTGAGACGATTAAGAAAAGGTGGTTACATCACCAGCAATAATAAAGTACGTTGAAGCATATTTCCTGTTAACCAGCAAAACCCTAGGGACTTGAAGACACTTGCTTCTGTACCTCACTGGGGGGAAGGGGTTTGTGTCAATTTTTGTTTAGTGATAGAGGATACCTAATAAAAAAATTGATGAGTTATATAGTATTTGGTTCAGAGAAAATTGGGTGGCTCCTTTTTTCTAAAATGACTTGATCATTCTCTTTAATAACAGAAAAAGTTAATTACCAAATAATTCAAATATGTAAAGACACACACACACACACACACACACACAAACACACATTTATTTATATATGTATTTCCCCAGATGTAGTCCCTTTCCCCTGACTCTAAAATAATTCCCCATACCCTTATGAAAAATAGAAACAGAATGGAACCTTGCAAAATATAACTTGATAGAATAAATTATTTGGAGGGCTAAACATTATTATCTCTGTTATAATGACAAACTGAGTGGCAGTAGTAAATTTCTTACTATGATGTGAGCCATGTTAATAAAATAATAGTATTTAGATAAAAATGTCCTGGTGACATAGCAATTGTATAAACATGCAGCTTTCAAAATTATTAACAAAATGCATTAGTAATAGACTTGATCAAAAATGTTATTAAAATGAATGTCCTTATCACTCTTTTCTCTGTAAAGCATGATTGTTATAACTTTGCATTTACATTTTTTATTTTGTTTTGGGTCATTTAGGTCATATGCTCCTTGAAGGAACTGAATAAGTACAGACATTACCTGACCAGCTTAAAAATAGATTTTGAAAGAAACTATATACGAGAACAAGTAAGTCCTTAAATTTGTTTTATTTGGACCAGGCATGTGTGGTGCACACCTATAGTCCCTATACAGTACTTGGAAGGCCAAGACAGGATGATCACAGGTTTAAGACCAACCTCACTAACTTAGTGAGACTTTCAGCAACCTAGCAAACCTGTTTCAAAACAAGGTTTTTTTAAAGGACTGGGGATATAGCCTAGAGGCAGAAGGCCCAGTACCAAAAAAAAAAAATCATTTGGAACTAAAAAGAAAAATTACGTAGGGTAAGACATTATCTTAATATATTTAATCTAGGCAGGGTGTGGTGGTACATGCCAGTATTCCCAGTACTTGGGAGGCTGAGACAGGAGGATTGCAGGTTTGCGGCCTGCCTTACAACCTTAGTGAGGCCCTCAGCAACTTAGTGAGACCATGTTTCAAAGTTAATAAGAAGGCTGGGAATGTAACTCAGAGGTAGAAAACTCCTGGTTTCATTCCTCAGCACCAAATATAAATATATATATATATATATATATATATATATATATATATATATATATATATATTCTAACCTAGAAATACTAAGGTAACAAATCAAATACAGTCTCCACAAAATTCTATAACTGACAAAATGAGACAGTTGCTTTGTGGTTTCTGGAGAAACTTATTTCTGTAGAAAGTAGCCACGCTAAGTCAGGCCTGGTGGAGCACACTTGTAATCCCAGTACTTGGGAGACTGAGACAGGAGGATTGTGGTTCACAGACAGCCTAAGCTACATAAGTGAGGCCTTCTGCAACTTAGTGAGACCCTGTTGCAAAAAGGAATAAAAAAATGGGGCTGGGGATGTAGCTTGGAGGTATAATGCCCCTGGGTTCAATCCCCAGTACTGAAAAAATGTAGCCATGCTAGACTTAAATGTAGATAAACAGAATTACCCACTTGCAAATGATAGGACATTTACTAAGCCTAAAACTTAAGAAAATATCAAGGAATAGGTTTATTTTTGGTAAGTATAAAAACTTTCATGTTTTTTTCTTTCAGAAAATGATTGAAGAACATGTCCATAAATTACACCAAGGAAAGAAAATCTATGATAGTTGTGATGCTTCCCTGTTCCAGGAATGGTTATTACAGGAAGTGACTCAAACAACTCCTAGTCAGGAGTTGTTTGTGAAACGAAGGTATGATCAAAGTAATGCATGTTTCATGGACATATTGTATACCTTCAAAAGCTATAAAACATTACAAAGACTTTCATACTGGAGGAACAAAAGTACTAGACACTATTTAATCCCCTATAGTCTTCAATATGGAGAGATGAGAAAGCAGGTTAAGAGATATAGGAATTCCAGGTGTGGTTACACACACCTGTAATCCTAGTACTTGGGAGGCTGAGACAGGAGAATCATAGTCTCGAGGACAATCTCATCAAGTAGTAAGACTCTCATCCTAGTGAGACTCTGTTTCAAAATTAAAAATAACATAGGCCTGGAGACGTAGCTCAGAGATAGAACTCCCCTGAGTTCAATCCCTAATACCACAAAAAAAGTGATTGGAAACACTGGTGTGAAGGCTAGGGGAGGATTTCTATCTGAGAAATTAGAGCTGCTACACAAGAATTAAGGTAAGTAGAATTTGAAGAAGAAATCCAAAGTACAAATCTTTGATCTTGGGAAAGTCAGGTTCATAGTAGTATAGAGAGAAAGTATATTCAGCTGATATTTCAAACATAAATTCAAAGAAATTACAAGAGAGGTCCTCTAACTTTATCTCATACTAATGGAAACATTTGGTGTTCCCAAATGTACTGTACACAGTCATTTAGCTATTACTACATATATTTAGTAATAGCTTTCAGAGATCAAAACCATGACTCAGAGGAGGTAAAGGGTACTTTCCTCTTATCAGAGGTAATGACCAGTCTTCCCATCAGCTGGCTCTTATGTTGCATGGATTGACCTCACAATATGTCAGAATACATACTAACCCACCCATGTTCTACACTGACAGTCCAGGGACCTCTCTGTGGATGAGAGGTCAGAAAGGGAATTGGAAGTTGGAGAAAGGCCAGTATATACTTATTTTTCAAGGAGATTCAACTCTTCTGGTTTTTTGAAGTCAGTCTTTTCATTGATTTCAGCCATCTTTGGACAGTCATTTCACTCTATTTTTGCCAGCCACAGTAATAGAGAATTATATAACAAGGACTTGTACATTGTGGTAAGTTGTTGGGTCCGACCAGACTAGAAGTCCCTGAATAACTTTGTTTCCTGTAGTTCAATAAATAAAAGTCAACAAAGTAGGTGATTTTGGAATATCAAAGCTTATTATATACCATCACCAAGGAAACATCCAATTTAATTTCATTTGTATTTTCACTTTTATTTAGGTACCTAGATATGATCAGCAAGGAACAAGACAAGATCAAAGACATTACAGAAAAACACAATGTACTCCGGATGAGGGAAGAAGAAAGACGACAACAGAATCACATAAAAAGGAAGCTTAACCTACGTAGACAAATTGAAGAGGTGAGAAAGACCAGATTTTAAATATTAGAGGGAAATCTTTGTATGACTGTTTTGTTGGGAAGCGTTTTTAGCAGTCTCACTATATTACCTAAAGTTATTTCAGGTCTAAAAAATAAACCCTTGTAAATATTCTATCCCTGTTATATAAATAAGCATTTAATTAGACCAGTGAGACTGATACCATAAATTATGTATCCCTTCCACTACAGTCACACCTCATCTGCCATTATCATGCCTTCAGTCTCAATTCCCCCAAATCTGGACAAAGCTATTATTTGTTTAGTTTCTCTGTCATAATAAGTTCTTGAGCAGCAGATATGTGTTATACCCCTCAAAGTACAGAAAAGAAAACCCACTTGACAGCATTCTTCTGATCCATCTTTGGATCTACCCTCATGCTTGAATAAAGCTTGTAAGAGAAAAATAATTCCTTTCCTTTTCCTACTTTATTGCATCTACCAACACATACCCAGTGAAAATCAGAAAAACAAGGCCATTTTAAATCCAGTTAAAATTTTCATTATGAGACAGATATGGTGGCATACCCTATAAATCTAGTGCTTGGGAGGCTGAGACAGGAGAATCACAGAGTCATGGCCAGCCTCAGCAATTTAGAAAGGCCCTCCACAACTTAGTGACACCCTGTTTTCAAATAAAAAATAGTATATGGTTGGGGGTGTAGCTCAGAGGTAGAATACCCCGGGTTCAATCTCCAGTACCAAAAAAATTTTATTATGGTTGACCTCATTTTTTTAGGCCATCGATTTGACCTAACTGGCTAATTAGTACAAAGTATACAAAATACCAAAAAGAATAGGAAAGATAACCCATGCTAACTACTGTAACTTTGTGCTCCTAAGGAATGGAAAACAAAGGAAATGTTACTTCTGACAAAGATTAGAGAAGAAGTAAAAAGAGAAGCAAAAGTTGAAGAACAACGTCGGAAAGCCAGAAAAGAAATTGATCGGAAGGTAGTATGATCTTTGACCAAAGACTTTGCTATTTGAGGAAACACTTAGAACATTTTTTATATTTTAAGTTGTTAATTGTCCCAAGTGGCCTAAACTCACAAGGACAGCTATTGGTGGAGAGACCCTGTTTGGCCTAGAGGACTAAAAGACCTAAGAGCTGGTTTGAAGTGGGAACAACCTTCAGAAAGTAAGCAATATGCTAACTTGGATCTAACTATTAAGTATATTTTTCTTGAGCTGGCGATGGGACTCAATAGTAGAGTGCTTGCCACTTGTACAAGGCTCTAGGTTTAATCCCCAGTACCACAAAAATATATTATTTTTCACCCTGGGCCACAAATGAAAATTTACCCCTTACTCTTTTTCTACCTTTGTGCTCATTGTGACTTTAGATATTTCCACACATGAAGGTTCAATTCAAATACACATCATATTTTAAACATGTTTTACATTTCCAGTAGTGAATTAATGTTGAAAATCTAAATATCTTAAGTATGCTTTTAATATTTTAGAAACAGGTACTTCTAGAGAAAAAAATTGCATACCATTTACAAAAAATGCAAAGAGGTGACCATAAAAGAGAAGGATCAGAGGAAAGTACCTTTGAAAACAAAGAACCAGATGAATCAGGTAAGAGAGAGAGAAAGAGAGAGAGAATAAAAGACAAAGTAGTTAAGTAGAAGATGCCTTGCCACATATTAAATAGTAATGTCTTTAAAACCCCCTGCTTTGCTTATACAGTGAAGACACGGGCCCTTGCAAAGGTAAGTTCTAGAAACTGGTATTATCTCTGCCCTTGCAAAGGTAAGTTCTAGAAATTGGTAGTATCTCTGCCCTTGCAAAGGTAAGTTCTAGAAACTGGTAGTATCTCTGCCAGGCACTGCACAAGGCACATCCCAAATGATGACAGTTAAAACCGTAAGGAATGCTGGGCTGGGCGTATTTGCGCATGCTTGTAATCCTCCCCCCCACCCCACCCCCACCCCTGCAGCTTGGGAGGCGGAGACGGGAGGATTAATCCAGCAGGTTCAAAGCCAGCCGCGCTGGTTTAACAGAACCTGTTTCCAAATAAAAAAGTATAACAATAGCTCTGGGAGGCAGGCATGGTCTTGCACGCTTGTAATCCCGGCGCTTGGGAGGCAGAGACAGGCGCTTGGGAGGCGAAGACAGGAGGATCGCGCAGGTTGGAAGCCAGCTGTGCTGGCTGAAGAGACCCTGTTTCCAAAAATAAAAAAGTATAAAATAGGTCTGGGAGTGTAGCCCGGAGGTAGAAGGGCTTCCAGGAACCCCAGTACCACTAAATAAATAAATAAATAAATAATAAGTCTGGGATTGTATCCCAGAGGTAGAAGGGTTTCCAGGAACCCCAGTACCACCCCCCCAAAAAAACTGTAAAGAATACAAACACATACCTTATGTATTCACATATAATACACATAATTATATTACCTGATTTTAAAAAGTGAGTAATAGACAATACTGTCTGTACATCTGGTTTAAGAAGGAGCCAGAATGAGAAGATGGCACACACAAACGGAGAAGAAAAACAGAGCACAAGCAGGGCTATTTTTAAAAGAAAGATCCTGTAGGAAGGAAAATTACAAAATTACCGAAAGCAGTAGAGAAAAGCAAAGTTTAGCAAAAGGAAGCAGTCAAGAGAAAAGAATTATTAAAAAGATTTAGGAAAAAATAGAAAGAAAAGCCTAGCAATAGGGTAAAATAATGAAGAACCATTAAGGAAAGATTACACAACATCTATCTGGAGAGAGCAAGCTAGTGAAGAAAGTATTTTCTTTCAAGGGATACAAAAGAAATATATTTACCTTCTGCAAAGCAAGAAATGGAGGAAAAGTAAAAAGCTGAATAGGAGGAGCAAGTAAGAAACAATGGTATAAAATAATAAAATGGAGACAAAAAGGGGAGAGAAAAGAAAAGAAAATTGAACAGAACAAGTCAATAGGAGAAGCTGTGGGTGAAGGGATGAGGGAAAGATAAAGAAGAAAAAATGAGAGACAGAGCTGCTTAGAGGAGTAAAATGCAGATAGTCAAGAAAAGGAGAAAGAGAATAAAAGAAAGGAAGAATGAAAACTGGGCACAGGGGTGCACACCTGTAATCTTAGCTTTATGGGAAGCTGAAACAGGAGGATCACAAGTTCAAGTGCCCGAACTTAGCTAGAACATGTCTCCAAACTAAAATAAATTAAATTAAGGTCTGAGGATATCTGACTTCTAAAACCTGAGTCAGTATAAACCTGATTTTCCTTCTTCTCTGTCTCTAATGCAAAAAAGAAGAGAACATTTTAGGGGAAGAAAGAAAAAAAATAAATTCAAACAAAGCTTAAAATGGGTGCTGGAGATGTAGCTAAGAGGTAGAGTGCCCCTGGGTTCAATCTCCAGTACCAGAGAGAAAGAAATAAAAATGAATATATGAGACTGACAAGAGAAGAATTTGAAAAAGAGAAGCCAGTTAGAAAATCAAGTACAAGCCAGGTGTGGTGGTGCACACTTGTAATCACAACATTTGGGAGGCTAAAACAGAAGGATATTGGTTCGAGGACAGCCTCAACTACTTAGGCTTTTTGCAGCTCAGTGAGACCCTGTTTCAAAAGAAAAAATAAAAATAGGGCTAGGGATGTACGTTGGAGGTAAAATGCCTCTGGGTTCTATTCCCAGGACAGCAAAAAAAGGAAAAAAAAGAAAAAAGAAAATCAAGTACAAATTTAAAAATTCAAGTACAATTGAGAAGTAGGTGACAGAGGATTAAAAATGAAAAGTCAGTAAAAAAACATACTTGAAAATAGAAAAGGAGAAGCCAGCAAGAAAATACAGGACAATGCAGGCAGACTAAGTAAAAGAAAATGAGACAGTAGGAAGAGAAGAGGAGAAAAAGAAAAGAGAAGAAAAAGAAAAGGCAGTAAGAAAAGTAGTACAAGAAAATAGAGATGTAAAACAAAGCAAAAAGAGAAAGTGAAATAAAAAGGACTCGAGATGGATCAAAGACTTGGAAATTAGACCAGAAACTGTGAAGTTATTAGAGAAAGGTATAGAATCAATGCTCCAACATATAGGCATAGGCAGTAACTTTCTCAATAAGACTTCCAAGAAGCACAGGAAATTAAAGCAAGAATTAAGTGGATTTTATCAAACTAAAAAGTTTCTTCTCATCAAAGAAAACCATCAAGAACCTAAAGAGGAAGCCTACAGAATGGGAGAAGATCTTTAGTAGCCACCACTCTGATAGGGAGCTAATATCCAGAATATACAAAGAGCTCAAAAGACTCTACAATAGCAAAACAAACAACCCAATCAAGAAATGGGCAACTGAAATGAATAGACATTTCACAAAAGAAGAGATACAAATGGCCAATAGATACATGAAAAGATGTTCAACATCACTAGCCATCAGGGAGATGCAAATCAAAACTACGCTGAGATTCCATCTAACCCCAATCAGAGTGGCAAGCATAAAGAAATCAAACAACAAATGCTGGCAAGGATGTGGGGAAAGAGGAACTCTTACACTGTTGGTGGGTGTGCAAAGTAGTTCAGCCACTATGGAGATCTGTATGGAGATTCCTTAGAAAACTGGGAATAGATCCACCATATGATCCGGCTATACCACTCCTGGGTATCTTTCCAAAGGGCTTGAAATCAGAGAACTACGTTAACATATGCATACCCATGTTCATAGCAGCACAGTTTGTAATAGCCAAAATATGGAACCAACCTAGATCTCCATCAACAGATGAATGGATTGCAAAATTATGGGAAATACACACAATGGAATTCTATTCAGCTATAAAGAAGGATAAGATAATAGTATTTGCAAGAAGATGGAAGGAACTGGAGAACATTGTTAAGTGAGGTTAGTCAAGCATAGAAAGGGAAGGAACATATGTTTTCTCTACTATGCCCAAGCTAGGGAGTAGTGGTAATACCAGAGGGAGTCCAGATGATGAAGGGGAAATCTCAGCAAAGCTTGAATGGAAGGATAGGAGAGGAAGAAAGCTGAGGTTGTTCAATGGAGGAGCTACATACAAATATGTGTAATAGTATAAATATAACATTGTTAACCTGGACACTCTTTATTGGGAGAGGGGAAGGGAAATGGGGAGAGAGGGCACGAAGCACAGTCTAAATGTACACCATTTTCAATATGCTCCACTTATAAATAAAATAAAGTATGGAAAAATTAAATTAAAATTTAAAATAAATAAACAAAAAGGACTATTACAATGAGAGATTTTAAAAAAACTAATATTAAATGCTAGATAATATGAACACTTTTAAAAGGGAACAACAAGTAAGAAAGAAACTGCAGAAAAATATAGAAGAGACAGAAAGACATGACAGAAGCCATGGAATAAAGAAAGAGAGAATGGGGAAGAAAAGAGCAAGAAAGAGACATAGAGCCTAGTGGCATATACCTGGAATCCCAGTTCTTGGGAACGTGAGACAAAAGGATGAGGTTCAAGCCCAACCTCAGTAACTTAGATCCTGTTTCAAAACAAAAAGGACTTGGGTTTTGCACAGAGATAGAATAACCCAGTGCTCAATTGCTATTACCAAAACAATAAGCTATCATCATCATCATCATCATCATCATCATCATCATCATCATCATCGCAAAAGAGAAAGAAAGAAAATTTAAGATAAGCTATTAAAAGATTATAAGGAAGCCAGTGTGGTGGCACAAATTTGTAATCTCAAGACTTGGGAGGCTGAGACAGGAGTATCACAGCTTTGAAGCTAGCCTTGGAAACTTAGCAAAGCCCTCCACAACTTAGTGAGACCCTGTTTCCAAACAAGAAATAAAATTATGTAACTCAGAGGTAGAATGTCTCTGGGTTCAATCTCCAGCTCCCCTCTCTCTCACACACACACACCACCACACCACCACAACAACAGAATAAGGAAGAAGTCAGAAAAGAAATGATGCTTAAAGAAATGAGTTTGTATGAAAAAGAGAAAATGTGAGTGAAAGTGAGGAGACAGTAAGAAAAGCGGTAATCCAGTTGTTGCATCACATACCTGCAAACTCAGATATTTGGGAGGCTGAAACAGGAGGATCACAAGATTGAAGACAGCCTCAGCAACTTAGACCCTATCTCACAATAATTAAAGTGCCCTTGGGCTCCATCCCTACTACCACCAAAAAAAAAGTAGAATACAGTAAAATAAGCATACAGAAACATTGAAACCATAGAAAAATATACCTTCCTACCTACGTATATTAAAAACAGAGAATTGAACATTAGAAAGCTAATTAAGTAGGTACATACATAGGAAGATCATTATGGAGGGAGGGATAGGATGAGAAGGGCATTAAAAGGCAGAAGCCAAGCCAGGCATGGTGGTGCACGCTTGTAATCCCTGTGCTTGGGAAGTGGAGACAGGAGTATCACACAGGTTCGAAGCCAGCCGCGCTGGATTAAGAGACCCTGTTTTCAAATTAAAAAAAAAAAAGTTTAAAAAATAGTTCTGGGAGTGTAGCCCAGGGGTAGAAGGGTTTCCAGGAACCCCAGTACCACCAAAAAAAAAACAAAAAAGAGGCAGAAGCCAGTATAGACTCCTTTAAAAATGATACAATAGCCAAGCGTAGGGGTGCACACTTGTAATCCCAGTACTTGGAAGGCTGAGAAAGGATCAGAGAGTTGAGGACAGCCTCATCAAGTAGTGAAACTCTCAGTAAAACTAGTAAGATTCTTTCTAAGTAAAAATGAAATAGAGCTGGGAGTGTAGTTTGGAGGTAGAATGTCGAAGTTTAATCTTAAATGCCACAAAAATAAAAAAATTAAAAATAAACTATACGAAATAGAAAAAGATATATGTAGAAAATATTGTAAAAGAGGAGCCATGAAAAGGGAGTAAAAGAACAGAAGGAATAAATGAAATATTGAATGAATGAAAGAGGAATAAAAGAAAAAGGAGAGTAATAAGGGAAGGAAGAAAGAAAGAAATCAGGTATGTAGGAAAGAAGAGAGCAGGGGAAGAATGGGATTGAAAAAGAAACAGAAAGAATAAAATAACAAAAGAAAGTATGGTTTAAAAGGAACAAATTAGTAGGAAATAAAACAAAAAATATGTGAGTTGAAATAGTGGAAGTGTTGAAAAAATGGGAAAACCAAGTACATTGGAGAAGACAGCAAAAGAAATATTTAAAGTCAAATTTGGTTTATTTTTGAAACTTTAACTCTTACCATTGAGGTTAGCCTGCTTTAAGTGAATTATACAGAAAGTTAACAGGCAGTATTTTGGCCAACTTCTACTATGTTAGCTGAACATATCCCATAAACGAAAGGAAAAAATGCCAACCATACATGTACGGACCTTCAGTACTTGTACAAGCTCTGCACCAGGGCTGTGATTTCATGGTTGGAACAGATATATGTGTGTTAAAAACTGAGGTTATGGCCGGGTGTGGTGGTGCACGCTTGTAATCCCCGCGCTTGGGAGGCGGAGACAGGAGGATCGCACTGGTTCGAAGCCAGCCTCGCTGGCTTAAAAGACCCTGTTTCCAAATTAAAAGGTTAAAAAATAGGTCTGGGAGTGTAGCCCGTGGGAGTGTAGCCCGGAGGTAGAAGGGCTTCCAGGAACCCCAGTACCACTTAAAAAAAAAAATTGAGGTTCTGTGCAGTTACTAATGCCTGAGTGTATCTTTGGTAGGTTAATACTTTTTCATTTTTCTATATACTCCAAGGTGACTAGAGAAGACATTAGTGAAAACAATATATAAAAATCCTCAAATGATGAGGCTCTTAAAACTCAATCAATCCCAAAGGCACCAAGAATCAATGAGGTGCAAGTTTCCCTTTAGTAAAAGATGACTTTTTCCAGGCGTAGCGCAGTATGCTTGTAATCCCCGCGATTGGGAAGTGGAGACAGGAGGATCGCGCAGGTTTGAAGCCAGCCTAGATGGCTTGAGACCCATATATATATATATATATATATATATATATATATATATATATATATTTGTATGTATATATGTATATATGTGTATATGTATATATGTGTATATGTGTATATGTGTATATATATATGTATGTATGTATATAATATTGATATTATTATATTAATATTATATATTATATATATAATAGGTCTGGGAGTGTAGCCCATAGGTAGAAGGGTTTCCAGGAACCCCAGTACCACCAAAAAAAATTACTTTTTAAACCTAATGGGGCTTTATTTTGCTGTTTTACATATTTTATTTGATGCTGTGACTTAATAACCTACCCTTTACATTTTTCTTCTAAAATGGCATCAACAATATATGATATATACAGAGTATCAGGTATTTCTATTTCAAGTTGTGCAAAAACTGCCACAGCCTTGCTCAGTTTTGGTTTAAAAACAGACTGAGTGCTGACACACACTTGCAATCCCCACTACTCATAAAGCTGAGGAATGAAAATCTCAAGTTTGAGGCCATATTGGATGACTCAGTGAGACAGTCTCAAAATTGTACAAAGGCCTGGGGCTTAAGCTCCATGGTAAAGCACTTGCCTATCATGAAGGAAGCCTTGGGTTGTACACCCAGAACTGCAAAAAATAAAATTAATTGAAATAAAATAGAACTTTAAAGGGAGGAACCCCTTAAAAGCAGTAAAGCCGGGCATGGTGGCGCATGCTTGTAATCCCCGCGCTTGGGAGGCTGAGACAGGAGGATATTACAGGTTTGAAGCCAGCCTCAGCTACTTACTGAGGCTCTCAGCAACTTAGTGAGACCCTGTTTCCAAATAAGATAGAAAATAGGTCTGGGAGTATAGCCCAGAGGTAGAAAGCCTCTGGGTTCCACCCCCAGTACCACACACACAAAAAAAGCAGTAAAATCAAGGTAGTTACAGAAAGCAGAAATAAGGCAAAAAAGTAAAGAAAGAAGAGTGGAAAATATATTGAGAGAAGGAAAAGAAGGAAAAATGGAAGGAAGGAAGGAAGGAAGGAAGGAAGGAAGGAAGGAAGGAAGGCAGGCAGGCAGGCAGGCAGGCAGGCAGGCAGGCAGGCAGACAAGAAGGCAAGAAATGAAGGAAGTATGTGGGCCAGTCAGGGAGAAGAAAGGAGGCAGCCATGCAGTCAGGTAAAGGACAGAAAGAGAAGAGAGGGAGGATGTGATTGTTATACCCAGAAAAGGAAACAGATTTTTTAAAAAAAGGAGTTAGGAATTGAAGAAAAGAAGGGAACAAGTTGAAAAGGAGACTTATGTACAATTGAAGAAGAGGGCAGAGAATGACAGGAAAGAGAATAATTTTGTAATTCAGAAAAACAAAGTAATTGATAGGCAAGTGGATGGTAGGAACGTGGATATGTAGGTGGGTAGAAAGTTAAAATACAGTTATAAGTGTAGAATTAATATAAAGATAGGACAAGAGAATAAAAGGAAGAAAAATAAAACAAAGAGTTAAAAATGAAGAAAAGGAAGGTAGGAAGAGCAGGAAGAGGGAGTAGGAATAAAGTTTATAATGGAGGAATAAGGAGAAAAAAGAATTACATAAGGAGAGTAAGGGATGAGTTTGAAAAGGAGGAGCTAGTAAGAAAAATCTGTTACTACTGTGTGGGCGTAGGGAGATTTTTTTTTAATAGAAATGAGTATGAAAAGAGCAAAATATGGAAAAATTATTGATAGTGGGTCAAACATCTAGGTAAATAGGAAGCTATATAGATTGGTCCTTCAAAATAGAAGCCAGTAAGCCAGGCATGGTGGTGAATGCTTTTAATCCCCACACTTGGGAGGCTGAGACAGGAGGATCGTGCAGGTTCGAAGCCAGCCTCAGCTGGCTTAAGAGACCCTGTTTCCAAATAAAATATAAAATAGGCCTGGGAGTGTAGCCCGGAGCTAGAAGGCCCCTGGGTTCCATCCCCAGTACCACCAAAAAAAAAAAAAAAAAGATAGGGAATACAAAAAAATGTCAAAGAGAGAAGTAAATAGTTTCAAAATAAGTCAATAAAAAAGAAAAAAGAGAAAGAAAGGAGGAGGAAGATAAGAGAAGTTTAAAGTTTAAAGGGGATAAAGGTTTATCCCCTTTAAACTTCTCTTATCTTCCTCCTTTCTTTCTCTTTTTTCTTTTTTATTGACTTATTTTGAAACTATTTACTTCTCTCTAAAACTAATAAAACAAGGGCAATGTGAGAGAAGTTTGAAAGAGAACTATACAGAAAATTATTGTATATTGTGGAACACAGGGAGCAAGACAGGTCTAAAAGAAATCATATTAAAAACACATGTAAGCCATCTGTGGTGATGCATGCCTGTAATCCCAGTATTTGGGAGGCTGAGACAGGAGGATTGCAGGTTTGCAGACAGCCTCAGCAACTTACGAGGGCATTCTACAAATAGTGAGACCCTGTCTCAAAATACAAATATGGCTGAGATGTAGCTCAGAGGTAAAATAGCCCTGGGTTTATTCCCCAATACCACAAAAAAACAATAAAAGTAGATCAAACATCACTAAATAGATGAATACATAGTTGCATAAATATGTGGACAGTACTGGTTTTTAAAAGGAAAAGGCAATAGTGAAATAGGACAAAAATACAGAATGAGAAGCTGACTGCGGTAGTATATACCTGTAATCACAGCACTTGGGAGGCTGAGACAGGAAGATCTCAGATCTGAGGACAATCTCAGTAGCATGGAGAGACTTGAGCAATCTAGTGAGACACTGACAAAATAAAAAAAAAAGGAGTTGGAGTGTAGCTCAGAGGTAGACTGTCCTGGGTTCAATCCCCAATACAACAATAGATCATCAACAAAAACAACGAAGGAGTCTGAAAGACAAACATAAATATAAGTGATGGGTAACTGGATAAACACGTAGATACAGAGATAGACTGATGGGGAGGTGAATGGGTTGGGGAAAGGATGAAAAATGAAGAAATAACATGTCAGATTCAAGTAAAAGAGTATATGAAACATAGAATGAGAGAAAGAGATAATGAAGAAAAAAATTTAAGGGAGCACCCAGTAAAAATGAGTAAAAGATGAAAGAATCAAAGAGGAAATGGAGAAAGAAAAGATAGAAATAAGAAAAAAGAAATAAAAGTAAGAAAATAATGAAGGAGCAGGAAGGAAAATAGAAAAGCTAACAAGCATGCAGGCAGAGGAAGAAAAGACAGTAAAATATTGAAAAAAGATAGAGGGAGAAAGGAAAGAAGGGAAGGGATGAAAAGGAAAGAAGGGAAGGAAGGAAAAGGAATGAAGAAAATTTTATAAGGAATGAGTGTAGAAAAACAGTGTAAACAAGAGAGACATGGAGAAGATGTTGAAAAAATCTAGTGAGAAAATTAAGTATAACCATGAACAGCAGAGGCAGACTAAAAAAATCAGTTAACAAATAAGGATAAATGATATAGATGATAGATTATTATAGATTAGATGATAGATGATAGATAAAAAATGAATATTAAAAATCTGGTTGTGGGGGCATATGCCTATGTTTCCAGTACTTGGGAGGCTGAGACAAGAGGACCACAGGTTTAAGGTCAGCCTCAGAAAATTAGTGACACTCTCAGCAAATTAGTAAGACCCTGCTCCAAAATTAAAAAAAATAAAAAATAAAAAGGGCTGGTGTTGTAGCTTGGTGATAGAATGTCTCTGGATTCAATCCCCAGTACCACAAAAACATGGATGTTAAAAGTAGGAGAAAGGAAAAATGCAAAGAAAAAATAAAGGAAAAATAAAGAGAGGGAGAATGAAATAAAAATGTTTAAAGAGGAGCCAGTCGGGGAGGAAGTTAAAATGAAAGGAAGAAGGAAGGAGGAAAGAAAGAAAGGTTTAAAATGATTTGGTAGGAAAAAGCAAAGTAAAGAGAACATGAGAAACAGAGGAGTTTGAAAAGGAGGTATTAGTATGAAAAACAAGCATATTATAGAGGGCAAGGAGGGAAAGAAATATAAAATGAAGACATTAGTTACAGATAATAAAATAAAAGAATATGTACAGATGACAGATAGGTAAGTAGGCAGGTTAATTAACAGCCAAGCAGAACAGACTTGAAAATGGGGAGCCAATAGAAAGGACAGTATTAAAAATATAAAAGGGAAGATAGTTAATAAAAGAAGGAACATGAGGAGGGAGAGAGGAGGGAATTGGAGAAGGGCTAAATGAGTGATGTGTGCATATGTGCCTCTACTATCTTGTACCTCCTAATGATGTATGATTGCAATGCACCAGAAAAAGAAGGAAGGTTGAGGGGAACCATTAATTTGTAGAAGTTAGAAGTTTCTAATAGATAGAAAAAAGAGAGGGAGGAGAGGAAAAGGATTAAAGGAAGACAAACATAAACACATGAAGCAAACAAAACTAGAGAGAGAGACAGAGAGAGACAGAGACAGAGAGACAGAGAGTAAGAGTAAAAAGGACACATACAAACATACAAAAATAATAAAGAACGATTAACAGAAAGAAGGAAGTTCTTAAAGGATGAGAAGGGAAAAAGAAAGATAAGAGACTGCAAGAGTGAAAGGAGGAAGCCAGTAAGTCAATTCTGTGGTGTGCAAGAGATTAAAATGAGAAATACTGACTCTGCTAAATGGCAACTGAGGGACACAGCACATCTCAGTCACTGTAAAACTTGAAATTCAACCACCATGAAGGAAGTTCTGTGACAAGAGGGGGAAAAAAACAGAAAGAAGTTGAAAAAAAAAAAATAAACTGTGGCAGAATGAAATCCAGAAGACAAAACTGGAGATAGCAAAGTGACCAGTGCACACCTCACCTCCTGTCTCTGCCTCCCAAGCGCGGGATTACAAGCGTGCGCCACCATGCCCGGCTATTTTATTTTATTTTTTAAATTTGAAACAGGATTTCAAAACTTGCTAATTTGCTGAGGGATCTCATAAATTGCTGAGATTGGTCTCCAGTCTGAAACCCTCTTGTCTCAGGCATGCACCACCACACCCTGTTTATCTCTATCTCTTTTTGTTCCTCCCTCCTTCCCTTCCTATCTAGCCATCATCTCTTATTTTACTATAGTATTTTGGGGTGTGTGTGTGTGTGTGTGTGTGTGTGTGTGTGTGTGTGTGTGTGTGTGTGTGTTAATGGATTAAACCCAGAGGCATTCTGCCTTTGAGGCACACCCCAAGCCCTTTTATATTTTTTAAACAGAGTGTCGGTAGCTAGCCAGGTGTGGTGGCGCATGCTTGTAATCCCAGAATTTGGGAGGCTGAGACAGGAGGATCGTGATTCATGGACAGCCTCAGCTACTTAGGTCCTCTGCACTTAGTGAGACCTTGTTTCAAAATAAAGAATAAAAAATAGGGCAGAAGGTGTAGCTTGGAGGTCGAATGCCCCTGGGTTTCATCCCCAGACCTACAAAAAACAAAAACAAAAACAAAACCAAGCCGGGCATGGTGGCGCAAGCTTGTAATCCCCGCGCTTGGGAAGCGGAGACAGGAGGATCGCGAAGGTTTGATGCCAGCTGCGCTGATTTAAGAGACCCTGTTTCAAAAATATAAAATAGGTCTGGGAGTGTAGTCCGGAGGTAGAAGGGCTTCCAGGAACCCCATAACCACCAAAACAAAAACAAAAACAAAAACAAAAACAAAAAACAAAAAACAGGGTCTTGGTAAATTGCTGAGAGTCTTGTTAAGTTGCTGAGGCTGACCTGTAACCTGCAATTCTCTTGTCTCTGTCTCCTGAATACTGGGATTACAGATATGTACCACAACACCTGGCTTTACTATAGTATTGTGTGCGTATGTCTATGTATGTGGGGGTTGCTGGGGCATTTTATCTTTAAACAACACTCTCACCTCTATTTTATTTTTGATTTTGAAAAAGGTCACACTCAAGTTGCTGATGGCCTTGCTAAGTTGCTGAGGCTGCCTTGAATCTGTGATCCTCCTGGCTCAGACTCACTAATACTGGGTTTACAGGTGTGTGCTACCATGCCTGATGTAATAGAGTATTTTAACTGAATTTCTTATAGATGTTTTCCCTACTGTTCATAATTGTACCTTTCTTCCGGAGTCCTCCTTTTCAGAGCCTTCCTCCCTCTCTAAAATCCTGTTTTTAAAATTTTGCTCTTACACACTCATCACTTTGCAAATTATTTCTTTCCAGCCCATCCTTACTTTCGATTCTGCTCATTTATTCTTTTCTTCCTTCTTCTGCGGCCTTTTCCTATCCTTTCTCACTTCATTTTGTTCTCTTTCCTTACCCTGCCCACACCTGCATACCTTCCTTTCTTCTAATACTCTAATACTTCCTTTCTTCATTATACTCTACTTCCAGCTGGCTCCTTTCAAGATCTTGCCCTTGCTGCCTCTCCTTTCCCTTTTTCTCCATCCTTTGTTCCCACATCTGTAGCCTTTATTGTCTTTTCCTGCTCCATTTCTTCACTGTCTCTATCCCTGACTTTCTGTTTTCTGCCCCTGAACCTACCCGATGGCCCACTCACCTCCTCTCCACCCTTCCCTTCTGTCTTCCTGTATCTTTTTCCTGCTACTTCATCCCTCTTTCTATTATTCATTCCTGCCTGTTTCTCCATCCAGACTCTCCACAATTTTCCTGCCTCCTGTCTTCATTCATATATCTCTCCCTTCTTTCTTCCCTCCATTTTCTCCTTCCTCCCTCTTACCTTCTTTCCTTACCTCTTCCTTTCTTCCTCCAATTCTTTTACTCTTTGTCCTTGATTCTTTTTTAAAACTGTTTTCTTCACACTCCTTTATTAATGTTTTTCTACTGGCTTTTTCCTTTTTGTCTTATTCTCTATCTATCATCCATCTATCTATCTATCTATCTATCTATCTATCTATCTATCTATCTCCTTCCTTTCTTCCTTCCTTCCTTGCTTGCTTGCTTCCTTCCTTCTGGCTACCTGTCTATTTAGCTACCACTCATCTATCTTTGCATTTCAAGTTTTCTTTTTTCCCCCTCTGACTCTTACTTTTCAAATCTGTTCTTTGCTGCACATTTGCAGTCAGTTTTCTTATTGGGTATCCTCGCATTCCCTTTATCTCTGTTCCTTTCTGACTTAGCCTGTATAACCAGGGACTTATTTCCTTCTTCCTCACCCCTCTTTCACTCTCTATTTTGCTTTCTTTTTTGCACATTTCATTAGCCCCTCCTTTTATAAATTATTCCATTCCCCTTCTTTGTTGCTCTCATTGTTATTATTTTGTGGTACTGGGGATTGAACCTACGCGTGCACCACCACACTTGGCTTGCTCATTATTTTTGCAGTGATATTTCTTACCAACTCTTTTTGTTAAATATCATTTTTTTCTCTTCCCCTTTTTTTCTTTTCTTTTCTTTTGGTGGTACTGGGGGTAGAACCCAGAGGCTTTTTACCTCTAAGCTATACTCCCAGATCTATTTTACATTTTATTGGAAACAGGGTCTCACTAAGTTGCTGAGGGCCTCACTAAGTAGCTGAGGCTGGCCTCGAACCTGTGTGATCCTCCTGTCTCAGCCTCCCAAGCACTGGGATTACAAGCGTGTGTCACCACGCCCGGCTTCCTTCTCTTTTTCTAATGCTCACTATCATTTTTAGTCTCTATCAATTTCTCCTTCTTTTACATCACTATGTTTCTCTTACATTTGTTTTATTATTAACCTCCATTTAAAACTTTTTATTTTTATTTATTTTTTGGTGCTGGAGGTTGAAACCAGGGACATTTTGCCTCCAACCTAAACCCTTATCTCTATTTTATTTTTTATTTGGAAATAGGGTCTTGCTAGGTTGCTTAGGGCCTCACTAAGTTGTTGAGGCTGGATTCAAACCTGTGATCATCCTGCCTCAGCCTCCCAAGCATGGAGATTACAGGAGTGTGCCACCATGCCCAGCTTGAATTTTTTTTAATTTTTATAATGTCTTCTTATAGACATGTAACTTTTAAACTTCCTTTTTGTCTTTATCCATATTTGTCTTTTTTTCTTTTTAAAAGCTATTTTCTCCTGTCTTTGCTGTTTATTCTGACTCCTTCCTTTTTTCCGTGTTTTCTTTTCCTTTGCTTACTTATTTCTTTTCCCCTCCATTCTTTTATTCTTACTTTATTTGTCTTATATATGCCCCTTATATTACATTTTCTCTAAGTTGTCCTTTTAAAACATCTTATCTGTTTTTTCATTTCTTCTTCTTACTCTCATTCTTTCCTCCGTTATTTCTCTTCTCATTCCTTTTGTTTCTTTCTATTTCTCTTTTGTGCCTGTCTGAATGTCTTTCTGCACATCTGCTCGCCTGAATTTTCTTTTTTCCTACTCCTGTCTTCCCTCCTTTCTTCCTATCCTGCATTCCCTCTTTCCTTTACTCTCTACTTACTGGCTCCTTTAAAATAGTTTTCATCACTTTCCTCTTCCGACTCTCTTTACATATTGACTTTTTTTTTCAGTACTGGGTATTGAATTCAGGGTCATTCTATCTCTAAGCTACTCCCCAGCCATATTTTGTATTTTGTATTTTGAAACAGGGTCTTACTACATTGCATAGGGCCTCACTAAGTTGCTGAGGCTGGCTGTGAACCTGCGTTACTCCTGTCTCAGCCTCCCAACTACTGAAATTACAAATGTGTACCACCATGCCTTGCTTGCCTACTGACTTTTTTTTGTTTATTTTCTAAATTTTTTCTTTTTTTCTATTTATTCCTACTTACTTTCCTATGTAGCTGTCATCTATCCATCCATCTACAATTCTGGAAATATTTGACTGACTTCTTTCTTATAGGTCTATCTTTCCCTGCTGTCCAAAATTTTATTAAAAAAAAAAACTAGTTCCACCTTTTAAAATACATGTTTATCTCTTGATTTCACACTCTCTTTTAAACTTTTACTCTTTCCTACAAACTCATCACTATAATTTTCTTTCTTTCTACCATGTGCTCCTTTGTGCTTTCTTTGTCCCTTCATTGCTTTCCTTTTTTCCCTGTGGTACTAGAGATTGAACCCAGGGCATTCCACCTCTGGGCATTATACCCCCAGCCCTATTTTTATATAGTTAATTTTTTAATTGAAAATGGTATACATTTAATCTGTGCTTGGTGCCCTCCCCCCCAGTTTTTCTTCCCCCCCTCCCAACAATGAGTGTCCAGTTTAACCATGCTATATTCATACTTTTACACATATTCGGATGTAGCTCCTCCATTAATCAATCTCAGCCTTCTTCCTCTCCTATCCTTCCATTCTAGCTTTGCTGAGATTTCCCCTCCATTATCTGGAGTCCCTCTGGTATCCCCAATGCTCCCTAGTTTGGGCATATTAGAGAAAACATAAGTCCCTTCTCTTTCTGCACTTGGCTGATCTCACATAACATAATGTTCTCCAGGTCTTTCCATCTTCTTGCGAATGACATGATTTTGTTCTTCTTTATAACTGAATAGAATTCCATTGTACATATTTCCCATAATTTTGCAATCCATTCATCTATTGATGGGGACCTAGATTGGTTCCATATTTTGGCTATTACGAATTGTGCTGCTATGAACATAGGTATGTATATGTTATTGTAGTTCTCTGATTTCAACCCTTTGGGAAAAAGTAGTGGAAGAGCTGGATCATAGGGTGGATCTATTCCCAGTTTTCTAAGGAATCTCCACAACAATATCCATAGCAGCTGAACTAGTTTGCACTCTCACCAACAGTGTAAAAGAGTTCCTCTTTCCCCACATCCTCACCAGCATTTTTTGTTATTTGATTTTTTTATGCTTGCCACTGTGATTGGGGTTAGATGTAATCTCAGCATAGTTTTGATTTGCATCTCCCTGATGGCTAATAATGTAGAACATCTTTTTGTGTATCTATTGGCCATTTTTATCTCTTCTTTTGTGAAGTGTCTATTCAGTTCAGTTCCAATTTCTTGATTGGGCTGTTTGTTTTGC
Organism: Muscardinus avellanarius; assembly: GCF_963383645.1. Lineage (NCBI taxonomy): Eukaryota > Metazoa > Chordata > Mammalia > Rodentia > Gliridae > Muscardinus > Muscardinus avellanarius. The sequence goes on from NC_137792.1 coordinate 76,569,721, forward strand.
TAGTGTAGTTTAAAACAGGGTCTTGCTAAGTTGCTGAGGTTCTTCCTAAGTTTCTGAGGCTGGCCTCACGCCCGTGATTCTCCTGTTTCAAGCTCCCAAGTACCCGCATAGCTCCTTCATTGCTTTTCCTATGTCATTTCTCTTTCTCTCCCCCTCCCCCCTCTCATCTTGCCTGAATTCCTTCCTTTCTTCTTACCCTTTCCTCTTTCCATGCCATTTATTTCCCCTTCCTTTCTCTAGTTCCTTCCTTCCATTCTTCCATTATTTTGATAGCTCTTGCTTTTAAATATATTTTCATTTCATCGGTATCTCTTTTGTTGTAACTCTCTGTATTAATTTTATAAGATTTTATACTGATCCATGTTTTTTTTTGCAATACCGGGGATGGAACCCAGGGTCATTCTACCTCCAAGATACATCCCCAGCCCTAGTTTTTATTCTTTTTTTTGAAACAGAGTCTCACTGAGTTGCACAGGGCCTCACTAAGTAGCTAAGGCTGTCTGTGAACCCAGATCCTCCTGTCTCAGCCTCCCAAGTAGGATTACAAGCATGTGACACCATGCCCGGTGGACCCATGCTTTTTAGTATCCAATTTTTTTATCTACTTACCTAATTACTTACACATTCACATATCCACTTGTTTCTTGTTTTATTTATTGACTACTTTTCAATCACTTTCCCTTCAGCACACCTGTACTTAATTTTCTTATTGCCTCCTCTCATCTATACTCACATTTTCTTCCCTTTTAATGCTGTTTCCTGTTGACTCATCCTTTTAAAACATCCATCCATCCATCCATCCATCCATCCATCCATCCACAGAACTATTTCCCTGCCACTGAGCTGTCATCCTTCTATATATATTTATGCTCTTCTATTTTAACTGATTTTTTTAGATTTCTCTCTGCCCTCTACAGATGTAAATTTTTACTAATTCTTTTTAAACTCTTCCTTATTTCTCTCTGTCCTCTACAGATGTAAATTTTTACTAATTCTTTTTAAACTCTTCCTTATCTCACTTCCACCTTTTCTCTTTTAAAAAATTACTTTCCTAGCTTCATCCCCTTAAGATCCTTTCTTCTTTCCTTCCCTTTCTGACCTTCCTCCTCTTTCTTTGTTCCTCCCTTCTTTCTGCCTGTTCAATTTCACTTCCTGCCTTTGTGCCTTCTTTTACCCTACCTCTGGGTGATTCATGACTTGGTAGCTCCATCTCTTTCCTCTGTGAGCCTGTAAAGCTAGCTGCTTTCCTCCCTCACTTCTTCCTGCTTCTTATTCTTTAACAAAGTGGTTCCTCTTTCAAACTTCCCCTCTCCTCTTTCTCTCTGTTCATCTTTTCAATATTTTCTTTATTCTGGCCCCTCCTTTAAAATTTTTTGTCTGCATATCTGTCTACCTAGCTGTTCACCTAACTGTCCCTCACCCATCATTATACTTTTGACTGATTTCTTTTAAATATCTTATCCTCCATTCCCACCCTTTCTTCTTTCCTCCTCCCCTCCTTCCCTCCTTTCTTCTGTTCTTCCTCCCTGTATGTACTTCATCTACTACTACTCTATTTCTTTCACTATCTCTCTCCATCTTTCTTTTCTATCCCTGCTGCATAGTTTCCTTCTTCTCTCCTTTCCTTCCTGCCCTCTGCATCCTTTCTTCAATCATTTTTCTTCTTTTCTCCTACTGTTTCCTCTATCCATCCACCCTACCCTCCCTACCTTTTTTTTGTAGTACTGGGAATTGAACATATGAGTGTTCTACCTCTGAAATACACTTCTCAGCTCTATTTTACTTTTTATTTTGAAACAGAATCTTAAGTTGCCGAGGGTCTTGCTAAATTGTAAGGCTGACCTCAAATCTGTGATTCTTCCTGTCTCAGCCTCCCATGTACTGGGATAACATTCATGCCCCACCATGCCTGGCCTTTCACTCATCTCTCTACAGTTGTTCTTTTCCCACTCCCGACTTCCTTCCTCCTTTCACCTCATCCTCCTCCCTTTTATCCTTCCATTCATTTTCTTTCCTCTTCCTCTTCCCCTTCCCTTTCTCCTTCTTCTCTTCCTCCTCTTCCCCTCCCTCCTTCCTACCCTCCCTTCTTCTTTTTCTCATTCCCCTTCTCCTTCTTCTCCTCACCTCCTCCTCTTGTGATACTGGGGATTGATCCCAGGGGTACTCTATCACTTAGATACATCTCTAGCCTCTTTTAAAATTTGAGACAAGGTCTAAATAAATAGTTCAGTCTGGCTTCAAACTTGTGATCCCCCTGCTTTAGCCTCACCCATTCCTGGGATTACAGGCATATGCAACCCTATATGATTTCATTATTTGTTAATAAATTCATTATTAGTTACTGCTCTCTTTTAAACTTTTTTCTTCCTTACTTGGGACCCAGAGGCATTCTATCTATAAGCTATACTTCCAGTCCCATTTTATTTTTTATTTTGAAACAGTCTTACTGAGTTCCTGAGGCTGGCTTCCAATATGTGATCCTCCTGTCTCAGCTTCACAAGTACTGGAATTACAACCCACCTATTTACCCACCTACCTAGCTACCTGTATTGATACTAATAATCTTTCTGTCTCCATTTTACTCTTTTTAAAATGTTGGCTTCTTTTTATCTTTTTCCTTATTGGTGCATTTTTAAAATTGGTGCATTGTAGTCATACATCTTAATGGAGTACAAGATGGTAGAGGCATACATGCACATAGTAGTCATTTAGCCCTTACCCAGTTCCCACCTCATTTCCCCCTCCCTCCTCATGTTTGGCTTAGTGATTGATTTTGATATGTTTGTGAATATACATCATGTACATTAGGGAGTTTCTCTCCTACCCCCTCCCATTACCCTCAGTCAGGTCACCTTATTTGCTCATCTAAAGTTTTAACTTTTCATCTATAGTTCCTCCTATTATACATTTTCTCCTTAGCCTCCACATATTAGGGAGAACATCTGAATATTTACTTTTAGTAACAGACTTATTTCACTTAGCATAATGTTCTCATCCATTTTCCTGCAAATGATGTAATTTTGTTTTTTAGTGCTAACATTCCATTGTGTATATACCATAGTTTTTTTAAACCTATTCGTTTGTTGATGGACATCTTAGCTGGTTTGATAGTTTGTCAGTTGTGAATTGTGCAGCTATGAACATAGATACACATGCATTAATTTGGTAATTTGGTTTCCATTCTTTTGAGTAGATACCCAGAGATGGTATTGCTGGATCATATGGTAGGTTCATTCCCATTCTTCTGAGGATCCCCCATACTGTTTTCCAAAGTGGTTCCACTAGTTTGCAAACCCACCAACAACATACTAGTGTTTCCACTTCACACCCTAGCCAGCATTTGTTGTTGTTTGTGTTCTTAATGATTGCCATTTTAGTTGGAAATCTCAAGGAAGTTTTGATTTGCATCTCTCAGATTGCTAATGATGTTGAACTTTTTTTTATACATTTATTGGTGATTTGAATTTCTACTTTTGTGAAGTGTCTATTTAGTTCACTTGCCCATTTTTTTAGTTCTCACTATATACTAGATATTATTCCTTTATTGGAGGATTAGCTAGCAAAAATTTTATTCCATTCTGTTGGCTCTCTGTTCTTGAGTTTCCTTTGCTGCACAGAAACTCTTTGTTTTAATGCAATCCCAAGTATTGATGCTCCTTTAATTTTTTTGTGCCTTTGGGGTCAAGTTGAAAAAGTTTTTACCTTCGTCTGTGTTGTAGTGTTGTACCTAAACCCTCTTCAAGGAGCTGCAAAGTCTATGGTCTGAGTTTTTAGCTTTTGATTCACCCAAAATTGACTCTTGTGCAGGGTGAGAAAGTGAGTTAATTTCCATTTTTTGTAATATATTGAGGAGTGTTTGGATTAGATCTTCTATAAAGGTTCCATAAAATTCACTAAGGAAACCATTTGGTCCTGGGCCTTTGTTTGATTGTAGACTGTTTATTGCTGCTTCAATCTCTTTGATTGCTATTGGTTGTTTAAAAATTTCTCTTTTTTCTATACTCAGTTTAGGAATGTTATATGTACCTAGAAATCTGTCATTTTCTCTTAGATTTTCCATTTTGTTGGATTCTAATTTTTCAAAGTAGTTTGTGATAATGTTCTGGATTTCCATGCTATTGGTGGTAATATCTCCTTTTTAATCTCTTATTTTAGTCATTTAGAGTGATTTTTTCTTTCTTTTGCTTAGGTTGGCTAGTGGTTTATATGTCTGTTTATTTTTTTTGAGAAACCAGCTTTTGGTTTTGATGTTCTGTGTTCTTTTTATCCTGTATTTCATTGATTTCTGCTCTGATTTTAATAATTTCTTCTCTTCTACTGGGTATGGGGCTAGACTTCCTGTTTATTAAGGGCTTTGTAGTGTGTCATTAGCTTTTTTGGTAATTTTCTGTTCTTATGTGTACACTCAATGCTATGAATTTTCCTCTTAATACTACCTTTAAGGTGTTCCAGAGGTTTTGATATGTTGTATCTCTATTTTCATTTGTTTCTAGGAATTTCTTAATTTCAGCTCTTCTATGAACCATTCCTCATTCAGCAATGTGGGTTTCAGTCTCCACATGTTTATAGAGTTACTCTGAGTCTTTTTATAGTTAATTTCTAGTTTCATTCCATTGTGGTCTGAAAAGATGCAGGAGAGTATGTCACATTCTTTGAATTTTCTAGTACTCACTTTGTGGTCAAGAATGTGGTCGATTTTGAAGAAGGTTCTGTGAGCAGTTGAGAAAAGATCTCTTTTGTTTTACCTTCTATGCCAATTATTCTTAGGTTTAAAATGGGCCTTTTTAAATGCACCTTTATTTCTTCAATGTCCAATTCATGCTGTCAAATTTTTTTCTAAGTTATATACTATGTGTTCATTTTTTGAAGTGATCATCTTCTAGAAACGAGATTCTCTTCTCTATGTGGTCTAATTGTTTGTTTATAGTTTGAATTGATACCTTCACTTCAATCACATCATTTACAGGGAAATTAATGGAACTGGAGAACATTATGCTAAGTGAGCTTAGTCACAAAAAAATGTCAGATGCTCTCTCTAATATGTGAAAGCTAGGGAGAAAATGAGTCATAGTAGAAACTCTAGATGAAGAAGGAAATACTATAGATGAGCAAATAAGGTGACCTAACTGAGGTGATGGGAGGGGGAACACGATAATTCTCTAATGTTCGTAATGTACATTAACAAACATATCAAAGTCAATCACTAAGCTAAACATGAGAAGGAGGAGGGGGAGGGAATGGGGCAGGAATTGGGTAAGGGCTAATTGTGTGATGTGTGCATGTATGTCTCCACCATTGTGTATTACATTAAGAAGTATAAGTACAATGCATCAATAAGAAGTTAAAAATAAAAATAAATAAAAATAAAAATTGAAAAGTCCAAAAGAACAAACACAAAAAAGATGTGACACAAAAGAGAAAAATATCTAAAAAGAGGGGCCACTTGTAAAATAAATTTAAGATAAATGTTAATAAGAATAGCAAATTAAAAAGGATTATCAAAAGAAAAGGGAAGGAAAGAAAACAGGGATAGAAGAAAGCTGCTTAACAAACCAGGAGCAGTAAGGAACGCCACTGCAGTAATTAATGAAAGCAAAAGAGAAAGGATGAATCAAGTTCTTCAAAAAGGAGCCAATGAATAAAATACAGTACAGAGAAGAGGATGAAATGCAATGAAGAGAAAGAGGTAGCCAGGAATAGTGGCACAAGCCTGTAATTCTAGTACTAGACAGGCTGAGATAGGAGGATTGCAGGTTCAACACCAGCCTCAGCAATTTAGTGAAGATCTCTGCAATTTAATGAGACTCGTTTTTAAAATAAAATATAGAATGGGGCTGGGGTGTAGCTCAGTGGTAGAATGTGCTTTGATCCAACCCCCAATGAGGGAGAGAGAGAAGGAGGAGGAGGAAGAAGAGGAGGAAAAGGAGTTTACAAAGGACAGGCCCACGGGAAACAAAGTGAAAGGAGAAGAGAGGAGATGATAGTGAGATAGAAGAGCCCAAAAGCTAACTATGTACAGTTTCTAGAGGGCAGCTTTTATAGTTGGAATCAGGAAACTAAGACAGATACAGAAAGATAGATGACTGAAAGTTTAATAGAGAGCTAGGTAGGCAGATATGGATGGATGGATGGATGGATGGATGGATGGATGGATGGATGGATGAAGGGATGTATAAATAAATTGATAGATGGATGAATCTTAAAAGGTAGAAGCCAGTAAAAAAAAGATTATATAAGAAAGAGTTAAAGGGAAAGAATGGGAAGAATTAAGTTTAAAAGGAGGAGCCAGCATAAAATAGAATAAGGGGAAGAAAGAATAGGGCAGGGAGGGGAGAAATTAAGACGGAAGGAGGGAAGGAAGAAAGAGAAGAATAAATAAATAAAAGAGAGTAGAGGTAATTTTAATGGGGAAACAAGAGGCAGAAGGAAGGAAAGGAGGGTGGGACTAGAAAACGAGAATGAAATGGAGTTCAAAACAACATAGGAAAAGGCAGTAAAGGAAGGAAGACGTGGAAAGAAAATTTTAAAGTTTGTAGAAAAGAACAATTTTTTTTTGGTGGTACTGAAATTCCTGGAAACCCTTCTATCTCCGGGCTACACTCCCAGACCTATTTTATGTTTTTTTTTTTTGTTTTTTTTTTTTTTGGAAATAGGGTCTCTTTCGAACCTGCGCGATCCTCCTGTCTCCACTTCCCATGCAGGAATTACAAGCATGCGCCGCCACGCCCAGCAGAAAAGAACAGAATTTAAAAGGACAGAATGAGTTGAAGTGGAGCTTGAAAAGAAGGAACTAGTATGAAAACTGAGGACTACTGTGGGCAGCAAGGAAAGAGATCCACAGGAATAAGTCAATGAAGACACTGAAGTGAGATAGGATAGAATGGTAGATGGATGACAGCTAGAGAGGAAGAATGCGGGGGAGCTAGAAGACAGAAAAACAGAGCACATGAACAGAACTTCTCAAATAAACCTTATAGAAGAGTTAGTATATAAAAAATAGGAAGAGAAGAAATGAACGATATTTTAATGATACCAGTAAATGGAGGGTAAAAGAGGGGAATATAGGATATGTCACAAAGGAACAAAGGTGGAAGGAAGGAAGGAAGGAAGGAAGGAAGGAAGGAAGGAAGGAAGGAAGGAAGGAAGTGAGGGAGGGGAAAGGAAAGGAAAGAAGCACGCATACAGGCAGGCACAGAGGAAAAATGTAAATATGGAAATGGAGTGATATTAAGACATAGAAAGAATGAACTTTCGAAAGTAAGGAGTATGAAATGAAGGAAGAAGGAGATGTTTAAAAATATCTGGTTAGCCGGGTGTGGTGACTCATGTCTGTATGTCTGTGATCCCAGTACTTGAGAGGTTGAAACAGGAGGATGACAGGTTCAAGGCCATCCTCCTCAAGTAGTAAGACTATCATCAACCTAGCAAAACCCTATTTCCAAATAAGAAATAAAAATCGAGCTAGGAGTGTAGGTCGAAGGTAGAATGCTTCTGAGTTCAATCTCCAGTACCACAAAAGGAGGTCTAATTAATAAGAAAAGAAGTAAAAATAAGTAAATGAGAGGAAAGAATAAATGAAGGAAAGAAGGAAAGAAAGGTAGTTTACTTTCTAGAGTGATAAAGGTCAGTAAGAATAAAATACATAAAAGAAAAGAAAGAAAAAAAGGAAAGAGAATAAAAGATTAAAAAATTAAAGTTTTAAAACAATAAACTTGTAAAACTACAGCATGCACCACCACACCCGGTGTAAGACTACCTAAAAGAAGGAAAGCTGGCTGTGGTGGCACACGCTTGTAATCCCAGCATTTGGGAGGCTGAGACTGGAGGATTGTGGTTCACAGACAGCCTCAGCTACTTAATGAGGACCTCCGCAATTTAGTGAGACCCTGTCTCAAAGAATAAGCCAGGCGTGGTGGCCCACGCTTGTAATCCCCGCGCTTGGGAGGCAGAGACAGGAGGATCGCACAGGTTCGAAGCCAGCCGCGTGCTGGCTTAGGAGACCCTGCTTCCAAATAAAAATGTAAAAATAGGTCTGGGAGTGTAGCCCGGAGGTAGAAGGGCTTCCAGGAACCCCAGTACCACCAAAAAATAAAAAAAGAATAAAAAATAGGGCAAAGGGTGTAGCTTGGAGGTCGAATGCCCCTGGGTTCCATCCCCAGACCCTCAAAACAAAAAAAAAAAAAAAAGGAAAAATGAGTTTTTCAAAGCTGAAGCCCAGCTAGGTGTGGTGGCACGTGCCTATAATCCCAGTAATTGGGAGGCTGAGACAGGAAAATCACAAGGTACCAGACCAGCTTTAGCAACATAGTGAGACTTTCACCAACTTAGCAAGACCCTGTTTCAAAACAAACAAAAAAATTTTTTAATGGGCTGGGAAAGCCAGGCATGGTGGCACACACTTGTAATCCCAGTACTTAAGAAGCTAAATGGGAAGCCGGGCGTGTTGGTGCACGCTTGTAATCCCCACGCTTGGGAGGCTGAGACAGGAGGATCGCGCAGGTTCTAAGCCAGCCTCAACTACTTAGTGAGGCTCTCAGCAACTTAGTGAGACTCTGTTTCCAAATAAAATATAAAATAGGTCTGGGAGTATAGCCCAGAGCTAGAAAGACCCTGGGTTCCACCCCCAGTACCACACACAATAAAAATAAACTAAATGGGAGAATTTCAGGTTCAAAACCAGTCTCGGCAACTTAGAAAGGCCTTCTGCAACTTAGTGAGGCCCTGTTTCCAAATGAATAAAATTGGGCTGGATGTAGCTCAGAGATAGAAGGCCCCTGGGTTCAATGTCCAGTGCCACGAAAAAGGGGGCCTAGGGCATAGCTTGAAGATAGAATGCCCCTGGGCTCAATCCCCAATACCATAAAACCAACTTAAATAAAGTAAAATAAAAATTCTATAATAAAAAATAAAGAAAAGCAAATAGAAAAGAGGAGGAAAGAGAGAAAGTAGGATGATTAACAAGGAAGAGCCAAGAAATGCCACTGCAAAAAAAAAAGAAAGCCCAAGAGAACAAAATAAAGACTAAAAGGAAGAACCAATAAAGAAAATATAGTGCAAAAAATCAAAAAATAAAGTGAGAATGAAAGAGAAAGAGGGAGGAATATAAGAAGAGAGAGAGATGGACTAAAGGGAAAGGTATAGAGAATGAGAAAATGATTTCATACAGAAAGAAGAAAAAGAAAATGTGTTACAAGGCGGAGCTAGTAAAAATAGACAAAATGAGAAGGGATGAAAGCTTTCTAAAGGAGGAGTCTGTAGGGCAGCTGATAACTGTGTTCACTTACACAAGGAGGCTGTCACATTCCACCTCTGAGAAGGCAGCTCACTTTAGCAGCAGCATCGCTTCCTTCATTCTCAATCTTCAATCTTCAAATTCAAGTTGACTCCTGGCATTGTAAGAAGGCTGTCGCCTTCCAGCACATAGACATCAAGGGATGCATGTCCTATAATCCTATCAAAACCCCAGTTAGTAACATGTACTTTGGAATCCTTTTGTCTATCCAAGTTGTTAGAAACCAAAGCTGTAATCACCTTTTCCACGGGTGAGGTTTCTATATATGGTCGGTTCTGCCAGGTTTTGAGGTGCAAACAAGAATTGCCATTTATTGCCTAGAGGGTTTCTAGCACAGTCATTATGCTGATCTGTATCCTGTACAGAGAAAAAGCTATGTGCTCATTGACATAGTCTAATTTCCCCCTTCTCCCAGAACACAATTCTGTATAGAGCTCGAGCATAGCTTTAAGTGCACAGGGTATTATTTATGCCATTACCCTTCTTCCCCCATCACATCTCTCTGTACTAGGGTCTCTCAATCTTGGCACTATTGACATTTGGCTTACTTAATTATTTGTGAAAGGCTAATAACATTGCATCTATGTATGGTGTGATGTTTAGAAGCATCCTTAGCCTCTACCCATGTTATAAACACCCTTGCCCCATTTGGGACAATCAGAAATGTCTCCTGAGGCAGGGAACAGTGGCACATCTTCCTTGTAATCCTAATGCTTGGAAGGCTGAGAAGAAAGATTGCAGGTTCAAGGCCAGCCTTAGAAACTTAAAGAGACCCTCAGCAACTTAGAAAGACCCAAAAATAAAAAGGGCTGGAAGGTTTATCAGAAGTAGAATGCCTCTGGATTTAATTACCAGTACCAAAAAATCTCTCCAGATATTTCCAGATGTCCCCTTGTCCTCTAGAAGACAAAATTGCTTTCCATTGAGAATCACTGCCTAAGCTCTTCTCTTATTGGCCATGAAATGATAAATAGTATAGATATGGGATAATTTTGTCATCTTCACTATTGAAAATAAATATCTCATTCTTTTTTAAAGCTTCTTCTTCCAAGATAAATAAAATTACTTACATGACCAGCAACCAGAAAGCATACCAAGGACATCAGGAACAAAAAGGTAATTAAAATGTTATGATTGGAAATTAGTAATTTGAGTAAATACTAGGTGTGATAATAATCTCTTTGTTCATAATACATAGAATGCCCCTACCTTTTCTATCACATGGTGGGTTTTAAGTAATGCTTACAAACAGTGCAATAATGCCCATGGCCATCTAATTAGACTCCCTAAGTTAGTCAATGACATTCTCCACTCTCCCATGAGCATGGTGGCCCACATCTTTCGGCTGACAACTCTTCCAACACGGATCCGAACCCTGACTTTACCACAACCCTGGTTCCTGATCGCATGCTTGTTCTTTTCCATTCTCAGCAAGATCCCAAGGCATTTTTTCAGCCTGTTCCTCACTCGCTGGCACTTCTGAGGCCACCCTTTGCTCAGAAGTTCTGACTGCTAGGAAGTTCAGACCCACCCTTCCTTCATTCTTCCTGGAAAACTTCCCTTAGATATTGCTAATGGAGATGTTACTGATGTTTCTGAAACCTTTGGCCCTAGAGTCCTGGTAAAACCCCAGCCAACACTCTTTCTCAAAACCCTGCCATTCCTTCACCTTTGGTCTTTTCAGACCTACAGTAACTTATGTCACTTGCTGGCAGCAGAAATATTTTAGTCTGCCACAATTTTTCTGCAGCAGGGGAATATTTCTCTTTTGTCTCCATGTTCCTTTTAGAAAAGTTGAATGGAATAGTATCTGGTGTCATTTTCACATTGCAGCCTACTTCTTAAGGAGGTGTCTTTCACACACGGATAACCAACACTGTTTGCTGCAAAGTGTTTTTCTTCCTTTTATTTTCTGGCTCCACCATTGCCTATCAAGACAGAATCTCCATATTTACAAGATCCACAGGTGCTTTTTGTATCCCCATTTAATTTTGGAAAGCACTGGCTTCCATGAACTCATGGAGGTAGAGTAGAGTTAGGGTGCTTGAATAAAATGTACTCTGCTTCCCCTTGTCTTCAGTGAGATGTCCCTATCTCTACTCTGAAAGTGCTTGGCTTGTTGGTGGTCACAGGTAAAATCTAACACCAGTTTGACTCATGCTCTGATTCTCCTGGGCTTAGGAGAATCCTCTGGCTCAGCCCCTCCAATTCTGGCTGGCTGTCCCATATCATGCAAGGGAGAGGTCTCTCACCTCTCCCACAGTGAATTCCCCCCTTAGAAACTCTCAACTCCACATGACACAAGAACCAAGAATGGCTTAAAAAACAAAACTTCAGAAAAAACTTTGCTGTGCCTGATCACAATATACTGCCAAGTTGGTGAGCCATGCCCTGAGAAGGAAGCAAAGGTGGAGGGAAACTAAGACACCTCTTCCTAGAGTCCTAAATGGAGAGGGGAGCAATAGTTCATCATCTTTGTGCTCCATGTTAACCTTATTTGCCTAAGGTAACCAACACATGTGGGAAGCCAATATTTTCTTTTCTCTCCAGCCTCCCTCCTGCCACCCTTTGCACCACTTCTGTGCTGCTAAAGGAGTAACATTATTGGCAATTTTCCCTGAGTCAAATCCCCCTTCTTTCTCACCCTAGATAACTCTTAATGGTGAACAAGGGTATCTCCAGTACATTACATGTGTTAGTCAGATTTTCATAGCTGTGGCAAAATACCTAAGGTAAACAAAAGAAATATTTATTTGGGCTGATGGTTTCAGAGGTCACAATCCCCATTTATTTGGACCAGTCACTTTGGGCCTGTGATAAGGCAGTACATCATGGTAGGAATGCATGGTGGAGGAAACTGCCTAACTCATAGAAGCTAAGAAGCAAAGTGTGAAAGAAGAAAGGGCCATGGTCCTATTGTAGCCTTCAAGGGAACACCCCTAATAACCCAGCTTCCTCTAATAAAAACCACCTACTAAAGTTTCCACCATCTCCCAATAGCACCATTAACTGGGGCTTAAGCTTTCAACCCATGAGCTTTGGGGAGACATTTAAGGTCCAAACCACACTGTTGGGAGAGTTTTCTGAGATAAGTGTTCCAGGCTATTGCTACACAAAAAGGAAGAAACTTGAGGGACATTCTAGAGACACTTGCATGGCTCCAAAGGCTGTCTTTCTGTGTCATCTTATTTTGGGATGGCAGATGCTAAATGTGACCTTGGTGTCTATTGTGGTGGTCCTCAGGTTTCAGATTCTAATTTATCTACCCCCAAGCAGTAGATACCTAAAAAAGACTTGGCCAAAGGGTACATACGGAGTAAAAAAATGAGAAAACAATACAAAATTTTTGAAACGATAGTCTTGTTGTGCAGCAGATGTTTCACATCTGTCAAGCCCCAAAAGCAAGCACAGGAAAATATGAGTCTCCAAACCTATATCTTAAAGGCATGATCATTGTAAAAATATATATAAAATATAAAATATATAAAACAAATATTATGTGCCGGGCGTGGTGGCGCACGCTTGTAATCCCAGCATTCGGGAGGCTGAGACCTGGAGGATCGCGGTTCGCGGACAGCCTCAGCTACTTAGTGAGGCCCTCTGCAACTCAGTGAGACCCGGTTTCAAAATAAAGAATAAAAAATAGGGCAGGGGGTGTAGCCCGGAGGTCAAATGCCCCTGGGTTCCATCCCCAGACCCGCAAAAAAATAAAAAAATAAAAATAAAAATAAAAAATATTATATAACAACATAATAAAAATGGGCAAAAAGCATGAATAGATATTTAACTGAAAAAGACATGGAGATGGAAAATAAGTACGTGAAAAGCTATTCAACATTGTTAGTTATTAGAGAAATATCCTGGTGCAATATCACTACACACTTAATAAAGTGGCTTGAATTTAAATAACTGATCATACCAAGGATTTACAATGATATAGAACAACTAGAGCAGTCTTACACTGCATGGTGGGAATGTGAAATGGTATAACTGCGATGTAAAACAGTTTGTTAACTTGGGTTAAACTTAAATCAGCCATGTGATTTAGCCATTCCACTCCTAGGTATGTGCCCAAATAAAGCAAAAATATATTTTCACATAAAGACTTGTATGCCAGTATTTGTAACAGTACTACAGAATTATAAGATAATAAATATGTGTTGTAATCCAAAAATTAATCACCCTAATCTAAATTACCTTCAGTAAGTATTGCATTGACTGTGGCACATACTAATATAGAAAACTACTCAGTAATAAAAAAGATAAAGTTATTAATACAAGCATCAATACTGAAGAATTTCAAAAAATAGGCTGAATGAAAGAAGCCAAACAACAAAAAAGAGTACACTCTATTTTATTCCATTTGATAAAATTCTTCGAAATGGAAACTAATTTGTAATGACAGCAGGATCAGTAGTTACCTGGGGCCCAGGGGAAGAGAGGGATGAACCATAAAGGGTTGACAAGCAAACTTTGGGGGGGGGTGATAGAAATGCTTATTATCTTGAATGTGGTGATGGTTTCGTGAGTTTATATATGTGTCAAAATAAAAAAAATCATACATTTTCTACATGTGCAGTTTATTGTACTCCATTTGTAATTCAATGAAGCTGTTTATAAATTATATCATTTCTCTTCTATTTACTTTTAGGATCAGGTCACTGTTTTCTAAGCAATAAAAGATTACCTGTTAAAAAATCAACCACCTTGTTTTCTCACCAGAGTGTAGAGAACACAACAGAAGCAAAGGTAAAAAGTTATATGTGCCCCATGTTTTGTACTGATTATCAATTTATATAGTTAACTTTTATTTCTGTGGGCTTGGTACTTATCAGACAGAGATCATAGGATCCTACATGTCATAACCCTCTCCCTGGCAAAGAAAGTGCTCAGTTAGTTACATGCTACATGTACCGTGAAGTGTATCAGATGATGATGATGTTGATAACTAACATTGAGAACCTACTGAGGTCCTGTTCTAAGCTTTCTAGCTTATCTAGTGAAGGGAAAATGTGGCCACATAGCATCAAAAGATGGAAAAGATATAGTCACCCTAGGCATCTAAGGGTCAGGTGCACACAAACAAAAGTCCTTACAATAAAATGATAAGAGAGTTTTGCTCTGTACAAAATGCAGTGGGAACAGGGAAGACTTAGAGGCTAATCTTGCCTAGAGAGTCATAAAAATATATATTAAAGGAACACTTAATTGAAGTAAGTATAGGAATATTAGTGGAAATTTTCCAGGTGAATACATGTGAGGATATAGTGAGGCAGTACTGTAGACAGAAGGGAAAGCATTAAAGCTTGGAGGTGTCAGCCAACACAGCCTGGAAAGTACAAAAGATGAGAAAGGAAGGATAGGTTGAAGCCACAGCTTTATAAAGGTTGAAGTATGAATTTATCCTTTCATAAAACCTTTAAACAGGAATGTTAAAAAAGAATGACTTGGATTCTAAAAACATAATCTAGTTGAAGTGTGAGATATAGATGCTAGAGAGATTAGAGGGAAGATAGTTTCAAGTCTGGGATAGCCTAGATTAAAAAAAAGTAAGTGTTCAAACTAAAGCAGCGACAATGAGGGTAAAGAAAAGGGTGGATTCAAGATGCTTTGGAGTTAGACTGCTGGGATGGTGACTCAATACACGTGTCAATCTACTGAGAAGGAAACGATGATAGTAATGACGAAATGTTGATTCAATCTTTGTGCATAGGTTGTCATGAATGAAAGCTCTTTTCTCTGTGCTCCCACAGTGCTCTGGCTTACTTCTATCCCAGAAGTCATATACTATATCACATTTGTCTTTCTGTTCTAATGAATGATAAGCTTCCTGAGGTCAGAAATTATGTATCTCATTTCACTTCCAAGCATAGTGCTCCATGACCATTAGATTGGATCGTTTTGGCCTTATCCAAAATAAATGGAACAACTCTAAACTTTTCAAAATGATGTACTGGGTAGATGATCATGCCTTTAAACAAAACATGGAACACAGGAAGAGAAGCAAGTTTTAGAAAGATGAGGTACACAGGTATACAAGAGCTTCATTTTGAGCTAGTAAGGTCTAGGTATACAAGAGCTTCATTTTGAGCTAGTAAGGTCTAGATACCTGTAAGAGTTCTCTACAACATTGAGGTCAAGTGCTTAGGAGAGAGATGGGGATGATGGGGAGGGTAACATATTAATTTGATAGCTGTAGAGTACGCTAATGTCTCTTTTAGAAAATTTAGTTACCAATTAATGTTTTTCTCTTCAATGTTAAACTACACAGAGCAACACAGTAATGACTAAAACATCGAGTCTTTTAAATGATGGAGGTAAGAAAGAAAATGAACAATATTCATAGCTGTTCTGCCATTTTTGGTTAATGTGTTTTTAAGTTACACTTTTTCCCGATTATAAATATCTGTGCTTATAGCTGGGCGTGGTGGCTCACGCTTGTAATCCCAGCATTCGGGAGGCTCAGACCAGAGAATCGCAGTTTGTGGACAGCCTCAGCTACTTAGTGAGGCCCTCTGCAACTTAGTGAGGCCGTTTTAAAATAAAGAATAAAAAATAGGGCAGGAGGTGTAGCCCAGAGGTCAAATGTCCCTGGTTCCATCCCCAGACCCACAAAAAAAATTAAAAGTAAATATCTGTGTTTATTTTGGTAACAGTAGATTAAAAATTATTCATAATTTTAAATATTATCCTTTTTAGTAATTGCTAGGTCAATAGATTGCTTGGGATTGCAGAGCATGAGAAAGTTAATCTCTGCCATAGCTGCCCATATTGATAGGCAAAGTAAGTTCCTGATATACTACAGTGTGTTTTGGGAGTTCCAGGGCAGAGATTGTCCCCAAGAAGATCCCCACCCTCTACTGCAATCCTTATTTCCCAGACAAATTTCATGCTGTTTTTATCACCATAAGGCTATACCAAAGGTCAACTAAGTCTCTGCTAACTTCTGTAAAAGCTTCCCATGAATATTCTACACACACACACACACACACACACACACACACACACACACACACACATACACCTACCTACCTACCTACCTACCAAGAACACGAGGACATCTCCACTTGAGTGGCTAGCAAGCTCTTCAAATCCTATATGCACAAAATCAAGGGTATTAGCTTCCAGTCAACTTAAACCCTGTCCTTCATTCCTCCTTTTTTCATCCGGACACAAAACCCGGCTCATTTCTGACTCTTTACTACTACTTATAATTTATATGCTACATTCTAATCTACTACTAACTCTCATAACCTCCCTTCCCTTTATATTCATGTTATTGAGTCCTTAACTATTAAAATAATTTGCCTCCAATCTCTTCTTCCTTTTAACACATCCTGCATATCACTGAAATATAATCTACATTAAGGAAAGCTTTGGAAATATAAGTAAAATGCAAAAACAGCTCATTCTGGTTTAGGTGGGGTAAGAGATTAAACTGGTAAAGTAAAGTAGGACCTGAGATTAAGGAGTTCAGGCTTATCCACGAAGTGGTGGTGAGCCAGTGGAAGTTTATAGGAAGAAGAATTCAAAAAGTCATCAAGTAGTTGGGCCCATGGTGGCACCTGCTGTAATCCCAGTACTTGGGAAGCTGAGAAAAGAGGACCTCAGGTTCGAGGCCAGCCTCAGCAACTTAGTGATACCCTGTTTCAAAATAAAAAATAAAAAGGGCTGAGATATAGCTTGGAAGTAGAATTTCCCTGGTTCAATCTCCAGTACAGAAAGAGAGAGAATCATCAAGTCATCTTATCCTTGAAGCTATTGCCTTAACTTGCACTAATATAACCTTACTATGATAATTCTAGACCTAATAGCAGACCAGCAAGAACTACTATATCATTTTCTCATATTTAATGGTACCCTCTTTTCCCCAGGAATAAAAAGCACTTTGTCTCACGCTCCATTTGTCCCTAATAAAAGAACAAATGTCCAAAAACAACCTCTACTGGATACTTCAAAACAAGAGGCAAGTAATACTTCTTTTGTACCAGATGCAGACAGGAGAAATGAAATATGGAATGATCAATATTGGCATAAAAATTTCAATTCATTAAACAACAATTTAGAACAGCCTTCTTCCATGAACTTATCCATTCTGTACTAAGATTTTTCTAACAATTAAAACTTGAACCCCAGTAATAATCCTGGGCTTCTTCAGTCTCCTGACTCTCATATATCAATAACATTCAGGTTGTTATATTGAAACTGTAGGGAATGCCAGTCATGATTTTAAGCTGACAAAAGTGGTGATCTGGAGATTTTAAGTGTATATGATCCAAAATTTGGACATTATATTGTCTTTACATTTTAATTGTAATCATCAGAAGCAACTTGAATGTTTCCACTAAAGCCCTCCATTAGGGTGAGTTAGGCTTCCTAACTGGTAGGATACAATAATTTACAGGTATATGTTTGTGCTCTACAGAGGAAGCATAAAATTAAGTGTGAATCACTTCACTGTTCAGTGCTAATGGGTGTGCAGAGACAACCTTGTTGTCTCTCTGTCCCCTTTGTCACCACTGCTCAGCTACCTTAATGTTGGACAGTTAACAGCAGATATATATGCACACAGTGGCGCTTCTGGTCCCAGCATAGCTTACCATTGTGGGCTGGCAAATTTTTATTATACTAATCAAATCTACCACACATTTTTTGCTGCATTAGCACAGAATTAACTACTTCTGCTGCTTTAAAATTAACATGGCTTCAGACAGGCATGATGGTTTATGTCTATAATCTCAGTACTTGTGAGGCTGAGACAAGAGGATTGCAGGTTCACAGACAGTCTCAGCAACTTAGTGAGACTCTCAGTAACATAGCAAGACCCTGTTTCAAAAACATAGGGCTGGGGGTGTATCTTAGAAGTAAAAAGTCCCTGGGTTCAATCCCCAGTAAAACACACACACATTCACACACACACACACACAGCTTCAGAGAGATATCATCAAAGAGGAAATTTACGAGGTCTTCCCAAATGAATTCTATGTTCCCTGTGTACCAAGGTTAAAAGTGACATTTGTTTGTTATAACCTATGTTAAATGCTTAGTGGCAGGTGCACTTATGTGCAATGTCACATGTCAGCCATAGTAAACTTCTATGTATAAACATTTATTAAACACCCACTGTGTGCAGGGTACTGTGCCACTATATTAACACACACAATGTGCTCAGTATCTAAAGAAAGAAACTACCTGAGTGTGATGGCGAATGTCTGTAATAACAGTACTTGGGAGGCTGAGAAAGGAGGATCTCAAATTCGAGAAAAGCCTCAGCAGCTTATTAAGACTCACAGCAACCTAGCAAGATTGTTTCAACAAAAAAACAAAAGGGCTGGGGGTGAAGCACACAAGAAAAACCTTAACTACTTTGATATAATTTTAGAGTTGAACTTCAGAAATTAACTCACTTTTACTAGACTCAGTAGAGAGCCAAAAAGTGCCCCTCATTGTAACATGGATGGCAAACTTAAATACTACATACTTACAAAAAAATCCAATAGCTGGGTATGGTAGCACATGCTTGTAATCCCAGCACTTGGTAGGCTGAGACAGGAGGATCTCACAGGTTTGAAGCCAGCCTCCGCTACTTAGTAAGGCTCTCAGCAAGTTAGTGAGACCCTGTCTCCAAATAAAATATAAAATAGGCCTGGGAGTGTAGCCCGAGGGTAGAAAGCCCCTGGGTTCCATTCCTAGGACCACAAAAAAAATCCAATAAACAAATATAGAATAATCCAATAAAGAAATTTAGACTATAAGTTTTTTAAGAGACTTTGAAATATATTGGGCAATATGAATACCTCAAATGGTCACAAATATTTCATTTGAGAGATAACATGAATACTTTTATTACAATAAATCTGATACTGTTTTCCAACTTATTTCTCCCATCCCATCAGTATCAGGAAGTATACTTCTGGTTTCTCATGTTCAACTCTGAGACCTGAAAAAAAATAAAGTCTATAATGTTCAGTTTTTCTCCTCAGCAAGTAGAGTTTCTCCAAGCAAGTAGAGTTCTTAGTCAAGTCAAAATCACATTCTGTGTATGCGGAGAATCTGCTCTCTGCCTTCCAGCTCTATAAAAACATTTTTGATGGTTTCATTTAAAATCCACATATGGCCAGGCATGGTGGCGCACGTTTGTAATCCCCGCCCTTGGGAGGCAGAGATAGGAGGATTGCACAGGTTCAATGCCAACCTCGCTAGCTTAAGAGACTCTGTTTCCAAATAAAAAATATAAAATAGGTCTGGGAGTGTAGCCCAAAGGTAGAAAGGTTCCATCCCCAGTACCACAAATAAATAAATAAATAAATAAATAAATAAATAAATAAATAAATAAATAAATAATAAGACCCACATATGAGCCAGATGTAGTGTCACATTGCCTGTAATCCCAGTCCTTGGGAAGCTGAGATAGGATTGCAGGTTTGAGGCCAATCTCAGTGATTTAGCAAGACTCTCAGAAACCTAGGGACACCTGTTTTAAAAACAAATAAATAAAAAGGACTGGGAGAATAGCTCAAAAATAGAATACCCCTGGGATCAATCCTCAATACCATAAATAAGATAAAAATAAAAATGAATAAAATCCACCCATACTCTTTTTAGTAAATCAGCTGATTACCTTCCATGGTTCTCAGTGCATTTCTCAGTTGATCTTAGAATAACAATTCTTTTGATCTATGAATTTTTCATGTAATCATATATGTAGAAAAAACATAATTAAGGATAGATATTTATTATAAATACCTTTTTTAAAATAAGTTAAGACATTTTCTTAAATTTCTGTATTATAATGTGAAAATAGCCAATGCACAAATCTCTTTTTGAAAGATGTAAGATTCTTTGGAGTGGACTTTTGTTTTATTGTTTATATTTTTCTTATGGCATATATAGGTGACACATGCTGATTCAAGTGGAAGAAAGGTCAAGAAACTAAATGTCAGCCATGAATCAGGTAAACAGTGGCAATAGTTATTAGATATTTCAACCTATTAATTCATTCACTCAGTTAACATTTTTTGAGCTTCTACATTCTGAGCACTGTGCTAATTATTGAACATACAAACTAGTGAAGTCATTAAACAATAAAAATTAAAATAGCATTTACTGAACACTTCCTATGTACCAAGTACTATGCTAAACCCTTTGTATTCTCTCATTTAACTCTCCCTATAATTTAATGAGGTATTAAATATTTTCATCTACCATTCGACATGCAATTAAATCTCAGAGTAGTAAATTAGCTTGCCCAAAGTCACATAGTATATGGTAAAGCTAGAGTTTTAACATAGGTCTGTTTCATTCAGGCAATCTTAACCATAATGCTGTGTTGCTTCTTATTATAATTTAAGACGCTATTACAGTGGCTAAGGCAGGAAATGCATCCTGAATAAAGGTCATGGCACTAAGGCTGAAGACCTAGTTCAGAGTTGACTCTAGCTAGGAGGGTAAACTGTAGAGATTGGGTTACTAGTTGAATAAGGGAGCTGAAAGAATTGAAGACAACTCTGATATTTCTAGACTAGACAACCAAGTGGATAGTGAAGATAGTGATGCCATTCAGTAGACAGGCAATATAAAAGGAAAAGCACGTTGTGAAGAAATAGTACTAGATGAGTTTTCAATACATTGTGTTTGAGGTGCCTGCAGGCATCCAAGTAGGTTATCTTAGTTTAACAGTCAAGTAGGCAGGTAGAGATATATTGGTCTTGTACTCCAGAGAGAAGTAATGGAAAGGATATTTTATACCAAAACCTAGAGGAACAACTTTTGCTGTTTTCCATTGTTTTTCTTTTTTTTTTTTTTTAGGTAGATGATACTTTGTCCTATTAATTCCCTCTGATTTAAGTAACTCTTAAATTTAAGTAACTCTTAAATCAGAGGGAATTAATTAGCCCATAAATCTCAACCATCTTGAAGTTGTTAAGGTTTTCTTGTGGCCAGATATGTACTGATATTTGAACATGTTCCATAGATGTACCAGAAATGTATATTCTCTTTTTGAAAGGTGTAAGACTATAAATTAATATTTGGATGTCTTTACTGATTTTTTCTGTGTACTGTATTGTCTTTCCTTGCTGTCTACTAGATATGTCCAGCAATCAGAAAGGTATATTGAAGTTCTCCACTATTTGCATTTACATAAAATTCCCACTGCATATCTAATAAACTTTACACATTTAGACTCCAGAATATGTATCCTCCATATTTCTGGAAATCATAGAGGCTTTTTATTTTTTTTTAAATTTCATCAGCTATCTAGCCAAGGGTGGTGTAACATGCTTGTAATTCATGTAGCTGGGAGGCTGAGACAGAAGGATCACAGGCTCAAGACCAGCCTCAGCAACCTAGTGACCCTACTTCAAAATAAAAAATAAAAAGTGTTGGAGGTATAGCTCACAAGTAGAATGCCTCTGAATTCAATCACCAGTACTAAACTAGTACTTAAAATACAGCACCATAAGTACCATAGTCTTATTGTTGAAGGACATATAGGCTTCAGGAACATTAGCAGAGTATGCCAAGGCAGAGTTCATGGAAAGCTCTCTGAAGGAGGCAAAAAAAGAGCTTAATGAATCCTAAAAAATTAGAAATTTAAAATGGAAATACTAGAGTTTCAGGCCAAGAAAATAGTGAAGGCAAAGGCCCTAAGGTATGAAAAACATGATATATTTAGGGAATTTTATATTGTTATTTGTCTCTAGGGCGTAAAATATATGTATAGAACAGTGACTGGAGATTAGGCTGGCCAGATAGACAAAATCCTACATGTTAAGATGCATTGTATGCCTTCTCAGGAGTCCCTGGAGAGTGGAAACAGAGCAATGCTATTAGGGAATAAAAACCTACTAAGATATGTTGATTTTCATTTTACAAGTAGCTCATGAAGGATACCAATACATTGTAATTTTTATAATGTTTATTTTCTCTCTGAAAAATCTACCCACAGCTCTAGGAAGAGTCCCTCCTCTTGATTCATCAAAGAGGTAAGTATCTAATAAAACTTAACACATTAATATGTCATTTTAGCAATTATACAGGAATGCTGCCTGAGGGCAAATTTCTCTCATTCTCTCTTTATTCTTGTAACTTTACCCATAATGCAGTGAATGTCTCATCTTTTATAATCTGTTAGGGCTAAACTAAAACTGTAAAATAGGCAAAGTTAGTCACTCTTCTGTTTGTTTGTTTGTTATACTGGGGACTGAACCCAGGAACATTCTACCTCCAAGTTATACCTCCAGCCCCTTTTATTTTTGTTTTTTGAAACAGGGACTCTCTAGGTTGCTGAGGCTTGTCCTGGAACCTGTGATCCTTCTGTGTCAGTCTCCCAGCTACTGGGATTACAGATGTGCACCATCAGTCCTGGCTACTCTTTCGCTTCTTTCTTTCTCTATTCTCACTTTGTTTCTGTGTTTCCTCAACATCCAGAGCTGTTATTCTTTCTTCAGTTAGAATGCTACTACCACCTTTCCTCTTCAGGTAGCTTTCCAGGGTCTGGATAGATCTTTTTATCCTCTCCCTGGTCAAACACACATCTATATTTATGCCCTGAGGATAGTTGCACTGTGATCTAAAATAGTTGACCTCTAATAATGAAAACTAAAGGCTAGGGGAGTAGATTTTTATTTTTAACCTAGAGTCTTTCCACTCTTGAACTTTGTGGCCACCTATTTTTGCTAATGTCCTCTTATCCTCAGCCTTAAATAATATTTTATGCACATTAAATAACACCCAATGGAACACACACACACACACACACACACACAACTCCACCACCACCACCACCACCATCACCATCACCTTTTAAACACTCAGTAAAAGCCGGGCGTGGTGGTGCACGCTTGTAATCCCCGCGCTTGGGAGGTGGAGACAGGAGGATTGCGCAGGTTCGAAGCCAGCCGTGCTGGTTTAAGAGACCCTGTTTCCAAATAAAAAAGTATAAAAATAGGTCTGGGAGTGTAACCCGGAGGTAGAAGGGCTTCCAGGAACCCCAATACCACCAAAACATAAAAAATAAACACTCAATAAACCAATTGAGGTACAGGAAAGGCCTTACATATCCCAAATCCTGACACACAGCGAAGTGTAGTGAATAGGGATATATGGTGTTGACATTCCGACCAACCTTCCTGGAGAGAAGTTGGAGCTAAGAACTGATGGACATCGTGGCTGGGATGTAGCTCAGTGGCAAAGCGCCTGCTCTGCAGGTGTACCACTCTGAGTTCGATTTCCAGTTCAAAGAGACCAAAAAAAAAAAAAAAAAAAAAAAAGAACCCCTTTAAGAACTGATGGACATCAGTTTGTCTAACTTATTAAGTACTTATGGATTCAAAGATGCCATTAAGAGGAAGCTGACTAGTCCAAATATTGGGGCAATTTAAAAAAATAAAGGTGATAGAATAATGTTTATTTGTAGATTATAAAATGTTAAATTTTACCTCTTCCTCTTCTTCCTCCACACGAGATCACAAAGCAAGAGAATTGCTTGAGTCTTAGCAAATGTTCTAGATGCTGCATTACTAAAAATATTAGCATACCTGGGCATGGTGGTGTGTGCCTATAATCCCAGTCTTGGGAGATTGAGATAAGAGTATTGCAGGTTTGAAGACAGCTTCAACAGTATAGTGAGACTCTTGGCAACCTAGTGAGATTCTGTTTCAAAACGAAAAAAAGGGCTAGGAGTGTGTCTTGGAGGTAGAATGCTGCTGAGTTCGATCTCCATTATCCCCCTGCCCCCTACACACACATGAATCTGATATCATGAGATTGCAGCAGATCTAAAGGGTATGATTTGTGCCAGAGCTGGCCTTAGAAACTGGGTCTGAGAAAAACAAATGAAGACAAAGATATGTCACCAACATCAGCATTCAGGTTCCAGGTCTATATTGCAAAAAAAGTACTCATCTGAGGATGGACTATTGTGACCTAACCATATTATTAATCTAAAACCTGTAATATTTTTCCTATCAAGAGTTAGGTTGTAATCTCTCCTTCTGATTTTATTTCCCAAAATTGAATTTTAGGTCTTAGGGGGGAAGTAAATTCAGTATCATAAAGTGAAAGCCAAGTAGCAATGAAGATGGAATATCATTTTTCCCTGAAAGTCAGGAAGAAGAGAGGCAGAGGGTTCATATTGGCAAAAAGTATGAAAATAAGTCAGTTCAATCTTAGGCCTTGGAGTGTCTTTTAATGTTTTACATCTATAATATATATAATTGCATTTTCTTGTTTGTTACAATTTAGTAAAATATATGTTTGTTTCTGTATGGTAGGTGATAACTATTCTGATTAGAGCATAGAATATGATACCTATAAAAGAGCTACATCTAATTTGACATTGAATATGATCAGAAAACCATAATTTTCATCCATCATTATCAAATCACCATCTGTAGATCTTTTCTTACTATGAGGAAGACTAAGAATTTTAAGCAGATGAGTAGTGTTAACAGGAAGTTAACAGGAAGCTCTGATCTAGCTGAACAGGCAGAAGGGCTGGCCTATCCTCTTTGTCCCCAACCACATGCTCTTCTCAGCTTACTACAAAATAAATATGACTAAGGTGAATCAAGAACATAATATCAGAAGTTGGGGAAAAGTTTTATAAGTTATTAACCCTAACTAATAAAATAAATCTCTCTTGACCTTTCAGACAACAAACCTGCTATCAAAACTACTGTCAGGAAAAAGTATGTATGATGAAATACACTGATAAAGCAACATATTAAGAATATTTTTAGTATAAGAAAAATCTGTGAATGAGATAAGCAGCAATTGCTGGTTCACATTAGCCTGTCGTTTTCTCTTCCTTATCTTTCATTCTCAGTTGCTCTTGAAATTTGCTGGGGCCGAAAGCTAATGTTAAAAGAAGGTGTTGGCTCTTTGAGCAGGGGTCCCTGGGGGGTAGGTTGGGGGGAGACTTTGGAGTTCCTATCATCATACTTGCAATAAATATCACAAATGCACTTCATAATGGAAATCCACTAAGGAAATGCCTTTACAGACTGCTGCAGACCTGATTCAGGGCTGAGCAGCCTGTCTTTCCAGGTGAACCAGAATGGTTGGATCTGGCTCATAATTTTCCTGGAATAAAAGGAATGTAGGTTGGCTAGTCTATAAAAGGAAAGAACATGGTTACCTGTACGCTGCAACTTGGACTAGGCAAAGCTAATAGGATGAATGATTTGATGAGCCCCAAGTCTGGGGCTAGATAGCATCCCTATAGGAGAAGGGTTCAGGTTGGCAGCACACACTCTCACATACTTTTTCACATGTAAGTCTGGTCAATTTATAGACCATGTAACAAACAAATAGACACAATAGCACCAAAAGGTATTTCTCAGTTCAATAGTATAGTGAAAATAAGCTGAAAAAAAAGCTTGTATTTATCACATTTCACTTCATTTAAAATGCTAAACATGCCACTATTTTATATATCATGGTTAGAAATACTGCTTTTCAGCTATCCTAAGAACAAAAATGTAGGTCTAATGTACATGATCTCTACTAATAATAAGTCCATATTGAAACTCTTATCTTGTGCATATTGGAATTAGCTTAGAAAATATTATACCAAGAAGACAAGTAACTTTCAGATTAATGCTTAGATGTTATTTTTAGGAGTGTCTGATTTGGGATATGTTTATGTAATAGTAATACAAGTATTTTTTTTACCATATTCCATCATTCCAAAGTATGTTTTTGAAGCACAAATGTCATTTTCCAGACTATGTAGTAGATAAAATAAGAGGTAGTAAAAGAACTAGATAGCAATGATGGTTACATGTCCAAAATGCTGCTGAACTAGACACTTTAAAGTGGGAAAATGGTCAATTTCATGTCATATGTATTTTATTACTATAAAATACATTGAGGGATTTGGGAATCAGAGTTATGAATAAAATCACTCTTCCTTGGATAGGCCTGTAACATTTTAATGGGGGGGCAGTCAAGAGAAAGTATGTACATACATCAAAGTGTTAACTTCCCTTTCAATGTTGGCCTAAACCTGAAGAGATAACATGGGTGTGGCAACAACCACATTATAGGGATTCTATTATTCCCTCTGGTGCCCAAATGCCAGGCATCTGGTTTGTGTCTCCAGCCTTGAGAAACAGAGTTTCTGCAGAAGGTTAAGTGCTCTTGGCCTGGCTGTCTTGAAGGTAAACACAACTTAAAACATACTATCCACCAGGCATGGTGGCGCACGCTTGTAATCCCCACGCTTGGGAGGCTGAGACAGGAGGATCGCGCAGGTTCGAAGCCAGCCTCAGCTACTTAATGAAGCTCTCAGCAACTTAGCGAGACCCTGTTTCCAAATAAAATATAAAATAGGTCTGGGAGTATAGCCCGGAGGTAAAAAGCCTCTGGGTTCCACCCCCAGTACCACCAAAAAATTAAAAAAAAAATACTGTCCTATTATAAGCAAGATTATTTGTATGTTCCCAAAACATATCTTTAACAAGCAGAAATATCTGCAGTTTTGCAAATATACTCTGCATCTACCCATGGACCAGTGTAAGCTGTGACATGAGCACAATTCACCACTGATGAAATAGTTGTTTGAGTCTGGTGCCTGGGTTTCTATATCCTCTCAGACCAAAGGGAACTCCAACTTCCCTCTCCTGCTCAGCCTTTCTGGATGTGTGATTTCAAACTCAGCCCTCTTTTACTGCCTCAATTGTTGTATCTTTACTTCCTGATCTGTCCTCTGCCTCCCTACCCGAGGCAGTTTGTACTGAGAATAATTTGTTGGACCCAAGGCTTGTTTAATTCCCGAAATCATCAGTGCTAATTGTTGTCTATCAATCCTCACCAATTATCAGTTGTCATTTACATATGGAAACAGCCAGTTCACAGAAGAAGACAGCTAACTGGATGGACCACAGAACCCACAGGCTGACCCATGCCACTATGAGGACCTTTTATCCTCATGGCCTAGATAAACAGATGCCTAAGCAAAAGGAGACTATCTCCACAAAAGCGCAGAAATGTTTTGGCTGCAAATTTGCTTTATGAAATAGTTAGAAGCAATATGATTTGTATTTGTAAGAAGTACTTCCTGGATTATAAACACTTTTCATTCTTGCCAAAGCATTTGTTTTATGTGAACCTAGACACTTACCTGGATTTTTTTTTTACCAGAAAGCCATTTATCCCCAGTAATAAATGCTAAAACTAAAAAATTAATAAATAAATAAGTCTTAAAACTAAAATTCCCCAAAGCTTTTGAATCAAAGGGAATTTTATTAAAAGAATACATCACAGCCATAAAGAATAAAACAACTTGAAATTAATTTGATGTTCTAAAGAAATCTTTACTTAAATTCTCTCTATATACATGACTATTCTAGCGGTTCATTGTTTAACATATGGAATTAAAGGTAAGATCCCATCTCTAACATAGAATACATTTATATTTGATTTTCCTTGTATTCCTGCTCATTTCCCTTTCAGGTAACTTCTGAAGAACTGAACAGTATCATTCATAATATAATGACATGGGTTGTGGCTGCAGTAACGAGTATATTATACCCAGCCATCACAAACTATGAAGAAAGGGCACAATATAATACAATTCCAGTGTCTTCTGACTCTAACCTCTCTCCAACTAGTTCAATATGCTCTAGCACATGCAGTGAAACACTGATAAATAAACAAACTAAAACAGTTAGAACAGAGACCCATGCAAAGGCAGATGACAGTTCAAGGGAAAAATCAGCTACATCTTCAAAGCCATCATCTTCAGAAACAAAACCACAAACAAACGTTGCAATAAAAAGTCAGAGGGAAAACAAATCTATGACCTCTAAAATGAAACATATTGAGATCTCTGCACCCAGTGAAGCAGATACAAAGAAATCTAAGGATGCTGCCACTGAAACAGATGACTTGGAATACCTGCTGTCTATCAATAAAAAAGAAAAATCCTTAAGCGAGATGCAGGAGTTAAATTCTTTTGGTAACTTTAAATGTCACCTAAAAGAGGAAAGTGAGTTGATTTTAGAAAGAATTTTTCAAGAAATGAAGACTGGCTTCACCCAAGCCATCCCCACTCTCGCCTCTGCTACAGCTGAAGTTTTGGTTTGCCAGGAGAATACTGATGTTGCTATCTCCTTGGCAGCTTCTGAAATTGTGGAAGATGTACTTGAGAAGCTACAACATGTGGTTGAGAAAAAATGTATTGAGGTATTTTCAGAAGAAAATATATCAGTTCACTTTAAATCAGACTTAATATCTAGTGAAGAACCATTAGAAGCTTCACTGCCTTGTGTTTTGGAAAACATGAATGAAATTGCAGAAGATATGGTTAAAGTGATTTTAGAAAATCTGAAGACCCTTGCATCTTCTAAGCAAAATGAATTTGCTCATCATGAAGCCAAAGTTGTTTATCACCAGCATACAGACGAACCAGCAGGTACATTCCTTCAAAGAATCAACAAGAGGAAATCTAGTGCTGAACCGAAAGCAGCCAGTTTGATTACCAAAGGAGAAATACATAATTTAGTGTCAAACATTTTGTCCCAGTCTTCTCTGATTGGTCATATAGAGGAAGCAATCAGCATAATACTAGGTTATGTGCAAGTTGGACTTAAAAATGAAAAGTTGGTTGCAACTGAAGAAACAGTGTTCATCCTTCAGCTACTTGATGGTATCTTGACTCAGCTACATCAGAAGCCAGTGAAAAGAGAAATCCAAAGAAGTAGATGTTCCAGACCAAGCAGTCTTTCCAGCCCTGAAGAAAACCACAGGCTTGTTGGCACTGGAGTAGCTAATAGTCCTAGACCTAGGCCATTTTTTCCACCTGTTAATGTCCCTGGCATGGTTCTTTATTCTGAAGATGAAAATGAAGAAATAAATGAAATTGTGGAAAATGCACTGATGTCATCTATCAAGGATGAAAAGAAAAACCTACAAGAACGAGTTCCTGATCACTGGTCAACAAGGGGAAATGCTGGTCTTAGCAAAAGTAGTATCACCTTAACAACGAGGTCTTCTTGTCCAAGCAAAGTAGCATTTCAAGACTGGCCGTTAAATACTGTTCTCCAGACTTCTGATAATAAAGACATTTTAAAAGACAGGCCGTGTGTGAATGAAGATATTTGGATTTTCAGCCAACATGAAAAGTATAAAATAGAACAAGCATCAGAAAATATAATTATGAGTATTTTAACAGAAGTGCTTGAAGATGTACCTTTTGGTCACCTGGTCAATAAAAATAATCAGGAAGCTTCACTTTTTAACTCAGGAAAATCACGAGACTTGTCGCATCAAGAATGGATAGGTCAGATTTTCTCTGGGTCAGAAATCCACATAGTAGCTCAAGAAATAGCAGGTTCTGTATTAAAAATACTTCACATGGCTTCAAGTCATATCACCAATACCACCAAGCATTCCACTTTTTCATCAGTATACCAAACTTCTGTAGACAGTGTTGATGTTCCAAACAAAGAACCCTTGGAAACATGGCTTGGGAGTCAAAAGAAGATGAAATTTTTATCTGTACTTGGAAAAGACCTAATAAAGCAACCCTGCTTAGAATCTGGAGAAAGTGAGTCAATATCTGAACCCATAGCTCATGCTAACAATGAGATCACTGATACAGTTTTTAAGAAGTTAGAGGCATTTATTTGTCCAAAATTACAAAAATGGTTCAAACCAGAAAGCTGTGCTGCCAGCTTAAAGCCTGCACCTAGCATGAAATCATCTTTTCAACCTCTGCTTAGTACATACACAACCAAAGTAGTAAAAATTGTCCTGGATGCTATCCAGAGAAAATTGAACTATAATCAGAAAGATCAAAATCTTCGAGTAAGAGACCCTCCTAAGAACCTTAAGAATATAGGGTTTCTTGTTAACACGGAAAAAGAATTCGATTCTGTTGTCACAAAGCTAAACAATGACATTATGATAAATTCATTAATAAATTATATTTGTGAGATGTTAAGTGGAAAGACAGATGAAAGTAACATTCCAGTCTCTTCAAAGGACTTAAGGTCTAAAATCTCAAACACTGACCAAAAAACATTTACTTCTTTTCATTGGCCTCCTGGACAAAAGGAAGTTCATGAATGTGCCAGATGGCAAATATTAGATCAACTTGGAGATACCTTATATGACATGTTACACAAACTCATGGGAGACCATCTACATTCTGTCCCATCTGACAGAGAGAGTGATGAGCACTGGAGAATGACTACTGCATTGCAGCCTGACATAGAGCTCACATGTCGTTCAATTATAGAAGACATAATTACAAAATTATGCAGCACTGAGAGGAACAACAGTTTTATAAGTTCACAATTTAAAGATAGCTCCAAGCATATTTACATTGACAATCTAACACTTGCTTCACTTAGGGAGGAAATGAGAAGGTGCTTTGACATCATCTCCAGTCTGATGTCCAATATAGACTGGAAAGACAGACAAGCAGTGACTCACCAAAACAGAAAAATGACTGCTTCAAAAACAGAGAGCACAAAAGAAAAGTATCCAGATAAATTGAAAATCATGACTTCAGATATCCTCGAAACAATTTTTGCTAAGTTGGAAGAGTTCATCAGTAGAAATTTTAAAACCCTGGGTTCTGTACTCAATGGAAATAAAAAGAACAATAAGATGAACTGGGAAAGTGAAAGCATCAACATTCAGGTTAAAACACATGAAGAACGATTGCATTCTACTTTACAGGTACACACAAAGAAGGTATCAAGTGCTATTTTGAAGGCTATTCAAACCGAATTAAATGTGAGCTTGCCAGATTTGGAAACGTGTGTCCACAACCCACCACCAGAAGAGAAACAGATGCTTAAGAAGATAGTCAATTTAATTTTAGATGGAATTCTTCCAGACATGTTTAATGAAAATGAACCAAAAGACAGAGGGATTGAAAATTACAGATACAGACCCGTCTATGGAAATTTTCTTCCTGGGGGAGCTGGACCAGAATCATATCTAGGAGATCCTGAAGATAAAAAGAGTACTGAAGAGAAAAGACCATTAGATGAAGAAATGAAATCAGATGCTTTTGAGCAACAAGAACTAGAAAGAATATTGAAAAAAATTGAAGTGGAACTCAAAGAGCCACAAAAGTCCCCAGTTTTGCCCATTATAAGAAATATTTTGAGTAAAATTTTTCAGAATGATTTAATTGAACAATTACAGTCCCATTTATGTGACATCCCTCATGCCAGCAATGAGCTATTTGCTCAAACATCTGTTAGAACTCTGGATAAAACAATAGATCTTTTAGTATCTGAAGAAGAAGTAACAATTGTTGCAGATGGTATTGTCAGAACCATATTTCAAAAACTTTACTCTGCTGCCATCATAGACAGAAATGCATATGGAAATAGGTATAGCACTACTGTCATTCCAGCATTCTCATTTCCTGAATACACCAGTAGAGAGAAGATCTCCGCTTATTCCACTAGACTGGGCAGAAACCCATGTACACTTCAGCCCAGATTAAATATTAGTCAGTTGACAAAAGCAAATGTAGTTGAAGATATTATACAGTCAGTACTGACTAATTTAGAAATGTTTGTTACTTCCAAAGTAAAGTCTCTTTTTTCTCTTCATATCAGTTCCACGGTACCAGTGACTTTACCTTTACAGCAAGATGTGACTGTTTGCAGACAACCACAGTTATCAACCAAAGTTTCAAGTTCTGATGATCAATTTTCCTGTCATTCAGTGAATCATAAGAAGTCAAGAAAGACCGCTTCAATATGTCAGCTGCCTAGTTCTAAATTAAATATATATGCAACACAACTGACAAGGAATATTTTACAAGGAATCAAACATAAGTTAGATAAAGAAATTAAAATTTCATTTTTAACTAATAACACAGCTTCTGAAAGTATTACAAGTCAGATTGTTAACACAATGTTAGATATTGTATCTACTAAAGGCAAGCACGTAGAAGATATATCTGACAGAGAGACTGATCCAAGTCAGCCAGAAGATATTGTGGAAAGACTGTTCAATAAAAGTGATTATCGAAAAAAACTTCAGCTTCAAATACTAGATACTGTTGAAAGCATATTAAGTGACATTTGTAAGAAAACACTGGAGGAGAATTATTTCCCACACAGTACATCAAGTGTTCACTCTAATGTAGGTGGGAGATGTTTAAAAGCAAATTCTGGAACTGTCCCCAGACATGCAAATAAGGCTATCCCAATGATTTTAGTTCCTAAATCACGTGTCATCATGATTTCTAGTGACATGGTGGATATTGTCCTTCAAAACCTCAGTTCGGCCGTCATGCTTGGCGTAAGTACACAGGATTCTATTTCTACAAGATTTTCCCTGATGTTCTGTGATGCATTTCCGAAAATGGAACATCAAGAATCATCTACTATAGACATGATGCATGAAAGGAGAAGAGAGAGTTTTCCATTTCCAAGAAAGAGAGAAGACATTCTGTTAAAATCTGCTTTTTCCAATGATAATCAGACACCTATCCTTAAGAAACAATATACCAAGCAATATGTCCCTGATGACCCATGTGAGGAAACTACTAATTTTATTACCAAAACTATTTTGAATATGTTAAACTCTTTTGTCACAGAACGAATACACTTGCTGCTTAGACTTGATTCCCAGACTAGTAGAAAATCCTTCATTAGCCCTGAATTTACAGATTGTAAACAAAAGGACCAAGTATTTCTTGAATTAAATCAAATGCCATCAGATGGAAATATCCTGAAAATATCAACAAATGAAACCATTCTCAGTCAAGATGTCACAAATTATACATTTGATAATTATAGTGAATATGGACCCACAATTCATATATCCCAAGGCAGGTTGAAGAAATATGCTGACAGCATTGCCAGCACCATTTTGATGCTTATTAAAAGCGACATTGACCTAGAAATCCAAAAGGCATATTCGTATCCAGACAACACTTCATTCCAACAAAGCAGCATTGCAAGTGAAACTGTCAGCAAAATTCTGAAGAATCTGCATGATAAACCATCTTTAAAGGATGGGGATATTTACTCAAAACAGAATTCTGATCTCTCTACACAATTGGCTGTACAAACTGAATTATTGCCAGATCAAAGAAAGATGAAAGATAACACTGAACTCTCTCTCCTTAGGAGATGCCCAGATAAAAACCAAATTATGTCAGAAGAGGAAAATCTGAGAAGAATTTTAGAAAAAATATTTAGAAACGGAGAAAATAGACAGGAAAAACCTCATGTTTTGTTAGATGCAGTAAAGGACATTTTAAACACAGTGTATCAAAAGGTAGTGGGAAATGTAGACCACTGGCCTCCTTTTAATAAACCCACTCACTTTATATCTGAGTCTAAAATTAAAACAAGAGCAGCCCGAAAAAAACCCATACAATCATATATAAGCAGTGTTGCAAATGACATCATTGAAAGTGTGTTTGGGAAAATGTTCTCAATAATTGTGAAATCCTTATATGAAAATAATGGCAGCAAACAAAAACAAAAATTACCTGTTAGTGATGGATTGGCGATGACTCCACCATGGGTTAGGGGGATGAAACAAGTACAAAAAAGAAGTGCTTTCTCTGAACATGTGACATCGCAAGTTTATTCTTTCACAAGCATTAGAAATATTTCCTCATTGCAAACCAAATTATTGGAACTCTCTCCATTACAAGTGGGCCAAGAATTGGTCCAAAATGTTCTCCTAAAGATCACAAATTTTGTCCAGCTGAATCTAGAAGACAGTCCATCCCCTAAAAGTCAGTCTAATGATATACCATCTCTGAAGCAACGCAGTTCTAACAATAGTCCTAAGGGCAGCCCAAAGCCAGGTTTTAGAAAAAATGTTAAACCAAAATCAAAAATTACCTCTTTGCCTAAATTTGGAACCAAACCACAGCTCAGGCCCAGGGGTGTTAAAGCCAAAGACAAGACCAAGGTTGGTCCTGGAGAGAGGACTCCACGAGACAGCCAGTCTAAGTCGGCCAGTGGGTTGCAACACCTATTGTCTACAGAAAGTACCAAAAATCTCCTACTGAGAACAAAACTCCCCACTGCAGAACTAAAAATGTATGCCACTGATATAGTATGTAATATTCTGGAAACAACTCTGAATGAATTCCAAAGAGTGAGACAAAATAGAGCAATAGTAAGTACTTTGCCTTTTGATCGTCTCCTGACAGCAAGTGAAATAGTTAATACTGTTCTTCGAGGATTATATGCTACCAAGAACAATTTGGCTAACCCAACAAAAGACTCACATTCAGATAAACTCAAACTTTCACGGAGGAATTTAAACCCACTTTCTCTGGCAAAGCCAGAAACACAATTTTCTTTAGAAAATGTATCTTCACAGCTAGAAAAAATATTTCCAAAAGAAGGTATTTTTAAACAAATGTTCAGTATATGGCAAACAGAATTGAGTGACATAGAAAATGAAAAATCTAAGCTGTTGATGGTAGCTGAGACTGTTCTGAGTGAAATTTTGATAAAAGCAAAAGAATTAGAGAACTCTGTTTCACTTTTAAACCTGTCATTTCTTGATGCTGGTGAAAACAGTTACCATAATTTTGAAAGGGCCTCTCCTACAGCCAGGGATTCCCAAATACAAATTAATATATTTAGCCATGAGATTGTTGAAATGCTGTTTGAAAAATTAGAGCTGTGCTTCCTAAATCAAGTATGCATAACAGAGAGCAAAGAATCTCAAGTAAGCAACAGAAAATCTCTAGTAAGAACAAGTGACATTAACAGTTCACCAATCTGTAACTCAAAACTAAAAGACAAAAATTGTTTGGGCTCTAGCCACCAAATCGCTCGAGAGATCATTGAAGGCATTCTAAATACCTTAGAGTCATTTGCAGACCTACAGTTTGAGCATGTCTCTATATATGCTTTTTCTGAAATTGTGAAAATGCCTATGGAAAACTTTCTTACTGCCCAACATAACCCACCAATGAAAACAAGATTGACAAAATTACAACCACTAAAAACGTTTCCAGAAAATTTTAAATCCAGTGCTATGGTTTCCCAGAGAAACATACAAGATACCCTTCGACAGCTTTATTCATTTCACTCAGAATTGCTTGCTTATACTGCTAACACTGTAAATGACATCCTCAGTATCATTAAGAACAAGCTAGATCAACAGCAAGCAGAACCACCTTTGATTAGCATATTTGAAGATAATACCATAACAAGTCAGATTATCAGCACTTTGATGGAGCAGTGTACTCATTTCTATGAATCACTGATCAAAAATCATCCCAAAGAATCTCTACTCCAAGGAGCTGAAAACACCTACAGCATTAATTGGTCAGAATTTACAAACAGGATGGAAATGACTAGGTCAGAGTCAAATGGAATTAGCTGCAGAGATAATCCTTTGCAAATACCTAGCTTGGTGTTTTATTCAGAGGAAGATACAAGAAAGGACCAGGCTTCCTCAAAGCTACCCATGTATATCAGATACTCTGCGGGAGATACAACTAAAACTACAGAGCCAATGAAAAAGTTCAAATCAGAACCGAAACAATCATACTACAGAAGTGAAACCCAAGGCCTCAGCCCCTGTAGTCAAATCCTGAAAGGAAACATCCATCTCCCTAAAGATAATGTCTTATCAAAACTCTCTCAGAAGCCCACTGTGTCTGTGCAACCAGGACTCGGGCATACCTTGTGCTTCAGGAAAATTAAAGAAGGTGAAGATCAGGGAGTATTTTGCTTCAACCAAACACAGCCAGCCATTTCTCAATTCAGGATAGATTTTCCTGCAGAAAACACAGTCAATAATGTGCTGCTGAATTATAGCCTTCCAGGTTCACTCGTGCACATTTATGAAAACCTGGAAAAAAAGAAACCACCCTGGGCATCAAAGGAAAAGGCTTTGTTCATGATTTCTGAAGAACGAAAGGTCGACAAAAGTCTGCTTAAAACGTGGGAAAAAAGAACTGACCATAAAACCAAAAAAGAACACAAAAGCCTGGATGCAAGTAAAGATTTCACTTTACTGGAAAAGTGGAAAACTAAATCTCCAAGGTTAGAGGAAAACGCAGCTTTTCAAGAGGTTGGAGTCATTGCTTTCAGTGCTGAGGAACTAGGGCCAAATGAAATCCATCTAGTAGCAAGACACGTTACTACATCCGTGGTCACACATTTTAAGAACATCAAAACCACAGGTGAGTAAGAGATGATTTATAGACTCGGCATGATTTTAGAAAAACAATCAATGATAATTTTAAGAATTCTGTTTTTACCCTCATATCCAAGAAGCTGCAATTTGCTGCTTCTCTGAAAATAACCTTGGATTTGGGGCAGCTCTGAACTACATGTGTGGTTTTTTGTCTTGTCAGTATGTTAAAGAAAATATGCTATAGTCAGACTCAGGAAATCAAGAGTCATATGTTTTCTCTCATTGTGGAAGCTAAAATAAAAATAGGAAACAAAAGGGGTGGGGGACATATGAAAATAGAAGGGAGATCAATAGAGCAGAAGAAGAGGACCAGGGGAGAGTAGAGGAAAGGGAGTGGAAGGTACTAGGGGATGAAAGTGACCAAATTATGTCACAT
Source organism: Muscardinus avellanarius (assembly GCF_963383645.1). Taxonomy (NCBI): domain Eukaryota; kingdom Metazoa; phylum Chordata; class Mammalia; order Rodentia; family Gliridae; genus Muscardinus; species Muscardinus avellanarius. The sequence goes on from NC_137792.1 coordinate 76,606,554, forward strand.
GCATGTACAAATGTGTCACAAGAAATTCCACTATTATGTGTAATTATAATCCATAAATAAAAATAATAAAACATAAAAATTGAAAAGAGCTACAGGTATAGCTCAGTGGTAGAGCATGTTTGAGGCCTGGGTTCAATCCCCAGTACCACAAAAATAAAGTAATTGAAGTAAAAACAGAAAATGTGCTATGCATTTACATAATTGTTATTTGGAGAGCTGATTGTGCAGTTTCTCCTATTTACAGAAGAGATTAAATGGGCATCATTTGCCAGGCGTGGTGGCGCACGCTTGTAATCTCAATGCTTGGGAGGCTGAGACAGGAGGATCGCACAGGTTTGAAGCCAGCCTCAGCTACTTAGTGAGGCTCTCAGCAACTTAGTGAGACCCTGTTTCCAAATAAAATATAAAATAGGTCTGGGAGTGTAGCCCGGAGGTAGAAAAGCCCCTGGGTTCCACCCCCAGTACCACCAAAATAAATAAACAAATAAATGGGCATCATTTAAATCAGGAGATTAGATCATGTCGTTAGACATAAGGTAGAGTTATCTATGAAATGATATCAATTTTCTTGTGCGGTACATATGACTGCTCTAAAGGCAATTCCTTTAAAAATTTTTGTTCCAAGAGAGATTTTCTTTTCAGTTTTTTAAAAGAGACTTCTTAACTTAGTGAGAACCTCAGCAACTTGGCGAGACCCTGTTTCAAAATAAAAAGGGCTGGAGGTAGAGTCTCCCCCACACCCTGGGTTCAATCCCTAGTACCAAAAGAAAAGGTCTTCTTGCTATGATGTATAGTCAGACCTTCATATATAGGTAACTTGAGGTCAAATAATGATCCAACTTCTTTTTGCAGTGTATAGTTGTTCCCATTACTGTGGACAGAATTTAGAAGAGCAGTGGTCATCCAGAGCCTGACGTAAATTTTTGTTTGGTGTAGTACTCTAAACCAATGCTTAGAAAGATGGTATTTTCACCACTCCCCTTTTTTTGTGGTACTGGGGATAGAACCCAGGGGCGTTCTACCTCCAGGCTATACTCCCAAACCTATTTTTTTATATTTTTAAATTTGGAAACAGGGTCTCTTAAGCCAGCGGAGGCTAGCTTTGAACCTGCACGATCCTCCTGTCTCAGCCTCCCAAGCGCAGGGATTGCAAGGGTGTACCACCACACCCAGCCACCACTCCCTTTCTATGGATGTTTAACATGCATATATTGGATTGAACAATTGAAATAGCCATTTTTGTTTGTAAAAAATACTGTGGAAGATCAGAAGCTTCATTTGATTCAATTTAATATATGCTAAATAGGATAATTAGCTGAGCAGCTGGAAAATTTTTCAAGGGTTATATGAGGTTTCTAGAGATTCCTGGAATGCAACAGGAACATACCAACACTGATGTTAGAAATTATTTCTCTGCCTCTGTTGCTTCCTATTCAAGGAAGAAAACGGCACCTAGAGGTTTGAATTCTGGTAGTCTTAATTTCCTAGCTGAAGTAAGGATTCCAATGCAAAGGATTCAAATGCAAAGTAGAGACTTGACAAAAACCCAGCTCTTTTCTTGACTAGGTTTTTCTATTTCATGAGCAAAGTGCAACTAAGGTGAAATCCATATATAAAATATCAGTATTTTGAATGTTCCACATTTTTCCTTAATGCATGTTAAAAGTAGCAATGTTTTCTGTTTTAAGGTCCTATTGCTTCCCCACTGCTAAGGAAAAAATATGAATCCAAATGGCCTCTAAGAAGTACAGATGTCTCTTCACTTAATGAATTATGTGAACATCTAACACAATTAGTTATTTCGTATATAATTTCAAGAATTTCAGCTTGCACCCAAGACAGTGGAGCAAGACCTAAATCCCTGGAAAGCCAAAATGCAGCTTCTAACAAGGTTATTGCAGTTTATTCCCATGTGTTTGAGAGTCGGTCAATACCTCTCAGACAGCTTGCTTTAAACATTTCTGACATCATTATTCAAATTCTTTTAAATGGTGACATTATAAAGGCAGATGTTAGGCATCAAATAACTTCTGGAAAAACAAAATATATTTACTGCCCAAAAGAAGCTGTAACAGACTTCAAAGATCTCTTTCAGAATCTCTTAATAGGAGTAATCCATGTTTTGTCCAACGAAATAAGAATAAATGATCCACCTGACAGCAAAGGAGGAAACAAGTCACTTTCCATGCTCACAAGCCAGAATGTGCCCATTTGCAACAAAACCAAAACTATGGAAAAACAGATAGGCCCCAGAGATTTGGAGCCATCTCCTGTTCCTGGAGTGGAACAACTCATAAAGAAAAATAAGCTAAATTCTCTGGCATGTAAATTGGGGACTCTGGTTGGTAGCCTAAAAACTCGTGAATCCAAAATAGTAGTCAATAAAATATTTAATATTGTTTTAGACTTGTTTTTGCCTGAAAAATGCCCAAATTGGGATACCGATTCTAGTAAACTAGAAATGAGAATGTATCTGTCTCCAAGAAATCGTCCAAGTCAAAACCTAGGGCTTGCTCCCAAGTCAGCTTTTCTTCTGGATGTTTTGTGTGAGAACCTTGTTGGAATGCTTCTAGAAGAATGCACATCAAGCAATTCCCTTACAAATGAGACTCTTTCTGATGACATGCCAACAGGATGTCAACTGTTCAACACATTTCAGAATGTTTGCTCGTCATTTGAAAAAAATGATATGTCAGACCTTTTGCAATATCTGGAGGAACTAGATCAAGAATCTATGGTTAGTATTATTTCTCATAGCTTGGTAAAATCTCTAATGGAAAAATTGTCACAGCAACCTCTGAGAAGTCCAGTCCTTGCAAACAAGTATGTAATGGATAGGGCAAGAGGGAGATTTCCTAGTTTACCGAAAGCAAAAAGCCCGGAATTAAAAGAATCAAGACAGGTTAAAAGTTCCGTAGGGGTCACAGGTTATGACAATGAGCCTTTAATAGGGACACTGAATAATCTCAGGGAGATTTGTCCCAAAAGACAAACCCCATTTGATAAACAATTTTCAAGGAAATCCTCTTGTCTACCTCCTCTCCAAAGACCAGTAGAGGAGGCAATGAGTGCAATAGGAGTATATTCTGCCACGTTTTTGGAAGAAATCATTGCAGGCATTTTTCTTAGCCTCTATACATCATTGTGGGCCCAAAAGGTAAATATCACTGAGGCCCAGCTCAATGAGATGAATATATTAGGTGTAAACTCTGTGGTAAATCAGCTTAATAATGCTCGAGTCACCGTTTTAAGAGATGTTGAAGAAAGGATGTATTTCCCATCACATTCTAAAGAAACTGTTAGTAAGATCGTTGATTTGGTTTATAATGATGTTTTATGGCAATATGAATTGCAAGTGGCCTGCAGTGGTCATCTGGCACCTGATATTACCTCAATAGCAGAACAGATAACTAATGGCATATTGGTAGAGATTTTAGACTACCAACTACCATTGTGCCTTTCAGAAAATCTCATACCTAGTTCATACTACCCTCTCAAAGCAGAAACTATACTGCAGAAGCTTCCTAATAACCTGGAAGAACTTAAATACCAAGTTCAACAGTTGCCAAGCTATACTACCATACTATCACACTCATTTTTAGAAGATGTTATTGGAAAGCTACTATCTCAACTCCTTCCACTATCCAGCAAGGATTCATGCTTGCAAAAGAACTATTTAATGACCTCAGACTTTAATGAGCTATCCACCTGTATAATAAATAAAGTCATGTTAGCCATTTCAAAGCATAAGATTTGGTTCACTAAATATGATCATAAACATATATATACAGAAAACCTCCAAAATATGGTAGAGTATGTTTATGATAATATCTTGCAAATGTCCGACTCTCTTGTGTCATTACAGAACAGGATAGTAAGCCAAAGCCCAATAATAGTTGACCAACTGGCCGGTCTTATTATTCAAGAGATTGTTGAAAGTCATCTTCATCCTTTTTTGTGTGAGGAGGACTTACCTCATTCAATGACTCCATTGAATGAAATATCAAATATGGTTAAAGATGTTCTTGGTGAAGTCACAGAATTGCAAAGACCCTACAAGGCCCCATCCTCACTAAGTATGAGGTTTTATCCTAATGCATTTGTAGAAGAAGTCATTGGCAGGCTTTTATCAAAGATCTTCAGTCCAAACTATAGTGCTGAGAATGAAATGGATAAAATGACCCAAATATTAGTAAACTCCATAAATAATCATTTTAACAAAGCTAAAATTTATATTCTTTGTGATGATCCAAAGCACTCCTTTCCTGCTATAGATACAGACATTGTGGATGAACTTGTGAATTTAGTTTACAAGAATGTTCTAAAACAGCACAGGCTGGCCTCTGAGGTTGATAGTAAAGAACTCAAAGACAGTGATTTTTTTGCTGAAATTATTCCAAATTTAATTGTGGAAGCTATCTCTGATTATCTTTTTTATCCACTATTTTCCGGAGACTTGTCAGCATCTTCCTGTACTACTCTAAGAGTAGATAATATTATTCAGAACATCTTTAGTGGCATCAGTAAACCTACCAAGCCAATCCGGCACTTCTCTCGATATAATACCTTACTACCATATACATTTTTAGAAGACCTAATCAAAGTGCTATTGTGTAGAATTTTTCCTTCTGCATTGTGCATGCTTCCAAATGGAGAAACTCTAGAAGATAGACTAGAAATTAATTTTGATGAAATTTTTTCAAAATTAGTCAATGATATTAGGATGAAAATTTCCCAGCATGAAATCCGGTTTTCAAAAGATGAAGAGACTGAATCTGTATATTCAGATGATGAAGCTCAGAATCTTGTTGACTCAGTATTCAGAAATATTTTGCAAAACTCTGGATCGCAAGAAGCAATTGAGCACGATATCACAAGCAGTAACCATGTTCTTATTGATAGAATAGCAGGTGTTATCATTAAAAATATCTGCCAGCATCACCTTCATCCATTCATGTGTGAAAATCCATTACCACATCCATCATGCATACACTTCAATGACGCAAGAAAGCAACAAATTTCTGCCAGGATTTACCCTTTATCCTTTTTGGAAGATATGATCTGTGGGGTTTTAAGCAAAATATTCCATAGGCTGTTAGGCATTGTGCAAACAAAAGCAATTAGAGATTCAGAAAAAGAACTTTTGGAAACAGCTGAAGAACTCATATACTTGATAACAGAAGAATTCTCAAAAGCCCAAGTTCTCATCCTAGATAATACTAAGGATCCATTGTATATGCCAACAGTAGATAGAGATGTAACCCTCAAAATTATTGACATGGTGTATAGCAAAATTGTGCAAGAATATGAAATGGAACTACCACCTGATAATTTTCTCAATGACACAATGAAATTGGCTGAGAGAATAACTAAAGTTATCCTGGCTGAAGTTCTTGATTTCCAAATTCATTCAGATTTTACAACAAAACTGCCTTTTAAATCATATTCAAATCTCAACCCTGATGTTTTGACAGAGAGAGTTTGTAATAATATTAGTAAATCAATGCTCCGAAAACAGACTTTTTCAACATATACCACCCTATTATCGCATACACATTTGGAAAAAATAGTTACCCAGGTTTTATCTCAGATATGTCCATTGGACTTCAGTGCTGAAGACCCAGAACTCTCAGAGTTGGAATTTAGTAAGATAGTTATGGGATTGGTTGACCAAATTATGTCAATAATTTCTAAACATGCAATATGCATCACTAAACATGGAAATAAAAACCAAAATGTGGTTTCAGAAAAAGATATTCAAGCTATGATAGATACCATTTACATCGATATTTCTCATTCAAATATGTACCACTCCCTTATAAGAGACAAAAAAGACATAAATAATCTACCTGTTACAAAAATAGCAAGTTATATTATAAAAGAAATATTTAACCACCATCTTCAGTCTTTTTTGCCTGGAGATAAAACGCTTCCTTCAGATACAGTTGATGAAACTTATAAACATGAAGCAAGAGATTCTAAACAAAGAGAACTGCTTTGCATTGTGAACTCAGCTGTCTTTTTGGAGGAAGTAATTTCTGAGTTTTTATGCAAAATCTTTTATGTATTCTCCCATAATATCTTTGCTGCCAAAAATCCACATAAAACAACAGTCAACATGACTAGTATTGTGACAACATTAGTAAAATCGATTGTATCAGAATTCACTGCATCAGAAATTTTAGTTGCAGACAACTTAGATGAAGATCTGTATCTTTCAGAAGGATATAAGGAAATGGTTCAAAAAACAGTCAACCTACTCTATGAAAAAATACTAGATGACTACAAATCTCTAGTTCATATATATAGGGCCATACAAAGTGATATCATAAGTTTTGGAAGACAAATATTTGATTTACTATTAGGAGAAATTTATGATTATCAGATGGAGGCATTAATTTCGGGAGAATTAACATCTTCTTACACCACCCTGAAAGATGAGAACATCATCAGAAATGTGCTTGATGCCATCAATGATGAGAGCCATACTTTGCCATTACATATCACTGTTTTGCCCCGTTCCCTTCTAGAAAATATGGTTTACAAGCTTCTTGTACATATATTCCCTTCATCTGCAACTGAAACTAAGCTAAAAGAGGAAGAGGTATCACCAGGTTCTGAGTTTGTGAATGCAGCTTCAAAATTAACTGATGAAATCATATCAGAAATTTCTGAGCACGAGATTAGACTTGCTACTGCCGAGGAGCAAGCAGAAAGTCTGCAGTTAGGGGCAATTGAGAACTTTGTGGACTCCATATGTAACAATATGAAGAAAAATAAATTTCAAGCTGAAGCACAGAAAGATGCATGTCAAAGGGGAGGGCTGTGTCTCGAGAAAATAGCTGGTTTAATTATGAAGGAAATTGTAGAGCACCATCTCCAACCATTTTTGTGTGATGATGAAACATCTGCCAGTGACTTATCTAAAAATAACTATGTCACTGAACTCTCAAAACCTGTTAAAGAAAAAATATTATCCTTACCACAGGCTTCTGTATATTCTGCTTCATTTTTGGAAGATGTTATCATTGACCTTGTTCGCAAGTTTTGTACTTTCCCAAGTATTGCTAAAAATCCTAAGGACAAAGAAGTATCAGAGAAAGAACTCATGGGCATGGCTATAAATTTTGCAAATATGCTCATAAAGGAATTTAGAAAGAGTGAGGTTAAAGTTCTAGCAAATGCTGAAGAAACATTTTTGTGTCCACCAATAGATAAAGAGACAGTTGATAAAGTATCTGATTCTGTGTATAAACAAGCCATGGAAATATATGGACCTAACAGTGTTCAGAAAAATGATGGAAGTAATGTTGTTATAGAGATGATTGCAGCTTTAGCTAACAATGCAATCTCTGCTTTTAAAATTCAGCCACTCTTTTCAGGAGACTGGTCTTCTGCCTTTTCATTCTTAGATGAGGATAACATCATCCAAAGAGTTAAACACCTGCCGTATAACATCTTTCCAAAACTAAGCAGTTGTTTCCAGGAGAACCCATTTTTCCCACCAGATCAACCATCTACCTCAGGCCTGGAAAACAAAATAAAAAATTTGAAAGCATGGAGATTTGATGAAAAAGAGGATTTCACAACGGAAAGGACATTAATAAAAAAAGGCAGGATCCCCAAGCCAATATGTACTACCATAACCAATATTATGCAGAGCAAAGTAACTACCTTAGAATCAGAATTAGATGGAAGCACAGCACAAAAAGGGGATAAAAAACATAGTTCCGGTAGCAAAGATAATGAGAAGGCATCAAAAGTGACTTCTCCAACAACCAATGTGAAGAGTAAAGATACTCTGGGTCCTGCGCTTAGAAAGGATGAAATCAAGAAGAAAGACAGTTTATCTAAAAAAGATGAAAAGGGACAAGATGATGAGTTATACCAACATTTTTCTCTAGCTACTAATGACATGAAAAATAGTATGTCAGAACTAGATTTTAAAATAGATAATGAGGATGTACCTTTTGAGTTACCATCTCCAAAGTCCAAGGTGAAAAAGAAGGGGAGACATTTGCCAGCTTACATAGTCACAGATGACAAACAAATTTTGCATTCTAATAATGCCCAAAATGTTACTGAAATCATCTGCAGCAAAGTTACAAAAATGTCTTTTAAAGGACCAAGAGATAATTCAAAGTCCCAAAGTCCTATAGATGATAAAGTAACATATGTAACCCAGGAGGAGGGCAAGGATTTGGTACAACCTGTTTTAACAACTTCAGCTAGCCAAAATGTTCCTGCTTCCAGTGAAGAGAATGAAAAATGTGAAGATAAGGAGATCGCAAATAAACCAATCACTCCTCCAGGCCCACCAGGAAAAATCCCTGGGATTTTGTCTGCCAACATTTTAGAGGATGTTATCTCTGAAATAGTTAACAAATTGATTTTTTCATCCCCACCAGACATTGATGATGAATGTCAAAATGTAACCAATGACATAAATCCAGATGAGCTCTATGAAACAGCCATGAAACTGATTGATTCTCTGATGAAGGAGTTTTCAGATACTCAATTTAAAATATTAAATGCAGATCAGCGAAATCAGTCCTTTCTATCTACAGATAAAGGTTCAGCAGCTCAGAAAGTATCTATCAAGCAGAAAGAAACATCTGTAGATAAAGCACCATCTGAGATAAAAATGATAATTATAGATAAAATACCATCCATGCATAGAATATCACCTGTAACTAACAAACCTCCTTCAGATCATGACCCTTCAATGGCTCAAGCAGCAACAATTGATAAAACATTGGTCACTAAAGTTGTTCATTCCTCTGTATGCAATATTTTGCAGGAATATAGATCTCAAGACTGCCTCTATAAGGACATAAATAGTAACAGTGAAATTTTAGCAAAAAGACTAGCTAATGCAGTAATAGAAGAACTTGTACAGCATCAGCTAAATGTACTACTTTCCAACGAGGTTCAGACTTCCATATGTTTGCCTCTAGAATCAAAGGAGTTTATAAGAAAGATCGAAAGGGTGGCCCAAACAGCCTGCAAACAATGTCAAACAGCTTGGCCATATATCATCATTCTGCCTCATGAATTTTTAGAGAGTGTAATTTCTTCTCTCCTGTTAAAAGTTTTCTCAAACACTACCCCAGAAATCCCTGAGACTAATTTGCACACTGAACTGGATTTTCTTCAAATGAAGTTAGTAAATATAATTATGTCGGAGATCTCCAAAGACGATCATATAATTGTACAGTACATAGAATCCTTACACCCTAACGATGATGAACTTATTCAGTTAGTGGCTCAGACTATTTATAATAATCTCTTGATGCAATTTGAATGCCAAGAAAATATACAAAATTGTGTCACCAGTGGTTGCAAAATATTCTCAGAAACCATAGTTGATTTAGTTGTGCGTGAAGTGGCTGGAAATCAGCTGCAAACCTATTTTTCTGGGGAGCTAACACCATATCAGTGTACAGAAGTTGACAGTGTTGTTGAAAATATCCTTAAAAGTGTTACCCAAACCACCGAGGTTCCCCAGCCTCTACCGCCACAGCCTTACAAACTACCTATTAACATAATAGAAGAAATTGCTGCCAATTTTTTGTCAAAGCTTTTATCTATGTTTCCACAAGTGGATATGGAACCAGAATCAACTCCAAATGCTGATATGCAAAAAATAACCTCAAAAATATTAAACTCATTTCAAGAATATATGTCTAAAAATCAGATTAAAATTGTGCCACAGACCAAAGAATCATGTACTATTTCTTTAGCAGATAGTGCAACTATTGAAAAAGTTGTTACGTCTGTTTACAACACTGTTTTGAAGCATTCCGGTTCACATATTGCAATGTATAAAGATTTAATGGGCAATAGCAATGTCCTCTCTGACATAATAGGACTTTTAATGGTGAAGGAAATTTCCAATTCCAACTTTCATACTCAAGTGGAAGAAGAGCCATCAAGTTCGGAGTTAGTTCTGGAAGCTGTGAAAATTTTGGAAAAGGTGGTTATGATTATTGACAACCTTAGGTCAAAGGAAAAGCTTTCATCTAAAAAAGATGTTGTGTTAGACGCCACACTTTTAGAGGAAATGTTGGCTTTGTTCTTGGCTAGACTAGTGAAGTTACCAAGTACCTTAGGCAAAGATGCTAAACAGCTATCAAAGCCTGAATTAAATAAAATTGCATCTCATTTGACAAAATCAGTAATAGCTGAAATCTCCAGAAACAACATCAGTATTGTAGCTGCTAATCCTGATGAAAATGTAAGTCCAGAAAGCAAGGAAATTATTTCTCATATTGTTGATTCTATGTATAATTATGTACTACAACAATGTGGAACACATGAAGAACTTTATTTTGATATGAAAAGCACAAATTTCTTCTTCCCTAAAAAGGTGGCTTCTTTGATTGTTAGCAAAATTTTAAACTATCCACTAGAAACAATTAGCTCAAAAGATTTACATGCTAATCTCTTTGGTGATCTGGATATCGGTCGAATCGTTGAAAGGGCACATGAGCATGCTGCTAAGATGGAGCGTAGGCTAGAGAAAAAAGAGTCAGGTCAAGATTTAACTGAATACAAACTTCCAGTTAAAATAATTCCTCACCATGGAAAACATCCAATCAATATTGATCCAGACATTGTTGCAGAACACTTAGGAGTTATTTCTATCAAAACACAGTCTCTTGAAACACTGCAAATGGAGTGTTTAGCTAGAACCGGACATAGCATAGAATCACTGAGAACTGCATCAGTGAGTGGAATGAGTCACTACTCAGATTCATCTACTGCTGTAAAGAGGAAGAAGGAAAGACGGGTTTCACTGGACAAGGCTGGACGACTGAATATGAAGCCATTTGAGGTGAGTGTAAAAGGTAGTGGTAAAAAGAAATTAATATCTGCTAACACCTGGTTGCCCTTCTGTGACTTCCTTCCTTGGGTAGAAATATGTGGGATGCCTTTGTAAAATATGGTCAGTTTTCTCCTGCCCAGCCACTACAACTGAGTACTCTTGATTCATGTAGGACAGTGTTCTGCCTTCTCAGACTTATTTCATTAACTCTATGGCTTTGTGTATAGGTGTTAAGCTAGTTTTCATTAGCCAGTGGGACAAGTATCATTTCTTGAAGAATTAGAATATTAGGAAAATAACCTTTTACAGCAAACTAGACCAAGGAGTCTATAGTCCTCATCTGGAAACTCAGAAGAAATACAATCTTTTACAATTCCCAAAGTCCTTTTTGATGGACATACATTATTATAGTAATATAGGAGTGCAGAGGGGCCAGTTAAAATATCAGCTAACTCAGACTCTACTAGACATTCAAGTCCACAAACTTAAAGATTCACAGTAGTTTTGTTTTTATTTAGCAGCATACATCAACGAACACTAGACTACAAGATCTTTAGATTTCCCTCTTCTTATTTCACTTTCATCACATGAGGCTTTACCCAGAGATGGACTTACAATGATCCAGTGTTTTTTTTTTTTATGGCTATACCAAAAAATTTTTTTTTTACTTTTTTATTGGTGCATTATATTCATACATCATATTGGGGTAAAAAACTTCTGTGTGCATACATGTACACATCACTGATTTAACCCCTACTCAATTCCCACCCCATTCCCTCCCCGTCCCTCCTTCCCTTGCTCGGCTTAGTGGTTGACTTCCATATGTTTAAGTACATTGTGTGTTTTAGAGATTTTCCTTCTTCCCCCCTCCCATCCCCTCATTTAGGTTGTCTTGTTTACTCCTCTATAGGATTTCCTTTTTCATCTAGAGTTCCTCCTATAACCCATTTCGCCTTTTTATTTTTTTTAAAGGTTTTTTTTTTTTTTTTGCGGGTCTGGGGATGGAACCCAGGGGCATTCTACCTCCGAGTTACACCCCCTGCCCTATTTTTTTAATTCTTTATTTTGAAACCGGGTCTCACTGAGTTGCAAGGGGCCTCACTAAGTAGCTGAGGCTGTCCACGAACCGCGATCCTCCAGGTCTCAGCCTCCCAAATGCTGGGATTACAAGCGTGCGCCACCACGCCCGGCCTCCATTTCGCCTTTTTAACCCACATTTTTATTCCATGCTTTTTTTTAATACCAAAGCAATTTGCATTGATGGCATGCTTTCATACTAAGGATGACTTTAAAACTAAAAAGAGTTCTATAAAATCAACCTGCCTGGAGCATAGCTTAGGATCATGTTTTCCTTAGCATTATTTTCAAGCCCACTAAACTAAGTTTCATAGTGTATACATTGATGAGTATTTTTTCAGTCCCGTTTATGGATCTTGTTATGAGATAGGACACTAATGGAATCTCCTTGATTCTTAGTTTCCTGGACCCGATGAAGGTCTCTAGGTATCCAGCTCTAAGATGTCCTTTTCTCTCTGGCTTTTCAAATTTACATTAGCATTTTCTAGATAGTCTTCACTTAGAGGTAAGTAATTCCTTGGATACAGATCTATGGGAATGAGCTACTCAGAGTCAGTGCTTAATCATTTGCAGAAATATCTATCACAGTTCTTATGCTTGGTTAACTGTTCTCTTCACTTACACCCTTTATTAGTACTTTATATCTTTATTGCTCAGAGAAAGTGGAAAGAAGACATTAAATTTAAATCAACTACCCTCGCCACTTTTAATGGGAGAGAAAAAGCTCTCTTAAGTAAAGTAAAGACACAGGCATCTCAGCTATGATTGGTGCTTTGCAGTGATAGGAATGTTCAAACATCCTCAACATGGGGGAGGAAGGTGCAGAAAGAATAGTAGATGAATTTAGAAAACAGACAATTTGCAGGCTACTGCTCATTCTGGAACTCACCATCAGGGCTTCAGCTGAGTTTTCAGATACCAAAATTTCCCAACACACTAGAAACATGCATATTAAACGTTCATATGGTGACACTTTCCAAAGCCATTGAGAATTATTTAAAAGAATTTAAACCACAGTTCCCCTCCATTAGCACAGATAATCAAAATGACCATTTTCATTTCTTACAGAAGTTCCTCTTTCATTTGTTTTGTACAAAAGACACTTTTTAGAGTAGCATTTATCTGAAAAACTGGTTTACAGTGTTACAAAGAGATGTCAAGATCTAAGACTAACAACTAATTTAATGAGACTATGTCATCATAAAAGGCTATAGAAATAGGGAAATTCATTTATTTAATTATAATTGCCTTTTCCTTGAGCTGTCTTTAATGTAAAATGGAAAGTGCAATTTGTGTAGGTAGGTAAGGAGAAATGAAGCTGTGTACTTTGAAACTTCCTTTGGAAAATATATTCAAAATGGGTAGAATGGTGAGGAATCAACCTTCAAAGGCCTTCACAGTTTGACTCCTTAAAAAATCCAAGTAAGCCAATACCTTGTCTTTTTTCATGAAAACATCCATATTTAGATTGCTGTATGATTTGTTCCATACTGAGAAGCTCAGAAAAACATAACTATGTCTGTTACAAAACTTTCAAGGTAAATGATGAAAACAGAATGTAATTAAGCTATTTGTGCAGTTTTCATTTCTTGGCGAGTATAAAGTAAACTTCGAAGCAAAAGAAAGTATCTCAGTTTCTCCTCTTTGGATTGAAACAATATCAAAAGGAAAAATATATATTTACTCATATTAATCATATATATGAATAAGTAAATATTGATTAATGAGTTCATTTTTTCATTTAAGTGTATCAGTAATGTGTAAGTAAATAGTATTTGAAGACATATCATTTACCAAGTTGAAACTAGAAACCATATAAAATTATCTCATTACATTTGAATAGAAAAAATGACTGTAATATTCATTGTCTCTTCAATTCCAGACAGCAAGTAGGAATTCTTTTCAGGACTTGACAAAACCTGACATAACTAAAGTGGAGCTTTTAAAAGATGTCCACAATAAAAAAGATCTTATCATTCGATTGGTAGCTCATGATATTGACCATAAAGTGTCAGAAACTATGGTGGAAGAGAACTTAACTTCTGATGAAGATGAAGTCATTTTACAAGAGTTTGTTAAAGAAGACTTTCCAGAAGGTCCATTCGAAGACCAAGTAGAAGATGACATAAAGCCTCTCGCAAAGGAAGTGGCTTTCCCCAAGCCACCATCAAGGAAGAGCAGTCTGAAAAAAATTCTATCATTTAGCAAGTGCTGTCAATCTGAATCCAGTACTTCCACAAGTACTACCAAAACAATGCCATCTCAGTGGACAGAATCTAATAAGACTAGTATAAAAAGAATTGTTTCTGAGATTTATGTGCCTACTTTGAAATCTTCAAACAACACAACCTCTTCCCTTTGGGAGAAAAAGACACCACCTAGCGTAAGTGAGACTATTAGTGATGGGGTTTCTGTTTCATAAAAGTAGTAAGCAATGTTCCTTGGATAGGAAGAAAAGGGTACTAACTAGATTCAGTCAGTCCCCTCCACTCTGATAATATTTGTAGTAAATGGCTAACAAAAAAATAGGAGCCTATTAAGAGAAAAACAAACCATGAGTGGAGTCCTAAGTTAGAAACACAGGCAAAACAGAAAAAGAGAGCCAGTTAGGTGAAATGCAAACTAATTGTTTTAAATGATAGATTCTGTCCTTTCTTGTATACTTGCTGGTAAATGCTCAAGTTTGGTGCACAGAAAATTCACACTAGGGGCCAGGAACAGAAGATGGGCTGGGGGAAGTGAAAATCGATTCATGCAAATTCAGCTTAGCTGGGTTACAAGCCTGGTCTGCCATTTATTACAGATGTAACCTTAGGACAAATTATTTAGCCACCTTCTTTCCCTTAAAAACTACTTTGCCAATTTGTTGAAACACAGCATGTTAGTCAAACCATGTTCGTTTCTCCTGAAATCAACCTGTGAGCCCCACAATCATTTTACACCCAGCTCCTATCCCTGGTTCCTTATCTCATTAGTGATATTCTGGGCCCCACTACCTATTGAGTTGGCCCTCCTCAAAAATTTGTGTCATACCATATATTTGGAGACTACATAAGATTGAAATTTTAAGATTTAAAATTTTCTGGTGAGATCATTTCCCAGATTAACTCAGAAGCTGCAGTAAATCAGACAAAACAATACACAGAGAAATAAGTAACTCTGGCCAATAAGAAGCTGCTTATTGGGAAGCCAAACACATTGTGCCTGGTTAGAAATGCTAGCTATATAGATAACCAATGAAATGATAACGTATATTTTACTTAATTTATCATAATCCTTACTTCGTGTAATACTCTACTTGTACTTTTCCAGATGGAAGAAATGAGATCTTCTACAGAACCAGTAGAATTTTTCATGCACAGAATCATGAGTTCATCCTCATACAATGAAGAGGATTTGCCTTCATATTCTAGGTACAGTCAGTTAAAGCAACATGAGTTGGCTAAGAAAATACAAGTCTGAGCCAGGCGTGGTGGCGCACGCTTGTAATCCCCGCGCTTGGGAGGCAGAGACAGGAGGATCGCGCAGGTTCGAAGCCAGCCGCGCGCGCTGGCTTAGGAGACCCTGTTTCCAAATAAAAATGTAAAAATAGGTCTGGGAGTGTAGCCCAGAAGTAGAAGGGCTTCCAGGAACCCCAGTACCACAAAAAAAAAGAAAAGAAAAGAAAATACAAGTCTGAAATAAAAACGATGCTCATGAGAAAAATAGGTATCTTGAGACTAGCTATGAGGAAGCCAGTGCATAGCTCCTCAATCTTTCCTTTCTCTCTCTCTTCCTGGTTCCCACTGTGATTCCTTCCTGGACCTTCCCATCCTTTCTCTCCTATTCAGATTTATCTTACCTGTAATTCCTTCTCCTGAAACTTGCTTTTAAACATAGTGATCCAGTCAATGTAGTTATATTAGGTCTTTCTGTGTGTGTATGGTACTGGGGATTTAACACATGGGCATTCTACCTGTAAACTACACTCCAGCCCTATGTTTATATTTTTTATTTTTAAACGGAATCTCTAAGTTGCTGATACTGACCTCAAACCTGCAATCCTCCTGTCTATGCCTTCCAGGTACTGGGAGTATAGGTATGTGTCACCAGGCCCAGTTTAAATTAGGTCTTTAATGTGTTAAATTCGAGCCTGGGAGACAGGCACTGTGATAACAGTCCCTGCATTAATAGCTTAACCAGAGGAATCCCACTTAGTTTTCTTAAGTTCCTAAATGCACAAGTGTGACACTGGCAATCAAAGGAATCCCAAGAATGAAGGAGAGGTTGTAAGCATTAAGAGAAGAATTATCAAAAGCAACAACATTTGAGTCAAGCCTCTAAGGATGGATAAGATGTTATTAGGACCATCCAAGTTGGGAAAGCCTACAAGAATAAAGGCTGAACTAGGAAATATTTGCAGGTGACAAGGAGGATCAAAGTACACTATAGACTTGAATTCTATCACTGTTTCCTAAAATGGCCATACCATGTCTAAAATTTTTCTTACACTTATAAAAAATCACAAAGTGGGAAGGGTAGCACCTTACATCATGGGAGACACTGAGTATAAAGAGAAAGATAGATCTGGTTGTTCCTGTATTCTTTTCTACTTGGTACTCTGAAAATAAGGCTTCTTTTTTGCCTAATGCCCCTTTAGGACATTTACTATTGCCCCACTATTGACTCTATCTCCTATCATGATGGTTTTAAGATAAAAGATTAATCATGGAGGCAACCCTTAATTATATCGATAGAGAAGAGAAGGTGGCATAATATAAGACCAAAGAAAAGTCAATGTAGCAATCATTTTCACATGATTTTAAAATTCAAAGACACAACCATTCCAGGATTATTTCTATATAAATGATGACTTTGACAGATGTTCTTTTGCTTAACCATCATTCCTTCCTGTATTAAATAGGCAATTAAATTTCTTTTATCTTTTATTTTTAGTAGTGATGATGATCGTCCTCCAGATCCAAGTGCCAAAATAACAGAAGGTGGGATTGATTTTTTTTTTCTAATTTAAGATAGATGGTATTAGCCGGACATAGTGGCACATGCTTGTTATCCCAGCATTCGGGAGGATGAGACAGGAGGATCACTGTCTACTTACAGGGGTCCTTTGCAACTCAGTGAGACCCTGTTTCAAAATAAAGAATAAAAAATCAGTCTAGGCTTGCAGCTCGGAGGTCGATGGCCCTGGGTTCCATCCCCAGTATGGCAAAAAAAAAAAAAACTAAACTAGATGGTATTTAAAATGAGACTTTGTTGATTGTATTGATGGACTTTCCTGTTGTCAAACCTGAAGTTACTACTGGGTTTTCCCAGTAGGTTGACCTGCTTTGGGGACAGGTGTACTGGGTCAGTTAACTAGTAAACATGAATCAACTAATCTGTTTTTCTGAATCACTACTAAGATTCATTAATGAGTTAAGTGGTTCATTAATGATTAATTACAGAGTATATGGTGTGATGTTACGAGTTAACATTTACCACACTCTTATAGGAACTATCCAGGAAATAAGATTTATCACATTGGTAATTTATATGGGACCCTGAGCCCATGCTACTAAGATTTAATCATCTCTTTTAAGAGTGTGGCTTTGCTTAGCCCTGCTAAAATATGTAAAGAAGCTTTTATAGCTAAAGATTAAACTTTAATTTACTTGCTTACATTAAAATTGAGTGAGGATGGATTCCACTTTATTTTTATCTCTTTTAGAACTGACTTGATAAAATATTTGAATTGAGCATTTGGTCCTCTGTTGAAAACCTCAGCATCAATGTGGTTCTAAGAAGGACAGCAATGGACTAGATGTAGGAATGTCATATTTACTGAAAACATTGCCTGAAACTCAAATCATAGGGTTGAGAAGACATTGACTCTTTCTAGCCTGCAACCCACTCAAGGAGTCATGCAAAAAAACGGTATCCTCTCCACCCAGAGGTGGAAATGACATTCACTAAAAGAGGAACCATGAACAAGCATGCCAGAATTCCATGAGCATGTCAGAGTCTGGAGGTATTATATCATGGTGTGTTTCCGGCCTTGTGGAATAAAGAGCTGTTACAGCCCCAAAGTAGCCATCTAGTACAACTCCCTCGTTTTGGAGATGAGAAAATGAGGTTCAGGGTGAGATGTTGCCCAGTGTTACACAGTGAAAGTAAAAATCCTAAGCCTTCTAAAACCTGAATTCCATGTCAACATTTTTTTCTACTTCACTGCTTAGCTAAGTCACACTTAGTTCCTATGGCACTTGGTAGTATCAATCACACCTGCACCATCTATTCATGCACTTGTCAAATATTCACTAAGCATTTCCATGTGCTGGACACTGTTCTAAGTAGTAGGGATGTAGCTGTGAATTAAACAAAAAGTCCTTGCCTCCATGGAACTTGCCTTCTGACTTGGGAGTATGTGGGGTACGTAAACACAAAAACTTTAGATAGAAACCAGTACTTCCCGTTCTTACCTAGGGTAAAAGCTAATGCCTTTACAATGACTTCCAAGGCCCTAGGAGGTTTAGATACCACTCCCCTTCCCTATGACCTCTCTGACCACTCTCTTTTTTTTGTAGTAATGAAGATTAAACACAGAGGTAGTCTACTTCGGAGTTGCACCCCCAGCCCTATTTTGAAACAGAGTATCACTGACCACTTCATTAAATTGCTGGGGCTGGCTGTGAGCCTACCATCCTCTGTTTTCTTTTTTTATTACAGAATTATAGTTTATTTTGATGAATGTTATAATGATATTTTTAAATCTTTTTATTGGTGCACTGTATTCATACATCATAATGGGATAAAAAAAAATCTTGTGTAAACATACATGCACACATCGCCCAGTTAGCTCCTACCCATCCCCACACCCTTCCCTCCCCATCCCTTCTTCCCATGCTTGGCTTAGTGCTTGACATCTAATATTATAGCAATTTATCCAATATTAACAATGATAATCTTACATAAAAGATTCATTTGTCTGATATCAAACTTTTGATCACTTAGGGATAGCATTTCAGTATTTTTTGCTTTCTTTCTTACCAGGAGATATTTTTTTCTTTTTTTTAAGGTAAAACTATTGTACATTTCTTTTTCAGAAAAAAACTATCCTAACATAAAATATGAACTCTAAATACCCAAAACAATCTCAAAAAGAACAAAGCTAGAAGATGTACATTTTCTGATTTCAAACCTTATAGAGCTACAATAATTGAAACAGTGTAGTACTGCTATAAAGGCAGATATATAAACCAGTGGAGTAAAACAAAAAGCCTAGACACAAATTCTTCCATATATGGTCAAGTTATTTTTGACAAAGTTTCCAAGAACATTTGGTGAAGGAAATAATCTTTTCACTAAATATTGTTGAAAAATAATAATTACATGAAAAAGAATAAAATTGGACCCTTACCTAACACCATATACAAATATTAACTCAAAATAGATAAAAGACCTAAATGTAAATCTTAAGACTATAAACTTTTAGAAGAAAACCTGGGTCAGAACACTTCACAACATTGAAATTGGCAGTGATTTCTTGGATATGATTTCAAAGGCACAGGCAACAAAAGAATAAACAAACTTCCTAAAAAATAAAAAATATTGTACATCCAAAGACAATGTAAACAGAGTTAAAAGTTACTGATAGAATGGGATAAAATATTTCCAAATGCTATATCTGAAGGTATATTAATATTCCAAATAGAGATCCTAAATCTTAGCAGCAATAAAAGCAAACAATACAATTTAGAAATAGGTAAAAGACTGAAATAAATAATGAATCTCCAAAGATTTTCATCCTCTGTTTTCAACCTCCCGAGTACTTGGATTACAGGCATGCTTCACCATGCCTGGCTAACCACCTCTCTTGATCACTCCACTCCAGCCACACTGACCTCAGAAATGCCAGCTATTCTTCTTTATGGGAGCCTTGGCATTGCCAGGCTGCCTGCAATATTGTTCCCCCAGATATCTGGCCAGCTGACACCTCAACCCTTTGGATTAGTGCTCCAAAATCATCTTCTAAGTGAAAGCCTTGCAGCCTCTTTAAAACTGTGTGCATAGCTGCACAATTCACCATAGCCAAACTATGGAACCAGCCAAGATGTCCATCAACAGATGAATGGATTACAAAACTGTGGGGATATGTACACAATGGAATTTTACTCAGCCATTTAAAAAACTCAATTACATCATTTTCAGGGAAATGGATGGAACTGGAGGACATTATGCTAAGTGAGATTAGTCAGTCACAAAAAAGAAGAAATCAGATGCTTTCCCTAATATGTGAGAGGGAGAAATGGGTCATAGGAGGAACTCTAGATGAGAAAGGAAATCCTATAGAGGAGCAAACAAGACAACCTAAAGGAGAAGAAAGGAGGGGGGAAGAGGGAAATCTATAAAACACACAATGTACTTAAACATGTCGAAGTCAACCACTAAGCCAAGCAAGGGAAGGAAGGACGGGGAGGGAATGGGATGGGAATTGGGTAGGGGTTAAATCAGTGATGTGTACATGTATGGACACACAAGTTTTTTTACTACAATATATATGATGTATGAATATAATGCACCAATAAAAAATAAAAAAAATAAAAATAAACTGTTGCAAGACCCTCAACAACTTAATGCCTCTGGATTTAAGTCTTAGCATCACAAAGAAAAAGAAAGGAAAAAATAAAACTAAAACCTCACTACCACCCAATACTCCCATTCTATTTCCCTGCTTTAATTTTTCTCCCTAGCACTTATACTATCTTATATACTGGTGTGTGTGTGTGTGTGTGTGTGTGACTGAAGATTAAACCCAGGGCATTCTACCTCTGAGCTACAGCCCAGCCCATTTTATTTCCTTTTATTTCAAAACAGAGTCTCACTAAGTTGCTGAGTTCCTCACTAAATTGCTGAAGCTGTCATTGAACCTGTAATCCTCCTGTCTCAGCCTCCCAAGTACTGAGATTACAGGGATGCACCACCACACTGGCTAGACTGTATATTTTGATTATGTATATTTTGTTTATCTACCTCCCTCCCCTAGAATGTTAGCTCCATGAAGGCAAGGATTTTTCTCCATTCACTGTGTCCTCACATGCCAGAAAAAAAGGCACATAGAAGGTACTCATTAAGTTATTGTAGAACTAAGACAGGCATGGTGGCACATGCTTGTAATCCCAGCATTGGGGAAGCTGAGACAGAAGGATCCTGGCCCGAGGACAGCCTCGGCTACTACTTAGTGAGGCCTTTTGCAACTCAGTGAGATGCTGTTTCAAAAATAAAGAATAAAAAATAGGGCTGGTGGTATAGACCGGAGGTAGAATGTCTCTGGGTTCTATCCCCAGTAGCACTAAATAAATAAATACCAAAGGGTTGGAGGGGTTTTTCAAAATACTTCACAGCTTAATGTTTCATCTTACAGATGAGCAAAGTGGCTCAGACTTGAGTGGTGGTGCAAACACACGTGACTCATTGCAGAGCCTGCCACTCTTTGTATGCTGGCACATGTTCCTTCCACATCTCATTCCATTTCCAGAATCTGATAATGCTGAGACCTGTGCCCCAAATTCTGGAGACCTCACCTCTTTTAGCTTTTTCAAGTTTACATGATGTCTATGATTCTTTGATGGAAATATTGAGATTGTTTTTGTTCAAATAATTTACAAGTGTCTTAGAAATAACCATTTTTAATATTGATTTTCCATCACAGAAAGTCTTACAGATCTAGATCCGGAGAAGTCAAAAAGTATCAAGGTAAGTATTTTTCACTGGCCCAAATTGTGAAGCAGTGGGGACCTAGAGAAAACACGAGTTGTCAAAGTCAAATAAGGGATGGCTGTGTTCTCTGCGGGGTCATGGGAAGCACTCCTGTGTTGACCTTTGCTGTGCACAAATCTCTCCCAGCTACAACCCACTCCTGACACTTAAAAATTCTTTCATCAAAGTCCTCATCTTTGGGTTATGACCTTGTCCTTCTCTATGTGTACATAGTAAGCTACAGGTGCCCCTTAGCCCTTTGGTATGGTTGCACTCATTAGTGCTGTACCTGCAGCCTTTGTTAAAAAAAAAAAGCAAAAGACAGTGAGTCCCCTGCCATTCCCAAGTAACCCTGGTGAGAAGCTTAGTGGCAATAGAGGTGCTTCTGGTAGGATGGAACACTGCCCAAGGGAAATTATAATGGATTCTGGCCACTTCCCGACGTCCCTGAGAGCTCATTCTTTATAGAGAGCTTCCCTAAGGTTAGGCCAAACCTTCAGTATGATCCTAAGACACCTCTTTCCTGGGTCCACTCTCCAGGAAATCTGCCACTAGGCAGAAGCTACAGATTCCCCTGTCTTGTATCACCTTGCTTTCCTTTTGGTGAAGTTCACCTTAACCCCACCCCCGGTGTGTGAACACATACAAGCCATAAAATTTCCCCTCATTTCTCATTGGTAAATAGTAATATTTATAAGACAGCCTCAGATTTCACATAGAGACCACAGTTTGCAAGTAAAATTTTAGAGGAGAGGGAGAATCTTCAGTCTGGTAGCCTACTGAAAGGCCAATCCTTTTGCGGAGTTGATGTACCGAACTCCTTTGCTAATTGTCCCTCTCATTTGCTGTTTTTTTAACTATTTTTAAAGATATGCTCCACTGAGATACTCAGTATCCTTTATTGAGTAGCACAGAAACTGCTATTGGTATTTAACTTCAGGGAAATGGTAGTCTCTGTATGTGTTCACTAGCATCAGACACAGAAAAAGACAACATGTTTCTCTTATGTGGTTTTACGCTGTACTTGAGCTACCCATTCCTTTCCCTCTCCCATTACCTGTAACTCTCTCTACTTCAGCCACACTGGCCTTTTTGCTGGTTTCCTAACATGCCATGCCTGTTCCCACTTCAGGGACTTTGTACTTGTTCTTCCTTTACCAGAAACTTCCTATCCCCAGATAGCTGTGCAGGTTGCTCCCTCATCTCCTTCCACCCTTTGCCCAAGTCACCTTCTCAGTGAGGCCTTCCTTAAGCTCCCCAAGTGAAAATAAACACGTAGTAGTAAATGAAACTGACAAAAATCCTGCACTTATCCTCTGTGCATTTACTTGAGTATTTATAAGCTTCATGAGGGCAAAGGCTTTTGGTGCTGCCTTCATAACCATATCCCTAACACTTAATATAGTGATTGACATTGGTAGGAGGAGCTCAACAAATATTTGTTAAACTAATCCATTAGCCTCCCAGTCAAGGTTATTCCCTCCATCAGGAGATCCTAAACACCTCTCCCCAGGAATTTGATGGATAGGCATGCTTAGGAACCAACACACAAAACACAAGGTCTCAGCCCTGGCTGCACATCAGAACCATATGGCAAACTTTGAAAATGACTGATGCCCAACTCCCACCCTACAGGTTCCAATTTGGTTGGTCTGGGATATACTGACCGTAGGAGTTTTAAAAGCTCCCCAGTACTTGGCATGATGTTGCATGCCTATAATTCCCATACTTGGGAGGCTGACACAGAAGGATGGCAGGTTCAAAAATAGCTTCAAAAATATACATATATAAAATTTTAAAGCCAGGTGTGGTGGCACACGCTTGTAATTCCAGCCTTCGGAAGGCTGAGACCGGAGGATCGTGGTTCGCGGACATCCTCAGCTACTTAGTGAGGCCCTCTGCAACTCAGTGAGACCCGGTTTCAAAATAAAGAATAAAAAATAGGGCAGGGGGTGTATCTTGAAGGCTGAATGCCCCTTGGTTCCATCCCCAAACCCACAAAAAAATTTTTTTAAGGGCTGGGGAGCCGGGCATGGTGGCCCACGCGTGTAATCCCAGCATTTGGGAGGCTAAGACAAGAGGATCACAGTTCGCAGACAGCCTCAGCTACTTGGTGGGGCCCTTTGCAACTCAGTAAGACCCTGTTTCAAAATAAAGAATAAAAAATAGGGCTGGGGTGTAGCTTGAAGTTAGAATGCCCCTGGGTTCCATCCATTCCGCAAAAAAAAAAAAAAAAGAGCTGGGGATATAGCTCAGATATAGAACACCCCTGGGTTCAATCCCTCGTACCATGCACACACACACACACACACACACACACACACACACAACTTTCCACAGCATTTTAAAGCATAGTCAACATTGAGAACCTCTGATTTAACCTATCATGGGAGGAATTGGCGGCATCTTCCCCTCTACCCTTGCAAATGGGCTGCAAATTAGAGTCACCTGGGACGTTTAAAAATCATACCAGTACTTGCCCAGCTTTGGGCCTAGCATATGTATTTCTAAAATTCCTCCACAATGGTTCTATTGGGCAGGCAGGGTAGGGTATCAACACTTTAGATTGTTCCCCACCCTGCCACTTTCTGGTTCCAGACCTCACAATTGCTGATAAATTCTATCAAGGAAATCAAGGTGATAAAATGGGCATCCCTAGCCAGTGTTTCATGTCCATAATCCCAGTACTTGGGAGGTTGAGACAAGGGGATCATAGGTTTGAGAACAGCCTCGGCAACTAGTGAGGCCCTCGGCAACATAGTGAGACACTATTTCAAAAAATAAAATAGGTCTGGGACAAAGGACAGAGGTAGAGCATCCCTGGGTTCATTTGCTAGTACCATAAAAAATAGGAATCCCTTTATTCCTCCTCCCTTAACCCCCCCACCCCATCATTACTTTTTATTAGAGAAGATCCATAATGTTTTATTTACTCCAAGCCTTAGGAGGAAAGAGGATAGACATGGCTGACATTTTTGTGACCTGGGACACCTAAGTCTTTGAAATGATCCTACAGGGACAGTCAAGTTCTGTATCCAAGTCTGGGGCCAATCCTGGCTGCCATAATTGGTGGAAATAAGAAGTCAAGCCTAGAAACAGTTAAAGCCCCAGAGAACAATTCTTTGAGACTGCAGAGCGCAGGCATCATGGGTATGAAGCCCAAATGGTGGCCCTCCATCCCTGGTGGGCTTCTAGGTATTTCTAACATTCACTATCTACCACAGGGCAAGAGAGAAGCCTAACACAATATTGCCCTTTTGTCTTGACAGTTCATAACCCTCTTTCAACGTGAAAGTGTTCTTGGCAAAGTACAGACTTCAAGTAATGACATATCAGGTACAAAATGGATATCCTTGTCCAATAGAGCTCTCCATTATGTCATTTTGAATGTAGAAATTTGGAGCAGCCCCCACTTTGTAGGCCCCTACCCCACCAATGTAGGGTTGCATTATTACTCACTGTGAATGTAGGTTGTGATTTACAGGTCATTATGCAATTCTCGGACCTTAACCTCACAGTAGAGGCTGACAGGTACTGAAAGTGCATTGCTTAGCTACCATGTGTGTGCCAGGCACTCCTCTGAGTGCTTTCTGACATGTCCTTGGTGAGGAATCATCTCCATTTTATCAATGAGGAAACAGCCCTGGAAGTGAAACAGTTCACCATGCCATGCTCTCATTTTACAGAGAGAAAATGGAGGGGAATGACGTACTTGAGGTTGCACAGTGAACAAACAGCAGAGCTAGGGCTCAAACCCCACAGGACTTGTGTCTTTCTAGTCCACATGCTTTCTTCCTGCCAGCCCTGGACTATGTCCAATCGCCACTGCATCCCAGAATTGGGGAGTGACCAAGGACAGCCCACAGAGCTCAATGGCAAGGAAAGAAGGTCCCATCTAAGTTTCCAACTGCATGAGCAATTAAGTAGTCAAACTCCATGCTTTTGTACCTTTAGCCTGAAAGGGACACACCTCCTCCCTGCATTCTGCACAATCCAGGAACTCATTGAGCAGTAGTTATAAAGTCAAACAGCATATTTTTGCTCTGATAAAGGGGGTACTAGGGGAAGAAACACACAAATGACCAACTTTTTTCAGTTTTTATTCTCTAAAATGTCTTTACTTTTGCCTTTGTTCTCTTTTTATAGCAGTAATTTTTCTAGCAATAATTTAAAGTATGTCATTCAACCATATCTGGTACATTCCTAACAAATTTAATATTTTTGTCACCTCCAAAACAAAGCACAAACCCATTAGGAACATTCTTCATTTCTTCCAAACCCCCTAGCTTTGTGTTTTCTGTCTCTACATATTTTCTTATTCTCAACATTTCATATATATGGAATAATGTAATAAGAAGCCTTTGGTGATGGCTTTTAGATGTGCGACTACAATGCACCAAAAAAAGAAGAAATGCAAATCAAACCACAAGGAGATACCACTTCCCATCCCCTCAGATAGCTGTAATTTAAAAAAGATAGTACAATGAAGATGTAAACACATTGGACCTGAAATGACCAACTTGTACCTTTAGCCTGAAAGGGACAGACCTCCTCCCTGCATTCTGCACAATCCAGGAACTCATTGGGCAGTAGTTATAAAGTCAAACAACATATTTTTGCTCTGATAAAGGGGGTACTAGGGGAAGAAACACACAGATGACCAAATTTTTATTTTTTTAATAATGCCTTGGGGTATACCTTGGAGGTAAAATGCCCCTGGGTTCAATTCCCAGTACCAAAAAAATTTTAGAAATTACAGCTTGGCACAGTGACACATACCTGTAATCCCAGTATTTAGGAGGCTGAGACAAAGAGGATTGCAAGTTTGAGATCAACACACAGTAACTTAGCATGACCATGTTTTAAAATAAAAAATAAGAGCCTGACATGTTTATATTTAATTCTCAAAATAAACTAGGTACTATAACCATATAGAACTAGGTCTTTTCAAAATTTAAACAAATTCTGTCTTTAAGTCCAGAAAGATAATTCTTCAGCAATCTGAAGTAATGCTCTCTTGGAAACCAACATATCAAGAATGTATTAGAAGTTACAATTCTGACTACCATTTTTATTATTCTTTTACATATTAAACAAGTTTAGAAAAATAGGATGGGCATAGTGGCACATGCCTGCAATCCCAATACATGGGAGACTGAGACAGGAGAAAAATAGGTTAGAGACCAGTCTCAGCAATTTAGGGAGATTCTCAGCAACCAAGTGAGACCCTGTTTCAAAACAAAAAGTACAATAAAATAAAAATGCTGAGAGTATAGTTCAGAGAATGAATGCCCCCTGGGTTGGATCCCCAGCAACACACACACACACACACACACACACACACACACAAACACATACATAAATTTAAAAAATAGGGCTGGATGTCTAGCTTTGAGGTAGAACACCCCTGGGTTCAATCTCAAGTACCATACACACAAAAAAATACAAATGATACTTGTGAAACCCCTAAAGGAAAAGAGAACTTCTGAACCAGCAATTGGCCATTCCAACTGATAGTGTATATTTATAAATACAGTTTATGGGGAATATGAATCAGCTCATAGTGCAAAGTGTCATTCCCTAGCACTTAATGTATATCATGGCCATTCACGTTAGACCAACACATGTCTCTCTTCACAGAGACTATTGACAACTAGGGAAAACCCATTCATGAGCTAAGGAAACAAATCAGCTGTGTCAAAAAGAATTGATCTCACCCAGGTGGCTTCATTTTAGCATGATACTTTACTCTCGTACTTCTAATAGCTTTATTTCTCTTGCCAGCAGTTTGGCTTTGAAAGGACTATGGCCAGGTGTACTAGCACATACTTATAATCTCAGCACTTGGGAGGCTGAAACAGGAGGATCACAGATTGGAGACTAGCCTCAGCAACTTAGAGAGATTCTCAGCAACCTAGCAAGATCCTGTTTCCAAAACAAACAAAAAAAAACATTCATTTTTTTCAATCTCCAATACCTACACACAAAAAAGAAAGAAAATAAAAAGAAAGGGCTATGAATCAGTAGCCAAAGGGTTCACTCATCTCAGAATGAGTTTTATGTGTGCTAAAATCCTAGGATGGAGCAATACATAGACTCTCACAGTGCCCAGCAAATTGGAGGACAATGTCTTGAAGTGTCATCCAGGATTCTTATTAACATTTCAGAATCCTAGCCCCTCCCTAGATCTGCCCACTCAGCATCTCTGGGAAATGGTGTCAAGGCACCCACATTTAAACTAGATTCCCTAACCTCAAATATGAAGCTTCATTCTTCTTCCCCAGTAATATTTTCAGAATATGGTCTTGCAGAACATGCCTCAGTCGTATAACTAAAATCTTTGTCTTGCTGGGTGTGGTGGCGCACGCTTGTAATTCCCGCGCTTGGGAGGCTGAGACAGGAGGATGGCACAGGTTCGAAGCCAGCCTCAGCTACTTAGTGAGGCTCTCCACAACTTAGCGAGACCCTGTTTCCAAATAAAATATAAAATAGGTCTGGGAGTATAGCCCGGAGGTAGAAAGCCTCTGGGTCCCTCCCCCAGTACCACAAAAAAAAATCTTTGCCTTGCTTTTTCAGACTCCAAAGCTCTCCACCCAAGCCTTTGTGTTTGCCTTATTAATTTCTAGATCATTTCTTTTTAATTATTTTTTAAACTACCAGCACATTCCAGTACTGGACCACTAATTTGTAAAGCTAAACTTTTTCCTTTTATTCAGTGGGTAAATTGCTATCTACTACTCTTAGCTCAAATCTGGATTCTTGAGCTTTCAAAATTATGTTACTGAAGAAGATAAAAAGCAAGTGACCACAAGAGGTAGAAGTGAACTTTGCCTTTACTGGAAAGAAGAAATATGTGCTTTATTACCCTGGGTCTTTTTGTGTGCTATCACTTCCTGTCATGATGCATCAGCAATCTAGATAAAGGCTTGTTTCTGCCCTGACAAACACAACGATCATTTTGTTCATTTGAACTAGGATGTGCTCTAAAAGCCTGGGGCACAAAACAAGTGGTGCAGAAAAATGGGTCCAAATGGAGACCTTTATAGCTCACACAACAAACAGATCACTTGGGGTCAATCAACTGAAAATATACCCAAAGTGGCTAACAATGGTCTTTTTCAATGCACTACTGCTTTCACCTGGACATTCTGAAATGGACACACTGTAGAATTGAAAGTTCGCTTTTTTTCATTTGCAATTAGCTTTGTAGGTTTGTTTGATAGTTATCTACTGGGGTGAGTAAGGCAGGCTCTGCAGAGTTGGTTTAAGAAGAATCCGAGTGTCACACCTGTAATGTCAATACTTGGGAGACTGAAACAGGAGGATGGCAGGTTTAAGGCCAGCCTCAGCAACCTAGTGAGACCCTCAGTAACAGAGTGAGACCCTGTTTCAAATAAAGAATAAAAAGGGCTGGGAGTGTATATTGGAGGTAGAATGCCCCTGTGTTCAAGCCATAGTACCAGTAAATAAGCAAATAAAAAGGGCTGGGGTATGGCTCAGCGGTAGATAACTCCCAGATTCCATCCTCATCACACACACACACACACACACACACACACACACACACACACACACACACACGAAGACACGGGGTTCAGGGAGTACAGAGATAGTCATAGTGCCATCTTAGTCATTTTCTACCCATGTGACCTTAGGTGAAGCATCTGACCTCACTAACCTCTCCCAATCTCTTCCTAGGGGTGGGTGTTGAATGCAGCAAATAAAGACTCTCTATAAAATCAATTTTAAAATCATAAGTTATTCTGTAAATACTGCTGTCTGAGTCCTAAATTATCAATCCCAGGCGTGGCAGCTTCAATTACAAAGTCTAATGTCCGCATGTCTCTTTCATTTTGTCCACAGATCCCAAGCCCAGTACTTCCAAACAGAGTTCTGAAGTGATGAAGAAGGTATCATCAACTCTGTCAAAGGTGTTCTCAAAATCTAATGTCAACATTTCCAAGTCTTCCTTATCTGGGCCCCCACCCTCACACCAACTCCCACCCTCATCCTCACCCCCTGACCAAGACAGAAGCTAAATCTGCTGTATATGATATAAATAACCATGCAAATCTTCCACTCAGAATAAAGGGGGTTTGAAGCATGGCAGTGTCTGTCCTGCACGCAGATTCTTGTGAATATTGAACATAAGTAAAGTCTGATCTATGCTTTTGCTAAGAATTCTGGCATGAGAAGAGGGGCTGGGCCTCATCTATAGATGAATCTCTCAGGCAGTTCAAGTTATAAACTTTGCTCTCAAGGGGGCTGAAGCCTTGCTGGGAAGATAAGACTGACAAGCAAAAGTGTGATATCCCACAGCAACATACCACAACTCTTAACAACCTAGTGAGACGCTGTTTCCAAACAAAAAACAAAAAGGGAGCCAGGCATGGTGGCATATGCCTGTAATCCCAGTACTTGGGAGGCTGAGACAGAAAGACAGGTTCAAGGCCAGTCTCAGCAATTTAGTGAGACCCTGTTTCAAAATAAACATAAAATAGGGCTAGGAGTGTAGCTCAAAAGTAGAATGCCTCTGGGTTTAATCCTCAGTACCAAAAATAAATAAATAAATGAAAAATTAAAAGGGCTGGGGTAATAATTTCCACATTCCTAAAATGAACATACATTATTGTTGCTGAAAGTAAGACAACTTTCAACAAAAAATGTATAAGCTAGTATCTACGGTCCCAGGAGATGAAACCATTTAAAGAACTTTAGAGGTAGAATACCCCTGAGTTCAATCCTCAGTACCACAAAAAAATGTTTGACACCAAAAACAGTGTGTCATGAGCAATTTCAGGAGCTCTAGCGGGTCCCTATAAGAGAGTCATCGCTGTAAATTGGTAGAAAGTTTCCTGGAAGAATTAGAATTGAGCCAAATCAGCCCTGCATTGTAGCATACAGCTGTAATTCCAGTACTTGGGAGGCTGAGACAGGAGGATCACAAGTTCTAGCACAGCCTCAGCAACTTAGTGAGGCCATCCATAGCTCAATTAGTGAGACCTTGTTTCAAAATAAAAAGTAAAATAGGGCTGGGGTATAGTTCAGAGGAAGAATGCCCCTAGTTTCAATCCCCAGAGACAAAAAAAAGAAAAGAATGAGAATGAAACCAAAGCTCGAGAAAGAACCAAAGCCTGAGGAAAAGCCAGAGGAAGAAGAAGCAAAAGAAACTTTCAAAAAAAAAAGCTGATTCAATCTTTTCAGGAATTTAAAAATATATGCAACAGGCATTTAGGCAATAAATGCTAGGGAAATGGAAAATATAGACACAATAAGGAGTAAGAAACAAATGTACAGTGGTGTACTAGAAGGTTAATCAAAACCATCCTCATCACTAATGTAGTTTTCCTTGAATAGTACTTTAGCTGATATTAATATTGTCATATAGCTTTCTTTCTATTAGTATTTTTCTGATATATCTGTGTCTATTTTTCTACTCTTAACCATGTTGTTAGTGGTTTCAGGCATCTCTCGTGTTATCAGCATCTAATTATTTATTGGATTTTTTAACCTTCGATTCTTTATTTGAATAGGAGAGCTTTACTCATTTGTTTAAAAAAGACATTCCTGATAGGATATAAAATTTAAAAAGGTTTCTAAGTAATATGTGAATGTCATATTTTGAAAGGTAAGAATGCATTTGTATGTTGTGTATATTAACATAATAACTTGCAAAAGATGAAGATAAAAGGTATAGTCTTGGTAGGATTATGAATAGCTTCTCTTCTGCTTATTTATAATTTCCACATTCCTAAAATGAACATACATTATTGTTGCTGAAAGTAAGACAACTTTCAACAAAAAATGTATAAGCTAGTATCTACGGTCCCAGGAGATGAAACCACTTAAAGAACTAAAGCATTACAAGTAACAGTGTGCAGTCGGAGTGACCTGCAATGGAGGCAAATGCAAATCAGAATTACCTGAGGTGATTTAATATACATGTCAAGCTGAGTGTGGTGGTGCACAACTGTAATCCCAGTACTTGGGAGGCTGAGACAGAAGGATCCCAGGTTCAAGGTTAGCCTCAGCAACTTAGACCCTGTTTCAAAACAAAAATAAAATAGATGGATATGTATAAGTGCAGAAGTATAATGCCCCTTTGCCGGGGTCCAGCCCTAGCAAGAGTCGAGATTCGTGTGCTGGTGAGAGGAGAGTCGAGGTCGTGAGAGAGAAGATACTGACACATGAGAGCAGATGGCAGCTTCTCAAACTTTATTCTGATGGAAGCTTCTCCAGCTTCTCTCTTACTTCTTTCTTACTCCTCTTACTTCTCTTCTTTCTTCTTACTTTTTTACTTACTACTCTCCTTTCAGAATTTGTTACAATCTTTTTAGTCATGCAAACAAGAACTTCAAGGACAGGAAAAGTGTTTTTACAGACTTCAGGGCAGGGTGCCAGACATTTAAATAATCATAGAAAGTATGCTTTGTCTCATCACAAGGCCAGCTTGAACTTAATATTATATATTGGCTCAAACTAAGGTCAGTTTGAACTTAATCTTTGGCCCAAACTTTATCCTTGGGGAAAAAATTTTTGCTGCCTGAGTCTCTCACAAGCTGCTGCCCATCAATTTTATAATGCTTATACATAAAATTCCAATGATACATATTGATCCAAATAATCCTAAAATAATTTTTTGAAGAATGAAATGCTAGACATACTTCATGAGGGACCTACGCCTTTGCGGGTCCCCTGATCGAGCTTTCTCAAGATCTGCATGAGATGCTGTAGCACCCCTTGGTTCAATCCCCAGTAACACACACACACACACACACACACACACACACACACATGTGAACACACCTTTCAGGGAAGAGAAAATAAAATGACAAACCCCAAGGTTGTCCTGAATACAGGGAAGAATCACACTTGAACTAATGCTAGTGCTAATGGTTCTGCTCATAAGGTTTTTCCAAAAAGTAGTCTCACAATAAAACAAGCTACAGTTGTGTATGTACACTTGGAGCTGGTAATTATACTTCAGGGGATACAGTCCAAGAAAAATGTTTAGGAAATGAAAACTTTTTAAAGGACTCTTCAAAGTATTCATAAAAGTACCATTATTAAAATGAGAAAATAAAATCCTAGTGGGAGGCTAAAGTGTATTAGTGGAAAAAATGCTATATAGCCACTGAAAAAGACATATGACAGTATAAACACAGAAATGCACATGTAAATGAAGACAGTACACAAAGTAAGATGTGCACTCTGATAGAAATCACTTTAATACATGTATCACTTTATCACTTAACAGTCATGTAGTATACTAGTAAAATTACAAAGAACTTAGGGATTTGTTTATTTATTTATTTTGGTGGTACTGAGGGTGGAACCCAGGGGCTTTCTACTTCTGGGCTACACTCCCAGCCCTATTTTATATTTTATTTAGCAATAGGGTCTCACTAGGTTGCTAAGAGCCTCACTAAGTAGCTGAGGCTGGCTGTGAACCTGTGTGATCCTCCTGGCTCAGCCTCCCAAGTGCAGGGATTACAAGAGTATTAAATCCTTAGGGGTTTAATAATATGAAGGATTTTTTTTGTTGTTCCTACTAGTTGCTTGTTAAAAATGCCTTCCTCTGCCGGGTGTGGTGGCGCACGCTTATAATCCCCGCGCTTGGGAGGCAGAGACAGGAGGATCGTGCAGGTTCGAAGCCAGCAGTGTGCGGTGGCTTAGGAGACCCTATTTCCAAATTTAAAAAAAATAGAAAATAGGTCTGGGAACGTAGCCCGGAGGTAGAAGGGCTTCCAGGAACCCCAGTACCAAAAAAAAAAAGAAAGAAAAAAAAATGCCTTCCTCTTAGCTATATGTAGTGGTCCACACTGTAATTCCAGTTATCTGGGAGGTTGAGACAGGAGGATTGCAGATTTGAGACCAGCCTCAGCAACTTAGAGAGACCCTATTTCAAAATAAAAAATAAAAAGGGCTAGAGGTATAACTCAGAAATAGGATGCCCCTGGGTCCAATCCCCAGTCTTCTTCTTGATGAAGTATCATCATAATCATTGCCAATATCACTTCTTAAGAAAATTCAAGCTCTAAAGTGAATAGGAAAGCATCAAATGCTTCTGCTGCTCCTGAAGCATGAGACAAAAGTAAGCATTCATTTGGACTTCTTTGGCTTCTTTAAAGAGGTTTGAGCATCTTTGAACATCGCCAAAGTCCCCTTATAAATTCTAGGCTGGCAAAAGTTACAGAATTTTTACTGATATTTATTATAGAGTGCATACTGGGTTGAAATTAAATATACAACAGCTCTATGTCTGTGTGCCAAGTGTATACTTTACTCTCATTTTGTAGTATTGGGCATAGAACTCATGACCTCACTCATGTTAGGCAAACTTTCTTTCAGTAAGCTACATCTCCAGCCCTGACAAGTGTTTACTTTAATGTAATCTGATTAGTTTGTATCATATGTTTTTTACCCTTTATAAGATCTAGCACATAATTTCAGTATTTCTAATGAATCATCTAGGGACCAATGTATCTTGGATGACACATTATTGGTTATACTTAATTTACTGAATGCAAAATGCTTATCTCAAGTATAATAGTTGGTTATTTCTTGCTGAAAAAAATATGACCTTCTCTTATCTATTTTATGATGCAGTTTCCAGTAACACTTGCAGAAATCAGGAGCCACTTATTTAGAAAAGTAAGAACACTAGATTAAATCCTTCAGAGTGCAAATAATCACACCCAAAACTATGTCTTCAAGGTTTGCATTTTCAGATAAAAGAAAAGACACCAGGAAATGTTTGACTTTATCCTTTGGGCCTAATGACAGAGTGAGGAACATTTTACACTTAGTAGAATACCATTTACACAGTGACCAAGTTATTCCTTTCCGAGAGCTTCAAAATATGTTTACAGAATGGATAACCTATGCCAGAAAAAATTGTTTAAGACTTAATGAGTCCATAAACTGCCAAGACAGGTACTTACTATGTACATGCCCCAATAGGTTAGAGAAATCAGAACACAGACGGACAGACTCAGGCTTTTAATGAGGTCACATCAATGAAATAGATATGCCAAAAACTAAAAGCATTCTTTGTGAGCATTTTATTCAATGTGTCTGCTTAGTTTGGAGGTCACTGGGAAATTAGCCACCAAATGAACTCCATCTGTCCTCTGTGATGTGAACTCATAAAAGCAACAAGAAAATATTCACTGTTCCCAAAAGCTAAAAACAAAAGCTAAAATTTCAGGCTGGGTCTAGTGCAGGGGATATCATTGACTTATAGGAACATAAGTGAAATCCAACATAGTTGAAATCCACCATCCATCCATGCATCTTCATCAATCCCAGACTTCCATGGGCATCTTAGAATGACAGTGCCACTAGTGTTGCAGGGGATAGGTTGCGGGGGGGGGGGGAGGTGTGTGGTGTGTGTGTGAAGGAATCCCCACCACCACCAGACACATACACCGACAAACAGAAAAACCGTGGATTTTTGTCCTAAGCTAAGAATAAGTATTCATCGCTTGGACAGCTGCTGAAGATTTAAAGGAGTTTATTAGAAAGATATAAATACAGAAAATAGAAATACAGCCCCATGCCAAGATGGCATGAGGGGGTGACTCGAATGAGTACACCAAAGGGCTTACACGTGGACTTGGCCTTTTTATACCCATGACCTCCATCTTGTTTGCGTGACTCTGACCTGAAAGTCCCTGTAAGGTACCTCCCCCAGCAAGGTGTGGTAAGGTGTCTTCTTTCATGGAGGGCAAGGCCAAACCCTGCCCCATCCCCCCTAGATCATGTAGATCTGTCTTTAGAAAGAGAAAGCCCTAGCTCTCCTCTATTGACTTAAGTACTTTGAGCTAGGTTGATTTACACTGGAATAGCTGCCTGTTGTTAGGCCGAAAACAAGTCCTTTCTTTATCCATGTCTGCTTCCATTTTGATACAACTATTTTGAAACATACCAATTATCTTCTTTTGAAATATATTAAAATAATCAGAGCTTTCCCAAATCTTTCTAGGTCATTCCCCATACTGGCACAACTAGGACAGGCCATTCCTGCAAGACATGGGATTCCCCTAACAGGCAACTTTGGACCAGAGATGCTGTTAGGGAAGAGCCCCAACCTCATAGAAATGGCAAGGAGTAAACCTACCATTTACTTCCCTGGTATAGAAAGTAGACAGACTTCATGGGTTAGAAGAACAGTTGTTTATTAAAACACAGCAAACACAATAAGCATCCATGTAGCTTCTCCAGCTCCCCTGCCCATATGTACTACTGGCCAATGTAACAGGCTCAGAGGGATGCTACACTTGTGGGGGTGGGGGGTTGCACTGCAGCTGAGCAATCCAACTGGATTTGAGGAGTTGAGGACTGGAGAGTGTACGGGAAACACAGGCAAACCAACCTGTGTTCCACCCCTAGGAAGCAAGTGAGTAAAAGTCATCACACAGCAATCACCTTGCCCGACTGAGTTCCCCATGTGATTATCTGCAGCAGTAGTATTTTAGGAGACAGATATGCCTTGTCATCTAAGGCATTCAAGAAAAACATGAAGAGGTGCCCCTGGCCCGGGGTGCATGGCCTCTCCCAGAAGTCACGTTTGCTTTCCTGAAAAGGTCTTAAAACTGCATCATACTGTCCAAAATGTTTGCTAAACCCCTCCGGGTCTTCCCTGTCATCAATAGGAGTTACACCTACATCTAGATTCCCCATAGCTACCTCCCTACTTCCCTCATGACTGTCTTCCCTAGTTGGTCTCTTTGATGTCGAATCCTACCTTCACATCTGCTTCTCGGAGGAGCCAAACTAGCACGATGGTGCCAAAAGTGGGTGGTCCAGGAAAACAGCACACAGTAAGATGGGACACTGTCTTGAGGGAGATAAGGGGCATGAATAGCCCCAGGCACACAGAAGTAGACTGACACCCTGTAGAATTCCTATGGAGATGACCTGGGAGAATGGTCTTTCAGGTATGCTGACTCAGACTTGTGAAAAATCCGGGAGGAACGGTTGGCTGTGTAACTTAGTAGTGTGAAGTTCTACTGATGCCTGGTAGCAGGGCACTAAGAAGTGCATGAAACTAATGAGTGCCTACAAACTGGGGGACAGAGGCTTCTATGGTGCTTACAAAGATGCCCTTCTCTCCTGTAGTAGTGGAGCCCACACAACTGAGAAAAAGAAGCTGTGACAAAGTGGTAGGACTTCAGAGAGATTAAAGGCTCAATAGTTACCTCCTTGCAGGTCTGCTCTCCTGAAGTCAGGGCCACATAAATTCCTATAGTTGGAAAGATCTGGCACCCTGAGACATGGGATGGGAACACCTGGCCACATATCCTGGAGGGTGCTGGCTCTGAGCCCCTCTGCTCTTCCCTGGTAAGAACTGGCACGTCCCCTGCACTAGAAGATTCTTCAGAGGCTGCCCCATACACAAGGTAATTGATGTACCCTCAAAAGAGCTGTGTGTGGCCTTTCCTGGTTATTTTTAACTTTGTGGTACTGGGGAATGAACCCAGGATCACACTACCTCTGGGCTATACCCTAAGCCCCATTTTATATTAGAAACACTAAGTCACTGAGGGTCTTACTAAGTTACTGAGGCTAGCCTCAAACCTGTGATCCTCCTGTCTCATCCTCCCAAGTACTGGAATTACAAGTATATGCCACCACACCTTGCTTAAACTGATACAAGTTTAATCTGAACATTACCTAGCTGGGGAAGTACTGAGCTTAATAAAGGCCATATACACCAAAAGGCTGCTAGAATCAGTTGGCACATGCCAGCAAGAACCAAGGAAGTACTGGGTTTGAATTTCAATGATACTTTATGAAGAGGGTCAAAACAAGATTTTATACTTGGAAGCAATTTCTCAGGATACAGGACTTAACCCCCTTGCAAGAACCACAAGAGGTAAGCAGCCTTTACTAAGGTGGCTCTTAGAAGCTTGGCGAAAGTAATGGCCAATTCTGAACAAAGTAGAAGCCTGAGCTCCTGGAGAACAGCAGAGGAAGGAATGCAAAAGCCAAACGAAGTGGTAGCACACTAGAGTGGTTATGTGAGGTCCAAAACCCCACCTTGGGGGCACAGGATACCACATGCTCAGGGGCCATCAGGAATGCACTGGTGAGAGGGGCAGTGACATCCCTAAAGCCAGGGACAGCCTCTTCTGTAGCCCAGGGAGGACAGTAAGTGAGACAGACACTCAGAGGTGGCCTCATTAACAACCACAGGAATGAGTGGGCCCCAGAGTGACAGACCAAGTAGAGGTGCTTAACCTCCACAAATACTATGATGAACCACCAGATTTGAAGGGCAACTAAGGGAGATTTGTTTTCAGGGAGTTTGGAACGAGATAAAAGAACGAGGTGTCCCAAACAGCGATACGGTCAAAAGTACTGCTTATTAACTAAAAAAGAGTAGAGGAGCAGAAGACCAGGGAATTTTCTTTTTCCCAATAAAAACTCCTAATGCCTCATTCAACTCCAACTTCAGACTATTCCCAGTCTGGAAAGAGATGGCTGAGGTCCTGGGAAAGACAATGTGATGACTTGCCCAATACTTCGCAAAGGTACCTATAGCCACTTACTTGGGTGTTTGTACACTGGGAGAAGACTACCCAGACATTTTGATATACACTGGATTCAGGATCTAGTTGACTGATACCTATAAACTGAATGCACCATCACAGTCCCCATCTGACTAGGGACTTATAAAGGCCAAGTTGTAACTCAAGTCCTGGCTGACTGAAATAGGGCTTCTGGTGGGCCTGCTGATCTGCCCAGTGCTCATTTCCTAGCTCCAGGTTTATAATTAGAATCAATGCGGTAGAGTGTCATCTGAGACCCTTGGCCTGCAGTTTCATAGTGAGAAAAACCAAGTGGAAACTTTTGAAATTGTCCCCCACACTGTGGGCAAGATGGTCAGCTGTGATGGTCTGTGTCAGTTCAGTATGGATTATAGTATCCAGTTCATCAAATGCTAAACTGGGTGTTGCTGGGAGGTATTTTTTAGATGTGGTTAACATCTACCATCAGTTGATTTTAAGTAAAGACTACCCTAGTCATTTACGTGAGCCTCATCCAATCAGTTGAAGGCCTTAAGAACAAAACTGATGAAATTCTGTCTGGGTGTGTTGGTGGACGTTTATAATTCCAGTATTTAAGAGGCTGAGACAGGAAGACTACAGGTTCCTGACCAACTTCAGCTACTTAGACCCTTCCCAACATAGTGAAACCCTGTTTCAAAAATATAGGGTTGGGGCCGGACATGGTGGCACAGGCTTGTAATCCTAGTATTTGGGAGGATGAGACAGGAGGATCGTAGGTTCATTGCCAGCCTCAGCTACTTAGTGAGGCCCTTTGCAACTCAGTGAGACCCTGTTTAAATAAAGAGAATAAAAAATAGGGCTGGGGGTATACATCAGAGGTAGAATACCCCTGATATCAATTCCCAATACCACAAAAAAGAAAAAAAATCCTGGGTTCCATCCCCTTACTGAAAAAAACATCTGCCCGTGGACTGCAGTGTTGGCTCCTGCCCTATCAATTTTAAGGCTTACCTAATCAAGCTCTCACAACTGTGAGATCCAATTCTGTCACATATTTTAAAATGCCCATTCAAAATGACTAAGCCAATCGCATGACCCTTACCACAGCCCACCATGGTAACAGATAGACTGCCATTACCATAGACCAGGCAGAATAGACACAAGAGTAGAGTGGCCACAGTGGCTGAGGAGGTGAATGGCAAGGACTACCACTTACCAAGGCTGATCCTGCAAGACTCTTCTGACAGGTAACTTTGCCTACAGGACTCACCATTGGTCTTGCTGAAACTTTCTAATGTCCACACAAAGGACTTCTCTTACCCAACCCTCCTATCTTTCCTCCCTGTCTTCTCCCAATGTCAGACATACATCTTTGTCTGGCAGCTTGCCCAAACTACTCCAGCTCCCCCCCATTCTCCTTTAAGGGAATTTCAGCCCACCAAACTCTGCTTATCTACTTTAGAATGCAAAGTAACACACAGGGTCATCTAACTTAGTGCACTCACTAAGAAGGTTCTGGTCTCCTCTTTTGTAGTGCCAGAAACTTCATTTTAATCATTCAACAGGTCACCAGACAACAGATTTGGTAAAATACTAGTCTTGTCTGTCTTTGTAGAAAGTTTGTTTGTGGGTTTTTTCCTGGCTCTTTAAAAATGGTTTTTAGGCCGGGCGTGGTGGCGCATACTTGTAATCCCCGCACTTGGGAGGCAGAGACAGGAGGCTCCGGCAGGTTCGAAGCCAGCCGCGCGCGCTGGTTTAAGAGACCCTGTTTCCAAATTTAAAAAAATGTAAAAATAGGTCTGGGAGTGTAGCCCAGAGGTAGAAGGGCTTCCAGGAACCCCAGTACCACCAAAAAAAATATATGTGTGTGTGTGTGTGGTTTTTAGCGGATATTTATGAAGAGAGTGATAATGAAAGAAAATCTATGAAAACACACATTTTTACAGAGCTACGTCACACCATTCTTTGGGCCCTCTGCTGGAAAGGTAGAATTATGTCTCAAATAAGGCATTTTTAAATTGTATCCTCTAGTAGTATAAAGGACAGTATTATACCCACTGTGAAATATCTCATACCTGCTTTATGACACATAGTAGCGACCATGCTTTATCAGTTTTTAATGTTACTGTAGAATGTGTTTTCCTCAGATGATTGAGAAGCTAATTAAAAAATGGTACCAGCCGGGCGTGGTGGCACACGCTTGTAATCCCCGCACTTGGGAGGCGGAGACAGGAGGATCGCGCAGGTTCGAAGCCAGCTGCGCTGGCTTAAGAGACACTGTTTCCAAAATTAAATAGGTCTGGGAGTGTAGCCTGGAGGTAGAAGGGCTTCCAGGAACCCAATACCACAAAAAAAAAAAAAAGGTACCAGGTATCTCAACAGTTACACAACTTCGCCAATTTCTGGGGATTCGTGTGTGTGTGTGTGTGTGTGTGTGTGTGTGTGTGTGTGTGTGTGTGTGTATGACCAATACCACCAAAATAAAAAAGGTACCAGGTATCACAACAGTTACACAACTTCGCCAATTTCTGGGGATTCCTCTGTGTGTGTGTGTGTGTGTGTGTGTGTGTGTGTGTGTGTGTGTGTTTTACTGGGGATTTAACCCAGAGGCATTCTGCCTCTAAGCTACAGCCCCCAGTCCTATTTTTATTTCTGAAACAGGGTCTCACTAGGTTGATGAGATTCTCACTACTTGCTGAGGCAAGTAACCACAATCCTGTCTCAGCCTCCCAAATACTAGCATTACAGGTGTACACTACCATGCCCAGCTTTTTAATATTATGTGCTGCACATCTCTAAAACTTTGTTCAGATGACTGTATAACCTAGAAAAATTCTTGCTGCTATTGACGAATAACACGCTGCTATTATTTGTTTTTTTACATAAATGTGTGTATGTGCGTGTATAATCTGAATTTTGGGAAACTTTAGCTGTGCTGTCATCTTTAAAAAAAGTATCCTAGCCGGGCGTGGTGGCGCACGCTTGTAATCCCCGCACTTGGGAGGCAGAGACAGGAGGATCGCGCAGGTTCAAAGCCAGCCGCGCGCGCTGGCTTAGGAGACCCTGTTTCCAAATAAAAATATAAAAATAGGTCTGGGAGTGTAGCCCGGAAGTAAAAGGGCTTCCAGGAACCCCAGTACCACCAAAAAAAAAAAAAAGTATCCTAGTTTGATACTTTTTTTTTACTATATTGAGTTGGCACTGTACAGAAACTAACAGCCATACTGGTCTAGAAACAATTTTTTTTCCATTTATAGAGGAGTAATGCACTACATTAAATAAATATAATCTTTTTGTGTGGGGGGTCTGGGGATGGAACTCAGGGGCATTTGACCTCCAAGCTACACCCCCTGCCATTTTTTATTCTTTATTTTAAAGCAGGGTCTCACTGAGTTGCAAAGGGCCTCACTAAGTAGCTGAGGCTGTCCACAAACTGCGATCCTCAGGTCTCAGCCTCCTGAATGCTGGGATTACAAGTTTGCACCACCACACTCGGCTTACTTATGATCTTATCTCTGTGGGTTTGGTTATATAAACTAACCAAGTATTCTTTCAATAATGGAAACAATTCAGCAAGGGCATTAAATGTTCTGGAAACTTGTTTCTGCCAAACTTGAGACTGACTGATAAGAAAGCTAAGATTCACAATAAAAAGGATATGCTAAACAGACCAAAAATATACAACAGAGCTGACAAATACCAGGAGCAGCTACTTGAAGACTGAACTAAGCCAAGAAGGAACCCCCAGATGAATAGAATCTAAAAATGAAGCTGCCTAGCCAAAAGGTACAAACATCCCAAATGTCCACCTATTTAAAAAAGTGAAGCCAAGCCGGGCGTGGTGGCGCACGCTTGTAATCCCCGCGCTTGGGAGGCAGAGACAGGAGGATCGCGCAGGTTCGAAGCCAGCAGCGCGCGCTGGTTTAGGAGACCCTGTTTCCAAATAAAAATGTAAAAATAGGTCTGGGAGTGTAGCCCGGAGGTAGAAGGGCTTCCAGGAACCCCAGTACCACCAAAAAAAAAAAAAAAAAAAAAAGTGAAGCCAAGCTGAGCGTGGTGGTGCACACTGTAATTCCAGTTATCTGGGAGGCTGAGACAGAAGGATTGCAGATTCGAGACCAGCCTCAGCAACTTAGTGAGACCCTATTTCAAAATACCAGCATTTGGGAGGCTGAGACCAGCGGATCACAGTTCATGGACGGCCTCAGCTACTTAGGCCCTCCGCAACTTAGTGAGACCCTGTTTCAAAATAAATAATAAAAAATAGGGCAGAGGGTGTAGCTCGGAAGTTGAATGCCCCTGGGTTCCATCCCAAGACCCACAAAAAATAAAATTAAAAATAAAAAGTGAAGCCAGATGTGGTGATGCACGCTTGAAATCCCACTACTTGCTTTGTAGTCCCAGTACTTGGAAGATTGAGACAGGAAGATTGCAGGTTAGGTTCATAGCCAGCCTCAGCAACTTAACGAGGCCCTCTGCAACTTAATGAGATCCTGTCTCTAAATAAAATAAAATAGGGCTGGGGTGTAGCTCAGAGGTAGAATGCCCATGGGTTCAATCCTCAGTACCACAAAAATAAATAATAAGAATGTAAAAAGTGATATATCTGTACAAGGGGATATTTTACAGTCATAGAAAGGAATGAAGTCTGAGCCAGGTGTGGTGGCACATACCTGTAGTCCCAAATACTTAGGAAGCTGAGGCAGGGGAATGACTTAAGCCCACAAGTTAGAGACCAACATGGGCAACACAGTGAGATCCACTCTGAAAAACTGAAGTGATAATACATGCTTTGATGTTGGGCATGCCTTGAAAATATACCTACATGTAAAAGAAGCCAGACACAAAAGGTCACCACTGTATGATTCCACTGATATGAAATACTCAGAATTGGTAATTCCACAGAAACAAAAAGCATATTGGTGGTTGCCAAGAACAGGGAAGAAGAAGGAATAGGGAGTTATTGCTTAATGGAAAAACGGTTTCATTTGGGGGTGATGTAAAGTTTGGGTGGTAGTTATACAACCACCCAAACTTTGGTATAAATGTAGCAAATGCCACAGAATTGTTTAAAATGGTTAGTTTTATGTTAGGTGAGTTTCACCTCAAAACACATATAAACAAATGGAAAGAAAAAGATTCAGAGAGGTATCAACCAAAAACAAAAGTATAAAAATCTTTAAAAATTATTTTCAGGCTGGGCATGGTGGCTCATGCCTGTAATCCCTGTACTTGGGAGGAGGAAACAGGAGGATTGTAGGTTCAAGGTAATTTAGCAAGACCCTGTTTCAAAATTAAAAAAGGATTAAGAGGTAGAACACTCCTGGGTTGGGAAGAGAACTGACTAATCTTAAGAATCCTATCAATACACATGATGCTATGGGAATTTATTAACCCACACTTCTTTCATTTTACCTGCCAGCTGGAAAGGTTGGTCTAAACATTCACCACAAAGACTAGAATTGTCAGGTATTTTCCTTCCTGACAATTTCATCTCAAATTGGAGTATATAGTTTCAAGTGCCATATTTATGAACCAAAACTTTTTGACATATGCTCTGGTACCAAGAGTATTCCCAGGGACAATGGATCATGCTAAAAAAAATCTAGGATGTCTGGCTATTAAAACTACAGTCATGCCTATAATCCCAGTACTTGGGAGGCTAAGAAAGGAAGATGGTAGGCTCAAAGCCAGCCTCAGCAACTTAGTGATGTCTCAACAACGCAGTGAGACCCCATTTCAAAATTAATACAATAAGCCAGGCGTGATGGCACATGCTTGTAATCCCAGCATTTGGGAGGCTGAGACAGGAGGATTGGGTTCACAGACAGGCTCAGCTACTCAGTGAGGCCCTCTGCAACTCAGTGAGACCCTGTTTCAAGATAAAGAATATTGCCGGGCGTGGTGGCGCACGTTTGTAATCCCCGCGCTTGGGAGGCGGAGACAGGAGGATCGCGCAGGTTCGAAGCCAGCCGCGCTGGCGTAAGAGACCCTGTTTCAAAAATATAAAATAGGACTGGGAGTGTAGCCCTGAGGAAGAAGGGCTTCCAGGAACCCCAGTACCACCAAAAAAAAAAAAAGATAAAGAATAAAAAAATAGAGCTGGGGGGGTGTCGCTCAGAGGTAGAATGCCCCTGGGTT
The DNA here is from genome assembly GCF_963383645.1 of Muscardinus avellanarius. Lineage (NCBI taxonomy): Eukaryota > Metazoa > Chordata > Mammalia > Rodentia > Gliridae > Muscardinus > Muscardinus avellanarius. The sequence goes on from NC_137792.1 coordinate 76,650,852, forward strand.
CCAACCCCAGTGCCCCCCCCAAAAAAATTAACACAATAAAATAAAATAAAATAGGACTGAGAGTGTAGTTCAGAGGTAGAATGACCCTGGGTTCAATCCCTAGTTCCACACACAAAAAAACAATAAAAACCTACAGCCTTAAGAAATCTGTTATGCAAGGGATTAAAAGAAGTCAACTCCAGAGATTTTATAAACAGAAATATTTAAAGAAGAACTGAATTTGATTACTTTTATAGACCAGTTCATTTTCAAAACCCCAAGCAGCTGGGCCAGGCTTCAGTGTCGCCTGCGGTCACTGGGATTAGAGGACTCGCACTCCCGGGAGTGATGAGCCTTTTTATGCCTATGGGATTTATCTCGGCTCCTACTTCTACTTCTGTAACCCCGGCCCTCAGAACGCCCACTGTGCCGGCTTGAGTGTGGGTCTGAGCTGCGCCCTCTGTCCCTATCCCTGCACTTTTCTTCTCTTGCCTCCCTCCTGCTTGAGGATTTGTGCTCATGCTTGGGTTTCTCCTTCTTCGGCTCCCTCTCTGGATGCTCGGCTCTTCCACTGTAGAAAGTCCTAGCTTCAGGGGAGCCTGGGTAGTGCTTCCCCCCCTCTCTGGACCCGGCTTTCTGAACCTGCTCTGAGATCTTGCTGCTGTGCTTCCTAGGGGTAGGATCATCCTTTTCCTTTATCATTTTGCTTCTAGGAGATGAAGAGGACGGCTGCTCTTCTTGTATCTCCCGGTTAGTCTTCTCTTTGTCTCTTTTTTTTTTCTTTTTTTCCTTTTTGTCTGGAGGCAAAAGGGAAAACATTTAAAAACAATGTCCCCCAAAAGTGCCTTTCTGCCAAGTATGCTGGCATATGCCCGTAATCCCAGGACTTGGTAAACTGAGACAGAAGGATCTCAGGTTTGAGCAACATAGACTCAGCAACTTAGTGAGATTCTTTCAAAATAAAAATTAAAATAGGGCTGGGATGTAGCTTAGACGCTCCTGGGTTCAGGTTTAATCTCCAGTAAAATACACACACACACAAACACACACACACACACACAAACACACACACACACAGCCTTTTTTCAAGCATCAACTGAGATGTTATAGTTCTGAAGTGCTCACATGCTGATATGGAGAATGTGCTTAAGAAAACCCTCCCTGGAAGCGGAGTGAAGTAGTCACAAGCTATGCCTCCAGGAAAGTACCACCAAGGAGCCAATGCTGATGTCTGCCACCCTTTACATGTCCAGGTGCTGCACTGCAAGGCAACCCATAGCCTCAACTATCTCCTTAAAGACACTACCTCCAAATACAGTTACATTCTGAGGTACTAGGAGTTAAGACCTCAAAGTCATCAATTTGTGGGGAGGCACAATTCTGCCCCTACCACTAGCCTTCTACTGACACCTCTCATTTCCCAATTAAAATGAGGATTCCCCATTAGGTAGGAAGACTGTTTCAAAATAAAAAATAAGCTGGGTGCGGTGGCACATGCCTGTACTTTCACTACTTGGAAGGCTGAAACAGGAGGATTGCAATTTTGAAGACAGCCTCAGCAAGCTGTGAGACTCTCAGCAACTTTTGCTCACTGCTTGTCTCACGAGCAGAAGTCTTACAAGTAGTAAGACTCTTTTTCAAAAAAATAAAAATAAAAATAAAAAGGGGCCTGGGGATGTAGCTTGAAAGCAGAATGCTCCTGGGTTCAATCTCAGTACCACCAAAAATAATGAGCAGTCCCTCACCTCCCCTTTCACACTTATCCAATATCCCCAGATACTAGGAAGAACAGATGCTAAGACAAGAAGCTTCTCTTAGGTCCTAACGTTTCACCTTTTTTCTGCTTTTTTGTGGATTTTTCATCTTCAGAAACCTCAGATGAACTTGGTGGGGGGGTGTTAGCCCCACAGCCCTTCTCCTGGAGCATTTTGGTCACATCATCCACTTCTTCGGAGTCCTTAGGAGCCCGATAATTAGAAACATGGTCCACACGGATAGTTCTTCCTTTGATCTAGTAAGAGAGACAATGCTTCAGCAAAGACAGCCATCATATTGAACTATTTGTACCCAAACTGTGACGAAGCATGGTGTGAACTGCATCCATTACCTTTTTACTAATTCTGTTTCTGGGTAAACCATTAAAGTAAAACTGTTCAACTGGTATATTACAGAACATATATCTAAAATTTTTCTTGTGTGGTACTAAAGATTGAACTCAGGGCACTCTACCTCTGAGCTACACCTCCAGCCCTATTTTATTTTTTATTTTCAAACAGAATCTAAGTTGCCGAGGGCCTTATTAGTTGAGCCTAGCTTTGAACCTGCAGTCCTTCTGTCTCAGTCCCCCCAAACACTGGGATCACAAGCCTGCACAAACATGCCACATGTCATCAAAATTGCCAAGATCCAATGTGCTAGGTCACAGGAGTCTTAAGACAGATATACATGACTATATGCTACATTATGAAGCCATGACAAAGCCTCAAGTCCCCTTGCACAGAACAATATGGAAGAGAAGTGTTTGCTAGTCTTTTTAGTCTCTAGTACACTGGAGATGAGGATGGAAGGGGAGAACGGAAAGGTGAAAAATACGGGCCTGAATGGGGGCTATGACACCCATGCTCCTGAGAAGACAGTTTGTTAACAGATGGGAAAAAGGAACAAGTCCCAGCAGGGCCATGAGCTGACAGAATTATTTCTTAGAATCACTTCCGGACCAGTTTGTCTCCACACCTCCGCAGCTCTCACAACAAACTCACTTGATCATTAATGACCCTGTGCCTATGGGGATCAAGTGACAAATGAAATCTAACTCCTACACACAGAAAAAGGCCAACTAGATCCTAACAGTGATCACACTTACCTTGATCCCATTAAAATTGTCAACAGCCAGAATTGTGCTCCTCTGGTCTTCATAGCAAAGAAAACAGAATCCTTTGGATTTCCCAGTCTTCTTATCTCTCACAAGATTAATGTTAACAACCTCTCCATATCTGTTTATTTTATAAAAGAGACACTGTTGACTTAAAATGCAAAAACACTGAGATTAATGATAAAACAATAGTCAAATAATAGTCTATATAGGTGACACATCTAGAACAAGATTAAAAGGAAATGTTGAAAATAAAGTTGGACAAGAATACAGCAGGGACATCCAACATAAAAACGGGTGGCAGCTGGGCGTGGTGGCGCACGCTTGTAATCCCCGCGCTTGGGAGGCGGAGATAGGAGGATCGCGCAGGTTCGAAGCCAGCCACGCTGTTTGAAGAGACCCTGTTTCCAAAGAAAAATATAAAACAGGTCTGGGAGTGTAGCCCAGAGGTAGAAGGGTTTCCAGGAAACCCAGTACCACAAAAAAAAAAAAGGAAAAACTGGGTGGAAGACAAGGTACACACTTATAATCCCAGTACTTGGGAGGCTGATACAAGAGGATTTCGAGTTCATGGCCAGCCTCAGCAACTTAGCAATACTCTGTTTCAACATAAAAATAAGATAGGGCTGGGGGTGTTATTTGGAGGCAGAAGGCCCCTGGTTCAATCCCCAAGACCACAAAAAAGAAAAAAACTGGGTGGCAAGATAGAAACATTACATGGGACTAAGAGGGTTATAACCCTCTTAGTTATATAAAGTGGATCATGTTGACAGTGGCATATATTCACACAGTACTTGGTGCCCTTCCCCCTTCCACTTCCCCTTTTCCCTCCCTTCCAATATTGAGTGTCCAGGTTAACAATTTTATATTCACATGTATACACAAATTCAAATGTAGCTTTTCCATTAATTCACCTCAGCCTTCTTCCTCCCCTACTGTTTCTTTCTGGCTTTGCTGAGGTTTCTCCTCCATTATCTGGAGTCCCTCTTGTATCCCTAATATTCCTTAGCTTGAGCATATTAGAGAAAACATATGTACCTTCTCTTTCTAATCCATTCATCTGTTATCCAGAATATACAAAGACCTCAAAAAACTACACTAGCAAAAAAAAAAAAAACCAATTAAGAAATGGGCAACTGAATTGAATAGACACTTCACAAAAGAAGAGATACAAATGGCCAAAAGATACATGAAAAAAATGTTCCACATCATTAGCAATCAGGGAGATGTAAATCAAAACTACACTGAGATTCCATCTAACCCCAATCAGAGTGGCAAGCAAAAAGAAATCAAGTAACAACAAATGCTGGTGAGGATGTGGGGAAAAAGGAACTCTTTTACACTGTTGGTGGGAGTACAAACTAGTTCAGCCACTATGGAGATCAGTGTGGAGATTCCTTAGAAAACTGGGAATGGAATCCACCATATGATCTGGCTATACCACTCCTGGGTATCTTTCCAAAGGGATTGAAATCAGAGAACTACAGTAACATATGCATACCCATGTTCATAGCAGCACAATTTACAATGGCCAAAATATGGAACCAACCTAGGTCTCCTCCATCAACAGATGAATGGATTGCGAAATTACTTTATATTTTAAAAGGTCCTAAAATATAACAAAGGTTTATGCATCAATTAAGAAATCAAAATATTTTAAAAACTATCATAAATACAAAAAGAAACAGAAAGTATGGGAGATTTTAACATGCCCTTTTAAGATTATAATAGAGTTGACAGAAAACAAAAATCAAAAGAAAATAAAATATATACACAAACATAAAATAAGAGTAATTCTATTAACAAATATTAATGTCAGACTAGTAGGTATTTTTTAATCCTACAAGGAAATGACTATTCAAGAGTTCACAAAACATATATTAAAACTGACTACAGATTAGGAATCAAAGTACATCTCAATAAACTCCAACTCAGACTCCAATCGCAATTTCTAATTACAATGTTATAAAGCTATAAATAATATTTTAAACAAAAAAATCCTACTAATTAAAACTCTAAACCTACTCTCCCAGCTAACAATTAGATGAAACAAAAAGTGAAACAAAACAAAGAAAAAAATTCAATGGTAAACCATTTAAAGAGCATAACTGAGAATATATACCAAAATATATGAGATGTAACTAAAGCCACACTCAGAAAAACTGTAGTTTCAAAAAATTCTTATTATTTAAAAAGTGAATATAAAAGCAAGCAAGGTATGACTCATGCTTGTAATCCTAGTAGAAAAGAGGATCATATGTTCAAGGCCAGCCTCAGCAACTTAGCAAGATACTCTTTCAAAAATAAAATAGGGAGACTTCCGGGAAGATGGCGACCGAGAAAAGCGGGGCTTAAGAGTCCCGCTAACAACCAATCTCCATTACCACAAAAAAGCGCCTTTCATAGCCAGAAAACACCATCACCAGAAAAACAAAAAAAAACCACCAGGCTCCAGAGAGAAAGCGGACTGAGAACAGAGCTCAGGGCCACAGAGGAGACACACGCGCCCGAGGACGCGGCAGCAGCGCCATACTGCCGGCGGCAGCGGCGAACTCAACGGACGGCTACAGCAAGCCAGGAGAGCCGCTGCGCAACAGCCAGGCGGGATCTTTTGGCGCAGACAGCATTTAAAGCTCCCAGTGGCTGAGCTCAGCACACGCTGCAGGGATTCAGAGTGGAAATCAAAACCAGAGAAGAAAAAATACGCCAGCCTCATGGCCGAGGGCGTGGCAGAGGCGCCATATTGCCACCGGCGGCGGCAGCAGCAGTGAATTCACCGAGTCCAGTACAGCTACATCTGCGTACTCAATAACAGTGAGTCAAATTGCGGGCCACAGAGGAGAAATCGCAGTATTGGGCCTCCTGGGACTTGACCCAGTGAGGGAGTGGTGGTGGCAGAGATATCACACCATAGGAGAGCGTGCAATCTGGCACCCCCCATAGTTTAAAGCAGCCTCTATCGACTCCCTGGGTCGGAGACTCTGTGATACAACCCAGTAAAGGAGTAGTGGGGTCTGAGATAATACAGACTCGAGATCCAGAGCACCTTAAGTGAAGCCATAGTGACCCAAGGGAAGAACCCAGAGAAGGCACAAACCTCCGAAATCATGGGAAAGAGGAATAACACTGGAGCAATGAATGTGCACAACTCCACAACATCAGAACCTGATAAAACAGAAAATCAGAGATTTCTAGAAGATCAAATCAGGAAAATAACTGTAGAAATAATAGAGGTGCTTCGAAAAGAACTCAGAGAGAGCCAAAAAGAGATAAAGGATGCAATTAATGAAGTCAAGGCCTCAATTCAAAGCACAAACAACCGATTAGACCACATGGAGAACAGAATCTCGCTCTTAGAAGATGAGCAATCCAAAAATGAATGCATAGTTTCTAATCTAGAAAAAAATATCCAACAGCAGGAATCTGACATTGAAGAAATATGGGCCCATCTTAAGAGAGCTAACCTAAGAATAATTGGAATAGAGGAGGGAAAAGAAAGTGATACCAAAGGGATCAACAATCTCTTCAAGGAAGTAATAGCAGAAAATTTTCCAAATATAGAACAAGAGGTTGATACACAGATCCAGGAAACTTATAGAACTCCCTTTATACAGGATCGAAGAAGAGGATCCCCACGCCATATAATTGTCAAAATGACCAATGTGGAAGCCAAGCAGAGAATCTTAAAGGCAACAAAAACAAAGGGCCAAGTGACATTCAGAGGCAAACCAATTAGAATCACTCCAGACTTCCCAAACCAAGTCATGAGAGCCAGAAGGGCTTGGAGTAAGATGAATTCCAAACTCTGAAAGAAAACAACTTTCAGCCAAAAATTTCCTACCCAGCAAAACTTTCTATCAAATTAGATGGAGAAATAAGAAGCTTCCATGACAAACAGAAACTGAAGGAATTTATGTCTTCAAAACCAGCGCTAGAGAAAATACTCAAAAAGATTAACTACAAAGAAGAAATAGGTAACACTCACCAGAACCAGAGAAACAAGAGTTTCCATCCAACAGACAACTAAGATTGGTTATCTGTGGAGATTCATTATTTATGTTAGTCTTTTACCTATCTCTAAGTTGTATTGTTTGCCTTTATTGTTGTTAATTTTTAGGATTTCTAGTTGGAATATTAATATACCTTCAGATATAGCATTTGGAAATATTTTATCCAATTCTATTAGTAACTTTTAACTCTGTTTACATTGTCTTTGGATATACAATATTTTCTTTTATTTTTTAGGGAGTTTGTATATTCTTCTGTTGCCTGTGCCATTGAAATCATATCCAAGAAATCACTGCCAATTTCAATGTTGTGAGGTTTTATGACCCAGATTTTCTTCTGAAAGTTTATAGTCTTAAGATTTATATTTAGGTCTTTTATCTATTTTGAGTTAATACTTGTATATGGGATTAGGTAAAGGTCCAATTTTATTCTTTTCCATGTAATTATTATTTTTCAACAATATTTAGTTAAAATATTATTATTTCTACCACCAAATGTTCGTGGAAACCTTGTCAAAAATAACTTGACAATATAGGGAAGAATTTAGCTCTAGGCTTGTATTTAACTCCAATGGTTTATATATCTGCCTTTAGAACAGTACTACACTGTTTCAATTATTGTAGCTTTATATGGTTTGAAATCAGAAAATATATATCTGCTAGCTTTGTTCTTTTTCAAGATCGTTTTGGGTATCTAGAATCCATATTCCATATTAGGATAGATTTTTTTCTGAAAAATAAATATATAAATATATGATAGTTTCACCTAAAAAAAACAGAAAAAAATATGCTCTTGTAAGAAAGAAAGCAAAAAGAAATATTGAAATGCTATCTTTAAATCATCAAACACTTGGTATCAGACAAATGAAACTGTTATGTGAGATTATCATTTTTAATTTTGGATAAATTGCTATAATACTAGATGTCAACCACTAAGCCAAGCATGGGAAGGAGGGATGGGGAGAGAATGGGGTGGGTATCGGGTGGGGGCTGACTGGGCGATGTGTGCATGTATGTCTACAAAAGTTTGTATCCCACTATGATGTATGAATACAGTGCACCAATAAAATAAAATTAAAAAAATAAATAAATAAATAAATAAATAAATAAATAAATAAATAAAATAGGGCTGTATGTGTGGCTCAAAGGTAAAATGCCACTGTGTTCAATCCTGAGAACCTCCCCGCCCTCTACACACACACACACACACAAGCCAGGACTGATGATTGATGATGCACACCTGTAATCCTGGTACTTGAGAGGCTGAGACAGGAGTATCACAGGTTTGCAACCAGCCTCGGCAACTTAGTGAGGCCCTCTGCAACTTAGTGAAACCTGGTTTCAAAATAAAAATAAAAAAGCTGGGTGTTGTGGTGCACACTTGTAATCATAGTACTTGGGAGGCTGAGACAAGAGGATCCAGGTTTGCAGCCAGCCTCTGCTACTTAGTGAAGCCCTCCTCAACTCAGTGAGACCCTGTTTCAAAATACAGAATAAAAGCTGGGCGTGGTGGCGCACGCTTGTAATCCCCCGCTTGGGAGGCAGAGACAGGAGGATCGCGCAGTTCGAAGCCAGTCGCGCGCTGGCTTAAGAGACCCTGTTTCCAAATAGAAATGTAAAAATAGGTCTGGGAGTAT
>NC_137792.1:76659546-76781546 GCF_963383645.1 Muscardinus avellanarius
AGCCCGGAGGTAGAAGGGCTTCCAGGAACCCCAGTACCACCAAAAAAAAAAAAAAAACAGAATAAAAAAATCAGTCTGGGGGTGTAGTTCGGAGGCAGAATGCCCTGGGTTCAATCTCCAGCACCACAAAAATAAATAAATAAATAAATAAATAAATAAATAAATAAATAAATAAATAAATAAAATAGGACTGGGGGTGTAATTTGGAGGTAGAATGCCACTGGGTTCCATCCTCAGGATCACAAAAAAAATAAAAATAAATTTTAAAATATTTAAAAAATTAAAAATATAAAAATAAAGGACTGGGAGTGTAGCTCATAGGTAGAATGTCCCTGGGTTTGCTGTGGCGCACATTTGTAATACCAGTACTTGGGAGGCTGAAATAGGAGGATCGCTCAGGTTCAAAGCCAGCCTCAGCTACTGAGCAAGGCTCTCAGAAACTTAGTGAGACCCTGTTTCCAAATAAGATATGCAATAGGTCTGGGAATGTAGCCATGGGTGGGAGAGGAGAAAGCCCCTGGGTTCCATCCTCAGTATCACCAAAAAAAAAATGTCCTTGGGTTCAATTCCCAGTACCATAAATAAGCAATAAGTAAATAAACAGGCAAACCTAGTGAAAACAGATGGGCATTAATAAAGATGAAAGCAAAAATTAAACAGAAAAAAGCCTACTTTGTTCCTTATAAAATGATAATAAGTTCCAGATCAGTTAAAACTTTATAAATTAAAAATAAAGTCCTAAAAAATAAAATAGGAATTGATAGATATATTACATGATCACATGCATGCACCTGGACCCAAAATCTAGCCTCTCACTTAACAGAAAACACCAGAGGTGATTTAACTAAGTTTGTAAGTTATCTAACAGTGTATTAGCAGTATAGGCTAATGGGATTAGATAAAACAGATATAAGGAATGGAAAAGAAAAAGTAAAATTATCCCTGTTTGCAGATTAGATGTGATATCATACATATCAAACCAAACAGATTCAATGATCAACAATGACAAAAACAGTACAATTCAGTAAAGTAACAAAATACAGATAAAAATACACTTAGCAACAATGTAAGAAAGCCTAAACATTTAAAAACTCCTAAAACATACAAACATAAATTTGAACAGATATAGATTAATATGTATTAATGTGGATTCAGCTACTTAGTGAGGCCCTCTGCAATTTACTGTTACAAAATAAAGCATAAAAAATCAGGCTAATTATTAATAACAAAGAACTTGTTATTAATAACAAGTTATTAATAACAAAGGACTCAATCACATAAAGATATCAAATTATTCCTGCAGGAAATAAATTTAATGTAATCCCAATAAAATATAAGTTTTTTTCATTTGGCCTGGTGCTGGATAGGCTGATTTTAAAATTCCTATGAAAATACAATAACATGTAAGAATATCTAGGAAAATCTAAAGTAAATAAGATCATGAATAACTCTAAGATATTAAACATACTGAAAAGCTTCTGCAAATAACTAGTGTGGTACTGGCAAATGAAGACAGAAAAAGCTAGGCATGGCGATGGACACCTGTTATCCCAGTACTTGAAAGACTGAGACAAGAGGATCGCAGGTTCCAGACAAATTGGTGAGATTCTCAGCAACTTAGAGAGAATCTGTCTCAAAATAAAAAATAAGCCGGGCGTGGTGGCGCACGCTTGTAATCCCCGCGCTTGGGAGGCAGAGACAGGAGGATCGTGCAGGTTCGAAGCCAGCCGCGCGCGCTGGCTTATGAGACCCTGTTTCCAAATAAAAAAGTATAAAAAATAGGTCTGGGAGTATAGCCCGGAGGTAGAAAGGCTTCCAGGAACCCCAGTACCACCCAAATAAATAAATAAATAAATAAATAATAAAAAATAAAAAGGGCTGGGAGTATATGAAGTAGAAGGCCCCTGGGTTCAATGTCTGGTACAAAAACCCAACAAAGATAAGCCAAAAATACAAAACAATGCAAAGAAAGAAACTCAAGCATATTAGAAGAAATTAGTATATGATAAAGAGTGGCAACCCTATTTTCTAAGGAAAAATAGACTGTGTGTGAGCGCGCGCGCACGCACTGAGGATTGAACCCAGAAGCATTCTGCCTCCCAATTTGTGTGTGTGTGGTACTGGGGGTGGAACCCAGGGGCTTTTCTACCTCCAGACTATATCCTCATACCTATTTTATACTTTATTTTGGAAACAGGGTCTCACTAAGTTGCTGAGAGCCTCACTCAGTAGCTGAGGCTAGCTTCGAACCCGTGTGATCCTCCTCTCTGCCTCCCAAGCGCTGGGATTACAAGCGTGTGCCACCATGCCTGGCCCCTAGCCTGATTTTTTATGCTTTATTTTGTAACAGTAAATTGCAGAGGGCCTCACTAAGTAGCTGAATCCACATTAATACATGACAAAGCATAATAATAATACATAACTAAGACATAATTACTGGGTGTGGTGGTGCGTGCCTGTAATCCTAGTACTTGGGAGGCTGAGACAGGAGGCTCTCAGGTTAGATGACAGCCTCAGAAACACTATAGTGAGTCTCTGTTTTGAAATCATACAGGGCTGGGGATGTTATAGTTCAGAAGTAGAATGCCCCTGGCTTCAACTTCACCAGGAATATAGCCAGCAGGAAGCTGGGTATGGTGGCTCACCCTTATCATCCTAGTACTTGGGAGGCTCAGACAGGAGGACTGCAGGTTCAAGGACAGCTTCAGCAATGCAGCAAGACTCTTAGCAACTCAGAGAGACCCTGTTTCAAAATAAAATATAAGCCAGGCATGGTAGTACACATTTGTAAACTCAGTATTTGAGAGGCCAAGACAGGAGGATCACAGGTTCATGGACAGCCTCAGCTACTTAGTGAGTTAGTGAGGCCTTCTGTAATTCAGTGAGACCCTTTTTTATTTATTTATTTATTTATTTATTTATTTATTTTGGTGGTACTAGGGTTCCTGGAAACCCTTCTACCTCCGGGCTACACTCCCAGACCTATTTTTTATATACTTTTTTATTTGGAAACAGGGTCTCTTAAGCCAGCGCATGCGCAGCTGGCTTCGAACCTGCGTGATCCTCCTGTCTCTGCCTCCCAAGCACGGGGATTACAAGCATGCGCCACCATGCCCGGCTATGAGAGACCCTTTTTTAAAATAAAGTATAAAAAATAGAGCTGCAGTTGTAGCTTGGAGGTAGAATGCCCCTCGGTTCCATCACCAGTTCTGAAAAAAAAAAAAAATATATATATATATATATATAACACACACACATATGGTGGTAATGTAGCTCAGAAAGATAGATTGCCCCTGGGTTCAATCCCAAGCCTAAGAAAATATTTATATTAAAATATTTTATATTAAATATTTTATACTATATATCATATATAAGTATAAAATATTTTTACATTTATAGAACTTTTATATTTATAAAATATCTTTATATTAAAATTTTAAAAAGGGCTAATATCCTTACTACATAAAGGACTCTTGTTAAAGAGGGCCAGTTGTGGTGTCTCATACTTGTAATCCCAGTATTTGGGAGGATGAGATACAAGGACACAAGGATTACAAATTTACAAATTTGAGGCCAGCCTCAGCAATTTGGCAAAACCCTACTTAAAAAAAAAAAAGCCAGGCATGGTGATGCACGCTTGTAATCCCAGTATTTCGGAAGTTCAAGGAGAGCCTCAGTGGGACTTTCATCAATTTAGCAAGATCCTGTTTAAAAATAAAAATAAAAAATAAGGCTGGGGGTATAGCTCGGAAGTAGAATGCCCCTGGGCTCAATACCAATACCACAAAAAATAAAATAAATGAATAAATAAATAAGTAAGTAAGGTTGAGTGTAGCTCAGCATTAAAGCACCCCGGGAGGGAGGGAGGGAGGGAGGGAGGGAGGGAGGGAGGGAGGGAGGGAAGGATTAATGAGCTGTGAATTTATGAAAAGATGCTTAACCTGAATGATGATGACATAAAGGCAAAGTAAAATAGTAACAGGAAGCTATCTGGCAAATATTTATAAAATAGCTTAAGAATGCTAACATACTGGGCCTGTATTTCTCTTTGACTAAGGAAACCACTGTGAGTATATACAAAGATTTATATCCTACAATGTATAATGCAATGTAATTTATATTGGCAAAGCACTGGAATAATGCCTAACATTAATAAAAAGGAGGATAAAAAAGGGCCAGAATTTAAGCAGTTTTTTCTAAAAATACATTATACATTCTTCTTTGTACATTTTTGCCTGTGTGTGTGTGTGTGTGTGTGTGTGTGTGTGTGTGTGTTGCTAGGGATTGAATCCAGAACCTCACACATATGATGCAGGCACTCTACCATTAAGCTATCCCCTGAGTCCTAGATGCTCTTTAATAATTACACATTAACTTTATAACTAAAGAAAGTAATTTTTGAAAGCTTTTACCAGTCGCAAGAATATAGAATTATAATACACACATACACAGCTAATCACCACTCGATATAAAACAAAAACAGGTCAAGCCAGAAGGCTGGATCCAGTAGGCATACCACAAAGAAGTAGGAATTGCTCCCTGGAGATGCCAAGGCCTTCAGGGCCTGTTGACTATGAGGCCACTCTTTAGCTCTGGGCTCATGTGTCAGCTGCCTGACCCCTCTCTTACCCAGTGCCACTCTCAGTATGAGATGTCAACACCCTCTCTCACCAGGTGCTACCTGTCATCATCTCATAGCAGAATGAAGGACATACAGGTCTCCTATTCATCAGCCTGTGAATCTCAACCCCTGGGTAAAGAGAATGGCTCTACTCATGAACCTCACACTCAGCTAGAAATGAAGAAAGCAAACTACCACCTAAACCTTCTGGGTTTTTAGCCCCAATTCCTCTGTTTGTCCTAATCCTACAATGCCACACAGATGAGGTCCTAGAGGGCCCCGTGATAATGAACTACTCTATTTTTTAGGAGCCCAACAGGGTAGGCCAACATGGTATCTTCCTGGAAGTCCTACTCTGTTCCAGTTCAGGCCCCATTTGAATAAGGCTTGGTGAGAAATAACAGAAACAGACCAGAATCCCCAGGATAGCCTCCCAAATTATCCAGTATCTGGGATCTTCCACATGGGGATGCTATCAAACTATATCCTGGGACTAATTAGAATAAAGCAGAATAGAGCAGAAGCTCCACACAGGAATATCATGAAGCCTACAATTAAAATGGCTTTTTATGTCACACAATGCTTTACAGAAGCAAACTCCTCCATCAACCAAGGAGGCAGGTAATAAACTTGGACTTACTGTGAGAACACACAGATTATGTCCCCTTCTGTCAGTTCATAAGGAAGCCCTCCTAGAAGAGAAAATCATGTTATGGTTCAACAAAAAATTAACCAAGTATCTACAGTATATTACATGCTAGGTCAGGCACTGGGGATGCACTGGGCTTACTCTTTGGGAGTCTGAGACAGGAGAATAGCAGGATTGAGGGCAGCCTCAGCAAGTAGGGAGACTCTCTGCAATCTAGCAAGACCCTACTTCAAGACAAAAATAAAAAGGGCTGAGGGGAGTAGAATGCTCAGAAGTAGAACGCCCCTGGGTTTGATTCCCAGTACCACAAAACAAAAGAGCAAGCCATAGGTCTTACCCTCTCAGAAATCAGGCTGATGTAACTATTTATGTGTGTATTATAAGCATAAAATATAAAGTGCCAGCAGAACAGAAAAAGAAGTGATTAATTCTGAATGCAAAGATTAGAGTCACCACAACCAAACTAATTTGATCATTCTGTCCTACTGACATCCCAAATCCTACAGACAAGTTTCCACCGCCAAACTCTGCTTCTACAAACACATCAGTTTAAATGTCACTATTAACCCCACCTATACATAAGGATTAAAAAGGCAATTGTTAAGTATTTCATAGGAAACCATTTCCCCTCCAAGTGTTTCTTTTCTCATACTTAAAATAGGGATATAAGGGATTACTGCTTTAAGAATTAAATAAAACAATGCATATAAAGCACTTAGCACAATGCCTGGTCAAGCAAACATTTTGAAAAGTCAAACTGTAGAATTACTGGTTGTAACTCAAAGTAAAAATAGAAATGGTAGGGTATTATGGCCATGAACAGAAGGCAAAAATAAGTAGAGGAGGGAAATTAATTCTGAGGGAAGAGAAATAGGGCAAGGCAGTTATTTGTAATATGGCCAAATCCCATAGTTCTGGCACTTGCTAGCTATGTGACCTTAAGGAAAAGTCCATTAATTTATCTGCATCTCAGTTTCCTTAGCCGTATGAGTGGGCAGGTGTGAAAGATATAACAACGGTCTCTTAGAAATCAAGTGGCAGAAGTGAATAGTATCTCCCTGGAGCACTGAGTGGCATGGAGAACAAACCAAAATGAGTGAGATAAGGAAAACTAATTCAAATTCACAGGCAGACAGAATCTACGAGTGGGCGATTAAGTGGCAGGGAAAAGTGATGGGCGGGAGTGCTGAAACGATCACAAGCATGCCAAGAGACTCTGAGGAGCATTGCCAAAAACAGATGCGGATCTCACCCAGAAAGATCCAAGCGCTGTCCTTGTACTCGGAGTGCCAGGATACCTTCTCAGCCACCCCAAGCTGGACTTCTCGCTCATTCAGCTCGTTGATCAGCTTCACTTTAGTTAAAGGGCTGCACGAGGGACAGAAAAAGCGACCAAATTCAACCCAGCCTGAGTTAGGAGAGAACAAATCTAGGGGACCAGACACTCTAGTTTCTGGAAACCTCCCGCCCCCTGACCGTGCAGACGCCATACCACCCCAGCCCCTGGCAGCCCACTCCCTCTTCCTCAGCGGGAAACACAATCCTTACTTCATTTTTGCAGATCCCCGCCAGGCACCTAAACATCCATTACTGAGGGGGGGAGGTGCGCAGCGCATGCGCAAGCCTGTGCGCATGCGCAATCTTGTACGCACGCGCAAGACTGTGCGCACGCGCAAGACTGTGCGCACGCGCAATCCTGTACGCACGCGCAATCCTGTACGCACGCGCAAGCCTGTACGCATGCGCGACTAGTATTCAGTGCGCGCCTCATGCGCATGCGCTTCTCGTACGCAAATGTGCAGCTGGTACGCATGCGCGGCTCGTACGCGTGCTCAATCCCAGCGCCGCGAGCCTGATGAGGTAGCTGAACCACGAGCTGAATTTGGCGCATTCGCCCTGGGGCAAAAGCGGTTTCTCAGGCTTGATGGCATTTGATCCTCTTCAGAGATTTTCTCTAATTTGTTGAAATTTTCTTCATGCCTGAGCACCAGCTTAGTTCACTACAGGACCACCTCTTTGCTCCCGGATAATGCTTGCCACTGATTAGTTTTGCTCTAAATGGTTGCTGAATGAACACTGAATAAGGTGGTTGATGCGACTTAGTTTCATTCTAAAGCCCCACTCGGATTTTCACTCTCAGTTGGCTGATCAAAAACAGCCCCATCACAGTATACCTGTTCAGGAGTTCAGAGAAAAAAAAAAAATGAAGAGCATAGGTGAAAGAGTCAGTCTTCTGTCCCTCAAACCACAATGCATAGGACGCTGACATTGTGACTATAGATTCGATTAAATTCCACAGATTTGTATCATAGAGCTGCAACTCTCCTTCTGTTCCTCCTCCTCTTTCTGCTCCTCCTCCTTTGCCAGTATTGGAAAATTGCTTAATTGAACCGCACCACACCCCCAGCCCTATTTTATTTTGTATTTGGAAACAGGGTCTCTAAGTTCCTGAGAGTCTCGGTAAGTTGTTGAGGCTGTCCTCAAACCTGTGGTTTTCCTGTCTCACCTTCCAAGTACTGGAATTACAGGTGGGTGCCACCACACCTGGCTCAACATTATCTTTTTCTGTAGTCACTCCCCAAGCTGAATGGGAGGTAATAATAATAATAATAATAATTTGTTAATAGCTATCAGCTGGGTGCCTGTAATTCCAGTACTTGAGAGTCTGAGTCAGAAGCATGAAAATAGTCTCACGAACTTAGTGAGACCCTGTTTCAAAATAAAAGTCTGTGGGTGTAGCTCAGTGATAGAATGACTCAGGGTTCAATCTCAAGTAAGATAAAAATATATTAATTGCTACCAATTGTGTATGTAATTAGCTAAAAGATCCTAGATAATGAACAAGCAAATTGTTTATATTAGTGCATTGTAGTCATACATCTTAATGGGGTATAAGCCCTTACCTAATTCTCATCCCTTTCCCTTCTTCCTCCCTCCTTCTGATGTTTGGCTTACTGATTGACTTTGCTATGTTTCTGAATGTATATCATGTACATTAGGGAATTTTCCTCTTCCTCTCTCCCATTCCCCTCAGTTAGGTCACCTTATTTTGTTTTGTTTTGTTTTTTTGTTTGTTTGGTTTGGGGGAGGGGTTGAGGGGTTGTTTTTTTTTTTTTTTTTAAACAGGGTCTCACTGAATTGCGAAGGGCTAAGTAGCTGAGGCTGTTTTGTTGTTGTTGTTTGATTTTGGTGGTACTGGGGTTGGAACCCTTCTACCTCTGGGATACACTCCCAGACCTATTTTATGTTTTATTTGGAAACAGGGTCTCTTAAGCCAACATGGCTGGCTTTGAACCTGCGAGATCCTCCTGTCTCCACCTCCCAAGCTCAGGAATTACAAGCATGTGCCACCATGCCGGGCTAGTCACCTTATTTTGAACTAAGTAATTTGCACATATTGTCTCTTCACTCTTACAACTTCATGAAGTAGTTAGCATCCTTTCTTTTTTTTTTTCTTTTTTTTTTCTTTTTGCAGCACTAGGGATTGGACCCAGGTGCATTCTGCCTCTGAGCTACACTCCCTAGCCCTATTTTATTTTTTATTCTGAAACAAGGTTTCACTAAGTGGCAGAGGGTCTCACTAAGCTACTGAGACTGGCTTTGAATCTGGGATCCTCCTGTCTCAGCCTCACAAGTACTGGGATTACAAGCATGTACCACCACGACCAATTTAGCATCTCCGTTTATAGAGGAAGAAACAAAGGTTCAAAGAATTGTTCAGATTGGAGCCAGGCGTGGTGGCGCACACTTATAATTCTGGCACTTAGGAGGCTGAGACAGGAGGATCGCACAGGTTCAAACCAGCCTCAGCTACTTACTGAGGCTCTCAGCAACTTAGTGAGACCCTGTTTCCAAATAAAATAGGTCTGGGAGTATAGCCTGGAGGTAGAAAGCCCCTGGGTTCTACCCCCACTACCACCAAAAAAAAAAAAAACTGATCAGATTGAAAGGTACTCTATACATATCAGATCACTTTGACTAAATCAGCCCTTACTAAGCATCTATTATTTTTCTTTACAACTAAAATCTGTAGAAAGAAGTGTGAAAGTGGGTCTTCTACATCCCATGAGCTAATAACATAGGGGACAAAATATATTTGCTTGATTTATTTCACATCAGAAATATCAAGGAATTATTAGTTATATAATGTGACATAATGTGTGATATAAGCCACATCGAAAATTGGTTATATGTGTCTGCTTCAGAGTCTAGTCTTGAAACACAGTGTTCTAAAAGTGAAGGCCAGAGCTGTACAGTTCTTTTGCTTAGGACTAGCTCAGATCACCAGATATTAGACCCTTCATAAAAGCATTTAGATGATGATAATTGTACATTCAAGTCATTCAACCTGTAACCAATGTCCTGCTAAGAAGCAGAACAGAGGCTACCCACCAATGCGTTTATCCTTTATTCTGTATCTATACACTTTCCCCCGCTCTAGTCCAACTATTCATTAACTTTGTAGAATTATCTTGGCAATGAAAACTAAACAGTGACAGATTGCACCTGGATTTTATCTGCTCCTAGGAATTTTAGGTTGCTTCGTTGGTAGGGATGAAGTTGCCACTGCAAAGTCATAAGCTAGCATGCGGCATAAGAGTGTTAGGACTACATCTGGGGCTCAGTTGTCAGCATTTAGAAGGAAGCTGGAACAATATAGGACAGACCAACCAAAGGGAAGGACGGTTCCAACTGGGGCTATGAGAAGACTGTTAATATCCAGCTGGTGGGTTCAGAGCAGCTACTGTGAAGCTGGAAAAGCTGAAAACCCTATCAGTTTTCCTAAAACGTGCTAACATTGGCAGTCCCAGAGAAAACTGGGATGGCTGATCACCCTAGAAGACCCCTGAAGTATAGAAAGAAGCAAGGAAGTCAGATTCTTCATAGATGTGCTTGCAATTAGTGGGAGTTGGTAGGTAAATGATACCTAGAAATATCTATAAGTCTGAATGGCAAACAGATAGGGACTCAGAGAACTTTTTGAACTTATGTGAGAGAAGGAATAGGACTTGCCATCGTGGCTATTTAGTGACCTCCACTAATGATATTAAGTGAACATAACTGTATGCAGAATTTAGTTCTTGTTTCTACGGGCAATGCTAACCAAGTCAAAGGCTGAATGATGTGTCTAGACAATGTCATCTCCCCACTTCCCATCACCACACCACACCTCAGAAGTTTTTCCTCCTAATGTCCCTATTTCAGGCAATGTACTCAACATTTTCTTAGTTCTCCAGGCTCAACACCATGGGTATCATATTTCAGTCTTTTATATTCCTTACTCACAATATCCGCCCAATCACCAAGTTCTAAAAATTGCACTACTGCATTATCTATAAAATGCATCTCTAACCTGGCGTGGTGGCGCACGCTTGTAATCCCAGCGCTTGGGAGGTTGAGACAAGAGGATCGCACAGGTTCGAAGCCAGCCCCAGCTACTTAGTGAGGCTCTCAGCAACTTAGTGAGACCCTGTTTCCAAATAAAGTATAAAATAGGTCTGGGAGTATAGCCCAGAAGTAAAAAAAAAAAAAAAAAAGCCCCTGGGTTCCACCCCCAGTGCCACAAAAAAATGTATCTCTTCCAGTCACTGTCCTATTACAAATCATTATTACATGCCTCCCAGCTCTTTCCGTAGTCTAATCTCCAGTCCTTTGTGGGGGAGGGGGGAAGATGCTTAGGATCAAATCCAGAGGTATTCTACCTCTGAGCTACACTTCCAGCCATATTTTATTTTTTATTTCTTTGAAGCAGGGTCTCACTAGGTTGCTTAGAGTCTTGCTAGGTTGCTAAGGCTGGCCTCGATCTTGCAATCCTCCTGTCTCAGCTTCCAAGTGCTAGGAGTACTGGCATGCACCCAGATTTGATACCACTATTTTATTGAAACATTATTTTATTTTATTTTATTTTATTTTGCGGGTCTGGGGATGGAACCCAGAGGCATTTGACCTCCAAGCTACACCCCCTGCCCAATTTTTTATTCTTTATTTTGAAACAGCGTCTTACTAAGTTGCGGAGGGCCTCACTAAGTAGCTGAGGCTGTCTGCTAACCGCGATCCTCCGGTCTCAGCCTCCCGAATGCTGGGATTACAAGCGTGCGCCACCACGCCCGGCTTGAAACATTATTTTAAAAGTACATTCATGACTTTTATTTTATTGTTTTTGTCTTTCATTCATTTATTGAACAAATATTTAATAAGGAGCTAGCAAGTGCCAGATGCTATGCTAGTGGTTGTAACTGAGAATAAGGAAAGCAAAGTTTCTGTTCTTATGGAGCTTACATTCTTGATGGGGAAGAATAAAAATAAGCATTTTTCCTATGAATATATATGTGATGTTGATAACTGCTATGAAGGAAATATGAAGCAGGCCAAGGGACAGAGAGTGGTGAGGTGTTGCTATTTTAAGAAGGGAGAGAGGATGGTCAAAGGTGATCTCCCTGATAAAGTGACATGCAAGAAAATGGGGATTAAGCAATGTTGGTATAATTCCAAGCATAGGGAACAATAAATGGAAATGTTCTAAGACAGGAGTATATTTAAGAAACAGTAAAGAGGCCATCCAGTGTGGTTGGAGAGAAGTAGGTAAAAGAAAGAATCACAGGAGGGTTTTTTTTTTTTGTTGTTGTTGTTGTTTGTATTGTTTTTGCAGTACAGGGATGGAACCCTAGGGCACTCTACCTGCAAGCTACACCCCCAGCCCTATTTTTTAATTTTTTTAAATTTTGAAACAGGGTCTCACTAAGTTGCAGAGGGCCTCACTGAGTATCTGGTGCTAGCTATGAACCTGCGATCCTCTGTCTCTGCCTCCCAAGTACTGGGATTACAAGCGTGTGCCACCACACCCAGCCTGATAGGTTTTTGTGAAACCAAATCTGATTTAATATCTACCTTGGACCAGACACTATTCTAGGTATACAAACTTTTACTTATCAGAACAACCCTATGAGGTAGATACTGTTATCTGTATTTTGCAGATGAGGAAAGAGGCACAAAGGACTTCATTCACTTGCCCTAGTTCACACATCTGGCAAATGGTACAACCAAAGTTTGAATCCAGATCTTTTGGCTCCAAAGTCTGCACTCTTGACCACAATGCCCAGAATAAATGGGGATAAGAGAAGCAAACCAAGCAGATCTATATTTGGTAATGACTTCAGATTTGACTCCATGTACACTGGAAAAATCACCAAATGATTTTGTGTGTGTGTGTGTGTCTGGGGATGGAACCCAGGAGCATTTGACCTCCGAGCTACAGCCCCTGCCCTATTTTTTATTCCTTATTTTGAAACCAGGTGTCACTGAGTTGTGAAGGGTCTCACTAAGTAGCTGAGGCTGTCCGCGAACCGCGATCCTCCAGGTCTCAGCCTTCTGAATGCTGGGATTACAAGCGTGCGCCACCACGCCCGGCTTCACCAAATGATTTTGATCAGATTTCCATTTTAGCAGGATCACCTTAGCCGATGTGTTGATAACAGATGGGGCAGTGAATGAAGGAAAATTCCTAGAGTAGGCACAGGAAGACTAGTTAAGAAGCTCTGGAAATCTGCTATCCATTCATTGTGAGGTTTGCATAAATCCTCTATGACTAGAGTACTTTCGTAATTTAATCTGTAAAATAAGAGTAAGTGAAATGGATACCTAATCATCTAAATGAAGCACACTGAGATTAAATCAATATCAATAATATTTCAGTAGTGTTGCTTATAGCAAAAATAAACATTTTTTGGCTTGAGAAAATAAGCTCTGGAATCATTCAGGCAAGAGACAATGGTGGTTTGCCTAAGGGTGATAGCAAAGGTGGTAATTTGTGCTTGTTGTGCTTTATTACCTAACTCCTACTCTGCGGAGGAGGGGAGGATTTCAACATATTAGTCCCAACCATAGAAAAACAATTATTGGAGAGCCTCTAGCCCCAGGAAGCGCATGCGCGGGCCAGTTCCCCCCAACCATGGGGTCCTGTAGCCCAGGTCTTACCTGAGCCAGGATGATGGAGTGGTGGGTCCAGGTGGGGCTCCTGGCTGTGCCCCTACTTGCAGCATACCTGCGCATCCAACCTCTCCAGCTCTCGCCTACTCTGTACTCATGGAAAACTTCTGGCAAGTTTTTCACCTAGAAGGGACTACGCATCTTCTACCAAGATTGTGTGGGTGTGATTGAAAGTTCCGAGATAGTTGTGCTTTTTTTTTTTAATTTTGTTTGTTTGTTTTTAAATATTAAAATATTTCTTTTTTATTATTATTTTATTTTTTATTGGTGCACTGTATTCATACATCATAGTGGGATACAAACTTTTGTAGACATACATGCACACATCGCCCAGTCAGTCCCCACCTGATCCCCGCCCCATTCTCTTCCCATCCCTCCCTCCCATGCTTGGCTTAGTGGTTGACATCTAGTATTATAGCAATTTATCCAAAATTAAAAATGATAATCTCACATAACAGTTTCATTTGTCTGATACCAAGCTTTTGATGACTTAAATATAACATTTCAATATTTCTTTTTACTTTCTTTCTTACCAGAGAATTTTTTTTCTATTTTTTTAGGTGAAACTATCATATATTTATATATTTATTTTTCAGAAAAAAAATCTATCCTAATATGGAATATGGACTCTAGATACCCAAAACGATCTTGAAAAGAACAAAGCTAGAAGATATATATTTTCTGATTTCAAACCATATAAAGCTACAATAATTGAAACAGTGTAGTACTATTCTAAAGGCAGATATATAAACCATTGGAGTTAAATAAAAGCCTAGAGCTAAATTCTTCCCTATATTGTCAAGTTATTTTTGACAAGGTTTCCACGAACATTTGGTGATGGAAATAATAATCTTTTAACTAAATATTGTTGAAACATAATAATTACATGGAAAAGAATAAAGTTGGACCCTTACCTAATCCCATATACAAATATTAACTCAAAATAGATAAAAGACCTAAATATAAATCTTAAGAATATAAACTTTTAGGAGAAAATCTGGGTCATAAAACCTCACAACATTGAAATTGGCAGTGATTTCTTGGATATGATTTCAATGGCACAGGCAACAGAAGAGTATACAAACTCCCTAAAAAATAAAAAAAAAATATTGTATATCCAAAGACAATGTAAACAGAGTTAACAGTTACTAATAGAATGGGATAAAATATTTCCAAATGCTATATCTGAAGGTATATTAATATTCCAACTAGAAATCCTAAAAATTAACAACAATAAAGGCAAACAATACCCTTTAGAGATAGGTAAAAGACTAACATAAATAATGAATCTCCACAGATAACCAATCTTAGTTGTCAGTTGGATGGAAACTCTTGTTTCTCTGGTTCTGGTGTGTGTTACCTATTTCTTCTTTGTAGTTAATCTCTTTGAGTATTTTCTCTACCGCTGGTTTTGAAGACATAAATTCCTTCAGTTTCTGTTTGTCATGGAAGCTTCTTATTTCTCCATCTAATTTGATAGAAAGTTTTGCTGGGTAGGAAATTTTTGGCTGGAAGTTGTTTTCTTTCAGAGTTTGGAATATGTTACTCCAAGCCCTTCTGGCTCTCATGACTTGGTTTGGGAAGTCTGGAGTGATTCTAATTGGTTTGCCTCTGAATGTCACTTGGCCCTTTGTTTTTGTTGCCTTTAAGATTCTCTGCTTGGCTTCCACATTGGTCATTTTGACAATTATGTGGTGTGGGGATCCTCTTCTCCGATCCTCTCTAAAGGGGGTTCTATAAGTTTCCTGGACCTGTGTATCGACCTCTTGCTCTATGTTTGGAAAATTTTCTGCTATTACTTCCTTGAAGAGATTGTTGATCCCTTTGGTTTCACTTTCTTTTCCCTCCTCTATTCCAATTATTCTTAGGTTAGCTCTCTTAAAATGGGCCCATATTTCTTCAATATCAGATTTCTGCTGTCGGATATTTTTTCCTAGATTAGAAACTATGTGTTCATTTTTGGAATTATCATCTTCTAAGAGCGAGATTCTGTTCTCCATGTGGTCTAATTGGTTGTTTGTGCTTTGAATTGAGGCCTTTACTTCATTAATTGCATCCTTTATCTCTTTTTGGCTCTCTCTGAGTTCTTTTCGAAGCAGCTCTATTATTTCTACAGTTATTTTCCTGATTTGATCTTCTAGAAATCTCTGATTTTCTGTTTTATCGGGTTCTGATGTTGTGGGGTTGTGTGCATTCATTGCTCCAGTATTATTCCTCTTTCCCATGATTTAGGAAGTTTGTGCCTTCTCTGGGTTCTTCCCTTGGGTCACTATGACTTCACTTAAGGTGTTCTGGATCTCGAGTCAGTAGTATCTCAGACCCCACTACACCTTTACTGGGTTGTATCACAGAGTCTCCGACCCAGAGAGTCGATAGAGGCTGCTTTAGACTGTGGGGGGTGCCAGGTTGCACGTTCTCCTATGGTGTGATATCTCTGCCACCGCCCCTCCCCCACTGGGTCAAGTCCCAGGGAGTACAGTACTGGGATTTCTCCTCTGTGGCCCACAATTTGACTCACTGTTCTTGAGTACGCAGATGTAGCTGTACTGGATTCGGTGAATTCTCTGCTGCTGCTTAGTTGTGCTTTTACATGGCTTTCCAACATCCAGCTATGATTAGTACAAGATTTGGGAAGGTCTGACCCTGAGATTTCATCAAGTGGTTGCCCTTGATTTCTTAGGCTTTGGCTTCAGTGACAAACCAAGACAACATCACTATTCAATATTCGAGCAGGCCAGCACCGTGGAGGCACTTCTGCGGCACCTGGGACTCCAGAACCGCAGGATCAACCTGTTGTCTCACAATTATGGAGACGTTGCTCAGGAGCTGCTGTATAGGTACAAGCAAAATTGGTCTGGCCAGCTTACCAATAAGAATCTGTGTCTGTCAAACGGAGGTTATCTTTCCTGAGACTCACTGTCCGCTCCTTCTCCAAAAGCTACTTAAAGATGGAGGTGTGCTGTCGCCCACCTGAACACAGTTGATGAACTTCTTTGTATTCTCTTGTTGTCTCATCCCGGTCTGTGGGACATGTGGACAGGGATTTGCAACAATGATGGGAACTTGGTTATTGACAGTCTCTTACTACTGTAAGAGGATCATCAGTCAGAGGAAGAAGTTTAGAAGATGTTGGGTGGGAGCCCTTGCCTCTGTATCTATTCCCATTCATTTTATCTATGGGCCACTGGATCCTATAAATCCCTGTATAGAGTTTCTGGAGCTGTACAGGAGAATGCTGCTGCGGTCCACAGTGTTGATTCTGGATGACCACATTAGCCACTACCCACAGCTAAAGGATCCCATGGGCTTCTTGAATGCATATATGGGCTTCATCAACTCCTTCTGAGCTGGAAAGAGTAGCTGCCCTGTACTGTCTCCCCCACCCCCATAACTGTTGTATATTACACTTAGGAAGAAATGCCCAAAATGGATCCTGGCAATCAGACACAGTCTCTCACAAAAGTCCACTTTACTTGCATTGATGAACAGAATATAGAAAAAAAGGCAGCAGGAGCTTTAAGGGTGACATAATGGTCCACCTCCTATTCCTTTGCATTTAATCAAATGTATGCTATTGTGGTATTAGGACATTCTGATAAGCATGACTTCTTACTGATGCCAGAGATAGGCATTAAGCATTGTTTTGCATAAAAGACAACATTTCTGAGGACTTTCTGAAGTATTTAGAAATGCTCATTTCTGGCCCAACCCCAATTGGAATCCCACAGTAAAGAGTGAGGAGAAAGGCCTGCTTACCTCTCCTTGAATGATTCCTAAGGGTACATTTTTTTTTAAGTTCTCTAAGTGGCATAGCTTAAATGAGAATAAATCTCCCTTGTCATACTTTGGGTTTAGTTTCATCAGCTACTTCTAATTATAGAATCTTGTTAAAATAGATATTGGCAGTATTCTAAAGTGTGCTTTAAGACTATAATTTGCCTATACATGTTGTATATATTTTGTAAGGATATGAAACCAACAGACCCTTGCCCTGAACCTTATTAAACATGTATAATTCCTGAGTAAATTCAACTAAATCCAAACTATTTACAGAATTTCCTGTAATCACAGACATTAATGACCAGTTGCATCTGTGCCAGAGATTTACTGTTATTAGCTGGAAAGATCAATTCTAACAGCAAATAACAGTCTGACTCCATACATCAGTGCTTAGAAGCATGTCCCTCCTGAGCTGAAGGGGAGGGGATGCATAGATGTATAGTCCATATCTTGCTGAAGTATACTGACTCTTGTGATGTTAGCTTCCTTTTGGCTGTCTCAGAGAGGCTTTCTCACATAGCTTAGCAATTCCTGTACTTTATATTATGGTTTGAGATGATATGGTTTGGGGAAAACTGTCCCCAAGGACCCCTGTTATGGTTCCAGACAAAATTTCCCTCAAAACACAAAAAAATCCAAAAACAGAAAAACAGAAAAACTGTGGGTTTTTGTCCTGAGCTAAGGATAAGTATACAATAGCCTGGACTCTTGCTGAAGATTTAAAGAAGTTTATTAAAAAGATAGAAATACAGAAGATAGTTACAGCCCCATGCTATTCTTGAATGGCATTGGGGTGGTTTGAGTGAATGCCCTACCACCAAAGATACAACATGTGGACCAGACCTTTTATACCCATAACCTCCATCTTGTTTACTTATTCTGACATAGTAAACATCCCTGTAAGGTTCCTCCCCCGGCAAGGTGTCTCCTTTCACGAAGGTCTACCCCTCCTCCCATCCTAGCTAGATTATCCAATTATTATGTAAACCTGTCCCTGTAATGAGGATGAGGAAGTCCTAGTTCCCCACTCCTATAGACTTGCTAATTACCTTACTAGGTTAATTTAAGTTTCAATAGCTGTTTGCTTCCTGACTGAGACCAAGTCTTCCTTTCCCCAGGTCTGCCATTTTGACACAATTATTTTTAAAATATATCTATTAATAATCAGAGCTTTCTCAAATCTTCCCAAGCCATTCCCAATAGTGGTATACTTTACTGACAGGATGGTTCCCAATTAAGAACAAATTCTCGAAGATTTGTGAACAAATGGTACTGAATAGTTTTTTAAGCCACAGTTTGTCTTAGTCAAAGCAAGATGATTAAGTGATTGTTTTAAATTCATTTTTTTTAAAAAATTAGTGCACAGGAATCAACTCTAGATGAATCAAAGACTTAGAAATTAGATGAAAGACTTAGAAATTAGAGGAAGACATAGGCCCAACACTCCAACAAATATTCACAGGCAGTAATTTTCTTAACAAGACCTTCAAAGCAATTGTTACATGAAAAGATGTTGAACATCATTATTCATCAGGAAGATGAAAATTAAAACTATGCTGAGATTCCATATAACACCAATCAGAGTGGTAATCATAAAGAAATAAAATAACAACAAATGCTGGCAAGGATGTGGGGGGAAAGGAATTCTTTTACACTGTTGGTGGGAGTGCAAATTAGTTCAGCCTCTATGGAGATTGGTGTGGAGAGTCTTTAGAAAACTGGGAATAGGATCCAGAGGAAGATGGCAACCAAGTAAAGCAGCTTCTATCAACACTGTTGACATTCAATCTCCATAGTGGCAAAAATAACACCCTACAGAGTCAGAAACTACTATCAATAGAGAAATAAAAGCTATAAATACAAGAGACAGAAAAAAGGAAGACTAGAATAATCTGAGAAGCAGGAAAAAAAGTGGCCCGCCGCGGCGGGGGCCACCCCACCAAGGCCACCGTGACTGACTCACAGAAGCAGACTCCAGGGAGGATAAGGAGCTGAAGCGAATAGAAGCAGTCCAGGCAGATGTAATTCAGCAGTTCTTTCAGCGCAAAACAAGCTAAAATTTTCAGCAGCTGAACACATCACCATCTCCAGGGATTCAGAGCGGAACTCAAACCAGAAGGGAGATAAAACAGTCTTACTGCTGAGGATGTGGAAGAGACGCCATTTTTCCAGCAAGCTGGTAAGTTAACCATACCCACAAAGGCTCCAGCAAAAGCACCAGTGGAGCGCCAATGCAATAATAACTGAAATGGCGGCCCCTACAGGAGAAATCCCAGTATTGCATCCACAGGGACTCAAAAAGCTTTGATAAACTCTCTGGGTCTGAGTTCATGTGGTTCAAGGCAATGCAGGAATAGGGGTGGCAGAAATTGCTACACCCTTATTGCAGTTCCCTGAAAGAAAGCCCCAGCCCAGTGACCTCAGCTGCGACAAACTCCCTTGGTCTGAGACCTTGCAATACGACTCAGAGAATTAGTGGTGGCAGCAGAGATAACCATACCCCCCAGAGATCCAGAGCACAATAAGTTAAGTTCTGGTAAATTGGAGAAGAACTCAGAGAAGGTGGGAGTGGGGTCTGCTGTTGATCATATCAGAAGCCCAGACTGACTCAGGTTCAGACCAGTGGAAAGTGTAGGGGGAATCTTATGCTTAACTCTAAATCCAATGATCAGGATTGCTGGGAATACCACAGACATTCCAAGTGTGGGGAACAGGGAGAGGTCAGAATAGCCCAGCCCGAGCTGTGTAGAACTGAGACCCCTACATTGAGTTTGGTTTCAGAGGCATACGCTGCCAACAGAGGCAGGGAAAGACCTAGGCTCCAAGTCTGTGGAAAGTGTGGAGGGTGACCTTCACTCAATATTAATTCCAACCTCATTGATATCATCCATTTGCACAGACTGAAAAGACTCAGAGAACCAGACTCACAGAGGGAAAGGTCACCATAGCAATCAGTATCTACATAGAGAGAGATTGCTGAATTTGTTTGTAGTGTCGCATCAATTCATTGGTGGGATTGTTTGGGTTTTTTCACTCTTTTTTTGTGTGTGTATATCTGATTGCTTTTTTTTTTTTTTTTGCTTTTTCTAGGAAGGGGTTTGTGGGTCTTTTGTTTTTATGATTTTTGTTTTGCTGCATTTATTTTTGTTTTTTAACCCATATACCAAATCCTCTCCCAAGCCTCTCCCCTTGTACAAATCTATTCTATCCTCTCTCTCATCTATCTTTTTTCTTCTTTTTATCTCTCCCTAGTCCTGTATTGAATCCAATTCATTTCACAATACCAGAAACTATACATTGGTTACTAGAATTCTACTACATTGGTACTATCTCTAATTTCTAGTATATACTACTTTAACAAACTCATATACTCATACTATTCGACCCTATCTGACCTCACCCTATTCTTCCATTTACTCCCTTTCTCCCTCTTTACTCAACCTTCACTATTGATGACACTCGCCCTTGAATATACCAGCTGACACCTAGAGGCTGGAAGAAATCTACCAAAAGCAACAGGTACAAACTTCTGAAATCATGGGAAAGAGGAACAACAACAGAGCACTGAACTCCCACAACTCCACAATAACAGAAACTGATAACACAGAAATGCAGAGATTTCCAGAAGACCAAATCAGAAATGTAACTGTAGAAATAATTCAGGATTTTGGAAAAGAATTTAGAGAGAGTCTGAAAGAAATAAAGGATGCAATCATTGAAGTAAAGGCATCAATTCAAACTATAAACAAAGGATTAGACCACATGGAGAATAGAATCTCACTACTAGAAGACGATCACTCCAAGAATGAACACATAGTTCATAATATAGAAAAAACAATTCGTCAAGAGGAATTGGACATTGAAGAAATATGGGCCTATCTTAAGAGAGCTGACCTAAGAATTATTGGCATATTTGAGGGAAAAGAAGGTGAAACCAAAGGGATCAACAATCTCTTCAAAGAAATAATAGCAGAAAATTTTCCAAACATAGAGAACGAGGTGGATACACAGGTTCAGGAAACATATAGAACTCCCTTTAGAAAAGATCTAAGAAGCCGGGCGTGGTGGTATACACTTGTAATCCAAGCATTTGGGAGGCTGAGACAGGAGGATCACGGTTTGTGGACAGCCTCTGCTACTTAGTGAGGCCCTCTGCAACTCAGTGAGAGAGACCCGGTTTCAAAATAAAAAATTTAAAAAAGGGCAGGGCGTGTAGCTCGGAGGTCAAATGCCCCGGGGTTCCATCCCCAGACCCACAAAAAAAATAAAAAGAAAAGATCTAAGAAAAGGTTCCTCACACCACATAATAGTCAAAATGACCAATGTAGAAGCCAAAGACAAAGTCTTAAAGGCAACAAAAATAAAAGGCCAAGTGACATTTAGAGGCAAATAAACTAGAATCACTCCAGACTTCCCAAACCAAGTCATGAAAGCCAGAAGGGCCTGGAGTAACACATTTGAAAATCTGAGAGAAAACAACTTTCAGCCAAAAATTTCCTACCCAGCAAAACTATCTTTCAAATTAGATGGGGAAATAAGAAGCTTCCATGAGAAACAGAAGCTGAAGGAATTTATATCTTCAAAACCAGAAGTAGAGAAAATACTCAAAGAGATTAAATCCAAAGAAAAAACACAACAGAACTAGAGAAACAAGAATTTCCATCCAGCAGACAACTAAGCAAAAAAGAACAGTCTTTCAAACAGAAATAAAATCTTAAGATGTTAGGAATTAAAAATCATTTCTCAATAACCACACTGAATGTAAATGGCCTCAATTCCCCAATAAAAAGGCAAAGTGGCTAAATGGATTAAAAAACAGAACCCATCTATCTGCTGCTTGCAAGAAATACATCTTACAAGTAAAGATAGAAACAAACTTAAGGTAAAGGGCTGGAGCAAGGTAATCCATGCTAATGGTACTCGAAGACAAGGAGGAGTAGCAACTATAATATCAGACAAGTTAGACTTCAAACCCAAACTTATTAGAAGAGACGAAAAATGTCACATTTTACTGGTAAAAGGAATAATCCAGCAGAGGAAATAACAATAATCAACATTTATGCCCCAAACATAGGTGCAGCAACTTTCATAAAACAAACTCTTTGTGACATGAAGTCACACATAAATCCCAGTACAATATACTGGGAGACTTCAACACACCTCTCACACTATTAGACAGATCATCTAGACAAAAGGTCAGTAAAGATGCCTCAGAACTAAAGAACACCATTAATCAAATGGACCTGTTGGACACATATAGAATATTTCACCCAACTACAGCGGAGTACACATTTTTCTCAGCTGCTCATGGAACCTTCTCCAAAATCAATCACATCCTGGGACACAAAATGAGCACTAGCAAATTCAAAAAAAATGTGACATACTTCCCTGTGTCTTTTCAAACCATAATGAAATGAAATTAGAAATCAACTATAGAAAGACCCAAAGAAACCACATGAACATGTGGAGGCTGAACACCACACTTCTGAATGAAGAATGGATCATAGAAGATGTAAGAGGTGAAATCAAGAAATTTCTAGAAATAAATAAAAATAAAGACACAACATATCAAAACCTCTGGGACACTTTGAAGGTAGTATTAAGAGGAAAATTTATAGCATTGAGTGCTCACATAAGAAAAACAGAAAATCATCAAATAAATAACCTAACCACACACCTCAAAGCCCTTGAAAAACAGGTGCAATGTAATCCCAAAGCTAGTAGAAGACAGAAAATTATTAAAATCAGAGCAGAAATTAACGAAATAGAGAATAAAAAAATACAGAAAATCAACAAAACCTAAACCTGGTTTCTCGAAAAAATTATCAACATCGACAAACCACTAGCCAACCTAACTAAAAAAAGAGAGAGAATCAACCCAAATTATGAAAATAAGTGATGAAAAAGGAGATGTCACTACTAACAGTGTAGAAATCCAGAGAATTATCAGAAACTACTTTGAAAAACTATACTCCAACAAAATGGAAAATCTGGAGGAAATCAACAACTTTCTAGATAAATACAACCTTCCTAAGCTGAGTTTTTACCCCATTATGATGTATAAATATAATGCACCAATACAAAATTAATAAAAAAGACAATTCATGTAGAGGACTTAGAGCAGCACTCACATGCTCAGAAAGTGTAAGCTAAGATGTGTCTCCTTTGCTGAGGAGGAAGGTGGGTGACAGCAAGAAAATGAATATAAAAAAACAAGGTAAACATTAACAGATTATTTTAAAATAATCAAAATTAGTGCAAATATTTCCTAGTGAATGTAGTATTTTCAATAAAGAAAGTATATGTAAACTGAAGTTAATTAATCATTATGTAAGATTACCACTTGGTCAAGAGAAGTTGTCACACTTGGCAATCCTCCCAGTTCAAAATGAGAAGAAGACGATACTGATTTCACATCTGCTAATGGAGTAGCTCATCAGTAAAAGCAGGAAATTAAAATTATAATAAATTCAGATTGGGGTATAGATTAAATATTTAAACTTTAAATAATGTTGTGAGTTTTAATCACCTTCGTTTAGACTTTGGTATTTTTCAGTGATTTTATTGTTCTGGAAAAATTAACCATTAAGACCTTCTATGAAAACAACAACAACAAATGAATTGTGACAAAAAATTATTTTATATTATTTATTTTACTTTTGGTAATTGTGCTGGTATTAGAAAATTGCTTCATTATTAATTTCCAAAATGTAAAAGCAGTCAGAGTTTAGATGTTGTGTAGGTAGGTACTCAGGCAGGGAAGGGCAGCAGCTGTTACATTTTAGAGCTCCTATCTCTCTCTCCACCCTTTGTTCTAATGATTAATCTATAGGAAGAGTGTAAAGGAAATTAAGGCCTTTAGCCTTAAAATCCCTAGAGACAATTAATGTTTTAGCCCTAAAAATATGTAGAGGCGATCAGTGTCTCTGTTTACCTTCTCTCCTCTATGACCTGGCCTGGGTATAGGAAAGGTAAACTCCATGTGCTGCTTCAAAGCACCCACAGTTGATGAGTAACCAATACTGCCTAATGCAATAGAAATGTTGATCCCTACACCTAGTAAGTGCACAGTCCAGAGGCAAAGAGATACCACCTGGCAAAAAAAAGAATAAAGAAAAAAAGAAAAAAAATACTAGCCCATTGCCTTGGTAATGCTGATAAGAACAAACCAATACAAAATCTATTTAAAGGTTGGGGATGGAAAATGGGGCAGAGTTTCATTTTTGAAGGTGGAAGAGTGTGGAGATTCCTCTCCGGGACTTGGGAGGGAGAGACCTGAAAGGGGAAACACCGCCTGATGAGCAGCTGTCCTGAAATGAAAGCACGGACAATTGCCTGATGAGCAACTGACAAATTTATTCTCTAAAACTAGGATTCTTATACCTTTTTTCCAACTAAGTTAAGTATTACATTTTCATGGGAAAAAACAAACATCACAATGCCAAGAGGAATGCTAGAGATTAGGGAGGATGTCAAAGTCACTAAGATACAATCATCAAGGGAAACTAACAAATCAACAAGCGCAGGGTGGGTGAGGCCAGAGCAGCTCAGTAAGGATTAAGATAAGCTCCCTCTATCACTGGGGGGCTTTGAGGTGAATTCCGGAAGGACTGGAGTTCTGTCTAGAGTTTTGCGGAGTCTGACCTTTCGCCAGCCCCTCTCTTAACTCCTTCGGAATCTTTCATTCCTCAGGCTTCATCCGTGTCCTCCATCAGCTGAGTTTCATTTTCGAGCTCTTCAATGCTGCTTTTCTTCTCTTCCTTTTTCTATTTCCTACTGATTTTGTAATGAAGAACTGTTAAAGCTACACAAAGCTATTAGTTTTAATTTCCCTATTTAACAAATTTTAATTAAATAGAAAAAAAAAGCCCACAGTGCCATTACATCCATGGGCTCAATCTCCCAAGGCATTCTACCTCTGAGTTATGGCCCAGCCCTTTTTATTTGAAAATAAGATCTTTCTAAATTACCATATACTGGTCTCAAACCTACAATCTTCCTGTCTCAGCTTTCTGAGTACTGCGATTATAGGCATATGCCACCATGTCCTGCTTAGAAATAAATTTTTTAAGGGAGCAAGAAGGAACCAGGATTGGTGACACACACCTGTAATTGGAGTACTTGGGAGATTGAGACAAGAGGATATCAGGTTTGAGACCAACACATGGTAATTTAGCAAGACTCTCAGCAACCTAGCAAGACCCTGCTTTAAAAGAAAAAACAAGCTGAGCATGGTGGCGCACGCTTGTAATCCCAGCATTTGGGAGGCTGAGACCTGAGGATCACAGTTCCCGGACAGCCTCAGCTACTTAGTGAGGCCCTCCACAACTTAGTGAGACCCTGTTTCAAAATAAAGAATAATAAATATGGCAGGGGTTGTAGCTCAGAGGTCGAATGTCCCTGCGTTCCATCCCCAGACCTGCCAAAAATAATAATAATAATAATAAAGGGCTTTGGGTATAGCTCAGAGGTAGAATCCCCAGAACCAGAAAGGAAAAGAAAAGTAAGAAACTTCTGAGTCCTGAGTGAGTGGCAAATGACAAGATCTTTGTACTCACTGACCTAGGTATCCCCCCAGAACTCCTCTGGCCTTCTGTACCTTGAAGGCACAGCTAAAATGCAACACAGAGCAATCCAGAAGTGCAGAAAGGGATCTATCCCTCTAGAGACCCTTTCTTTTTCTTTCTTTCTTTCTTTCTTTCTTTCTTTCTTTCTTTCTTTCTTTCTTTCTTTCTTCCTTCCTTCCTTTCTTTCTTTCTTTCTTTCTTTCTTTCTTTCTTTCTTTCTTTCTTTCTTTCTTTCTTTCTCTCTTTCTTGTGGTACTGGGAATTGGACCCAGAGTAATTCTATCTCTGAGCTATACCACCAGCCCTACTTTTTATTCTTTGTGTGTGTGTGTGTATGTGTGTGTGTGTGTGTGTGTGTGTGTGTGTTACTGAGGGTGGAACCCGGGGGCTTTTCTACCTCTGGGCTATACTCCCAGACCTATTTTATATTTTATTTGGAAACAAGATCTCTCTAAGTTGCTGAGAGCCTCACTAAATAGCAGAGGCTAGCTTCAAACCTGTGCAATCCTCCTGTCTCAGCTTCCCAAATGCTGGGACTAAAAGCATGTGCCACCATGCCCAGCTTTTATTCTTTTCTTTATTGGTGTATTGTAGTTGTAACAGTGCCAGATGGAGCCTCATGTTGAGATGCAAAACTATAACGGAGCCAAAACTGTAATGGTGTGAGATGGAGCCGTGAGTTCTTGTTCTTAACTAGTTTAGAAAAATTAGCCAGAACTGTACTGCTGGAAGCGTAAGCAATTTTTATTATTACAAAGGCAGAAAGAAGGGACATAATTATTACGGCACTACATCAGAGAGGGATGTAGTGGAGTGCCTTGAAAATAAGACACTGAGGTTTTTTGATATAGATCAGTTGTTAAAAGCTTCACTAGCGCCGGGCGTGGTGGCGCATGCTTGTAATCCCCGCGCTTGGGAGGGGAAGACAGGAGGATCACGCAGGTTCGAAGTCAGCCTCGCTGGCTTAAGAAACCCTGTTTCCAAATTAAAATATAAAATAAGTCTGGGAGTGTAGCCCAGAGGTAGAAGGGTTTCCAGGAACCCCAGTACCACCAAAAAATAAATAAATAAATAAACAAAAGCTTCATTATCTTCCACCTTGCTTAACCAGTGTCTTCCTGACCAGACTAGGTGTGGCCCCTCCCATTATCTCCAGTAAAAGGCTTTTGATATGATCATGAGGATTCACTACCGCTCATCCTGCTTGACCAAAAGCCTTCTATCTGTCCTGATGCAGGTGTGGGCCTGCCCCTGTCTCTGGTGCAAGTCTTTGTTAAGACCAAGATGTGTTACTTGGTTTACAAAGACAGGGGTCACATGGTATCTGCCCCCTTTGACAAAAGCCTGTACCCTCCTCCTGCGTCCTTGGGGAATTTTAGCCTATTTGCTAGAAGTTATTTATTATGTAAATTTGTCTTGAATATATGAAGGCTCTGGGCTACAACTATTTTGTGTACTTGCTAATCACTTTTGGTGCTGGGAACTCTGCCTCCCCTTCTCTGCCTGAGTGTCTTTGCAGCACCCAGGCCCTGACTACTTTTTTTGAAATTAATACCAAAGCAATTTTCCAATACTGGCACATTCCCCATCAGTAGTCATACATGTCTTAATGAAGTACAAGATGATATATGTACCAGTATTGGGAATGGCTGGGGAAGATTTGAGAAAGCTCTGATTATTATATATAAAAAATTGGTGAAAGGACTTGGTTTCTGCCCAAAAAAGCAGGCAACTATTCCAATGTAAATTAACCTAGCTAAAGGTAATTAGCAATTCTAAAGACAGGTTTACATAATAATAGGGTAATCTAGATAGGATGGGGGGGGGAACCTTCATGAAAGGAGACACCTTAGTGGGGGAGGAACCTTACAGGGTTTCAGAATTATTTGAAGATGGAGGGTGTCGTGTATAAAAAAGTCCGGTCCACATGTATCTTTGGTGAATTCGCTCGAATCGTCCCCCACCCCCGGTGCCATTTCTGAATGGCACGGGGCTTTAAATGTCTTCTGTATTTCTATCTTTTTAATAAACTTCTTTAAATCTTCAGCAAGAGTCCGGGCTAATGTGTATTTACTCTTAGCTCAGGACAAGAACCCGCACTTTTTCTGTTGTTGGTTGTTTTTTTGTGTTTTGAGAGAAATTGTTTCCAGGATCCTAACAGGGGTCCCCGGGGAAAGTTTCCCCAAAACCATAACTGTTACGGATTTGGGAGAGTATGGTTGTGGGGAAACTGTTCCCGGGAACTTCTGCGAGGGTCCCAGACACACTTTCTCCCAACCCATAACAAAACCCAAAATGACCAAAAACAGAAAAACTGCGGGTTCTTGTCCTAAGCTAAGAATAAATATGCATAGCTTGGACAGTTGCTGAAGATTTAAAGAAGTTTATTAAAAAGATAGAAATATAGAAAATAGAAATACAGAAAATAGTTACAGCCCCATGCCAAAATGGCATGAGGGGGGAGGGTGGCCCGGGCCAACTCACCACTCCCAAGATACAGCATGTGGACCGGACTTTTTATACCCATGACCTCCATCTTATTTACATAATTCTGACGTGGTGAACGTCCCTGTAAGGTACCTCCCTCAGCAAGGTGTGGCAGGGTGTTTCCTTTCATGAAGGTCGACCCCTCCTACCATCTTAGCTAGCTTATCCAATCATGTAGACTGGAATAGTTGCCTGCTTTTAGGCAGAAACCAAGTCCTTGCACAGATTTGCCCCTCACCCAGTTTTTGAAATATATTAATAATCATAGCTTTCTCAAATCTTCCTAGGCCATTCCCAATACTGGTACAATAACATATTCTCAAAAACCGTAACAATAGAGGCATACAGGCACACATTACCCAATTAGCCCTTACCCTATTCCTACCCCATTCCCTTACCCCTCCCTCCTTCACATGTTTGGATTACTGATTAATTTTTATATGTTTGTGAATGCACATCATGTACATTAGAGAATTTCCCTCTTCTCCCCTCTCATCACCCTCAGTTAGGTCACCTTATTTGCTCATCTATGGTTTCTTCTTCATCTAGAGTTCCTCCCATATCCCATTTTCTCCCTAGATTCCACATATTGGGAAGAGCATCCAATTTCTTACGTTTTGTGTCTCACTAATCTCATTTAGCATAAGGTTCTCCAGTTCCATTCATTTTCCCACAAATGACATAAGTGTGTTTTTCTTTATGGCTGAGTAAAATTCCATTGTGTACATATCCCATAGTTTTGTAATCCATTCATCTGTTCATGGACATCTTGGCTGGTTCCATGGTTTGGCAATTGTGAATTGTGCGGCTATGAACATAGATATACATGCATTAGTTTGGTATTTTGGTTTTTACTCTTTTGGGTAGATACAGTTATGGTTTGAAATGGTGGGGTTCTTTTTCTTATTCAACTAAGGTTGGTTGAATAGAAAAATTAACGGGCAGCTCAGTGCAGCTTTAACAAATCTTTATTACAAAATTAGTAGGAAACAGAGAAAAAGCAGCATGCTGACCCGCATAATGGAGAGCCCGAAAATGGAACTCTGGCCCCTTTTGGGGACCCTAACCTTTAAATAGATTTTTGTATTGGTATCTTTCTCATCAGCGTTACCAAGGCAATGGGCTAGTTACTTATTCCTTAGCCAGGTGGTGCCTCTTTGTCTCCGGACAGTGCACTTCCTATGTGCAAGGGTCAAGAATCTACCTGGCCCTCGGCTCTATTGTATTGGGCAGTATCAGTTGCTCATCAACTAGGGTGCTTTGAAGCCACACACAAAGTTTACCTTTCCTATGCCCAAACCGGATCCCAGAGGAAAGGAGGTAAACAGAGGCACTGGTTGCCTCTACTGTAATTTTAGGGCTAATGGCTTCAGTTGACGCTAAGGCTTTTACTATAGGTTAATGATTAGAATGAAGGGCAAAGACAGAGAGGAACTCTGCATTGTAATCACTGCAGCCCCCTCCCTGCCTAAGTACTTGCACAGCACCTAAGCTCTGACTAGATTTTACATTTTGGAAATTATCAAAGCAATTTTCCAGTACCAGCACATTAATATATTTTGATGCCTCTTCCCAATACTGTTACAGATATCCAGAAGTGGTATTTCTGGATCATATGATAGGTTCATTCTCATTCTTTTTATTCTTTATTTTGAAGGAGGGTCACATTCACTAAATTGCAGATGACCTCCCTAAGTAGCTGAAGCTAGCTTCAAACCTGCAACCCTCCTGTCTCAGCCTCCTAAGTACTAGGATTACAAGCATACACCACCACACTGGCCGGCCATTTCTATTTACAAAGCTGGACAAGAGCATGGCCTTTCCATAGGTTGCTTTCTTTATGCATAGTGCCCTCTGCTGGACTTCCTGGCCCCTGGCATCATAACATATCAGCCCAGCTATGCTGGCTCTTTCCCAGCTGAGTGGGGACCTCCGTGGTATAACAATCAAATTCCCCTTGGATAATAGCCACTGCCAGGCAGCAATATAACCAGGACCCAATATTTCAATTTTCTCATATTAACCTTTTAACCCTATATATTAGTTTCCTATCACTGCTATAACAAATTGACACCAACTTAATGGCTTAAAGTGACACTATTAATAATGCATAATGAATAAATGCATTATCTTCCAGTTCTTGAGGTTAGAAGTCCAAAATTGATTTCACTGAGCTCAAGTCAGAAATTGGGAAGGACTGGTTCCTCTGGAGCTCCAGGATATGATCCATTTTTCTTTGCTGGCTTTTGGAGACTGCCAGCACTGTTGACCACTGATCCCTCCCTTGCATACTCCAAAGCCTGGCTTTCATTATTACTTTCATCTCCTGACTTGATGCTATTTTCTTTGTTTTTGTGTGTATGGTACTGTGTGTGTTACTAAGGACTAAATCCAGGATCATTCTACCATTCTACCTCTAAGCTATACCCCACCCCAGCCCTTTGTTTTCTTTTCTCTTCTTTCTTTCTTTCTTTCTCTCTTTCTTTCTTTCTTTTTTTGAAATAGGGTCTTGCTATGTTGCTGAGAATCTCATTACTTGTCAAGGCTGTCCATGAACCTGTGATCCTCCTGTCAGTTTTCTAGGTATCTGGGATTACAAGCAGGTGCCACCACACCCAGCTTATTTTTAATTTTGAAACAGTCTTGCTAAATTGCTGAGGTTGTTATAAAACCTGCAATCTTCCTGTCTCAACCTCCCAAGTACTGGTGTGCCAGTATTGGAAAATTGCTTTGGTATTAATTTCCAAAATGTAAAATGTAGTCAGAGCCTGGGGGCTGTGCAGGCACTCAGGCAGGGAGGGGTGGCAGCTGTTACAATGCAAAGATCCCTCCTCTCTCTCTCCCCTTTGTTCTAATTATTAACGTATAGTAAAAGCCTTAGAGACAATTAAAGCCTTTAGCCCTAAAAATATAGAGAGATAATCAGTGCCTCTGTTTACCTCCTCTCCTTTGTGACCTGGCCTGGGTATAGGAAAGGTAAACTCTGTGCTGCTTCAAAGCACCCATAGTTGATGAGCAACCAATACTGCCCAATACAAAAGAGGCAAAAGCCAGGTAGATTAATGACCCCTGCACTTAGTAAGTGCACTGTTCAGAGACAAAGAGGCACCACCTGCTTAAGAAATAAGCTACTAGCCCATTGCCTAGGTAATGCTAATAAGAAGATACCTGTACAAAATCTATTTAAAGGCTCGGAATGAAGAGTCAGGGTTCCATTTCAAGCTCTCCAGTGTATGTGCCAGCACTCTGCTTTTTCTTCTCTTCTCTGTTTTCTACCGATTTTTTTTTTTTTGGTGGTACTGGGGTTCCTGGAAACCCTTCTACCTCTGGGCTACACTCCCAGACCTACTATATATATATATATATATATATATATATATATATATATATATATACTTTTTTTTTTTTAATTTAGAAACAGGGTCTCTCAAGCCAGTGAGGCTGGCTTTGAACCTGCACGATCCTCCTGTCTCCGCCTCCAAGCGCAGGGATTACAAGTGTGCGCCATCATGCCCGGCGCTATTTTCTACTGATTTTGTAATAAAGACTTGTTAAAGTTGCAAAAAACTGCCTGTTGATTTTAAATTTTGTTCAAAAAAACTTAGGTGAATAAGAAAAAGAGCCCACAACACGATTTAAACCATAACACTGAGATTATAAGGGTTTGCCATGCGCCACACCCGGGGAAATTTACCGTTTTTATGTGAATTAACAGAAAGATGCAATGACAACTTTGCACTCTTTTATGTTATCTATAATTTTGTCCAGCACCTCCTGGTGAATGATATTGCCACTTGGGAACCCAAGGTAGAACTTGAATATTGACATGAGGAGGGGAGCCGGACATTATTCCACCTACTACCCACAGTCTTCTGCAACAAGGAGTAGCAAAAAGACCATTAGACTAGGAGCAAGAAAAACTGGTTCTAATCCCAGACCTGTCATAGCTTCCTGGTTAGATAACTTTGGCCCCTTCACCTCCACTAGCCTCAGCTTCTTTATTAGTAAATGGTGATAATAATAACCCCTCACTCAAAATGTGTTAAATGAATGACTGGACAATTGTTTCATAGCATAATAACTAGCATAAAGTAGGTACTTGATGAACATGTCGGTATGTGGGACATTTGTGAGTGAGAGACAGGATGAGACAGTACAACAATAGTGAAAATGAAAGAATAAAATATTAATTTGAGAGGCAATAACAAGAATGAAAAGCCGAGTAAGACAAAAATGGAGAAGTAGCATGAACTCAGATTGTGTATTTTTTATAATTTTGTTGGTGTATTATAATTATATGACAGTAGGACTCAATGTGAGGCATGCATATATTCACACATCACTCGGTGTGCTTACTCCAGACCCCACTCTGCTCTCTCCTCCTCCATCCCATACATATCAATGAGAGTGGTGATACCTTTATGTATGAAGATAACATTGTTTGATCTGTTTTCCTTCCTCAGTGCTCTTCTCCCTCCTCTTTGTTCCTTGATCCCTGTCTGAGTTGTAGTATGTCTGTCTTCTAGTCTGTCCTCTCTTTAACCCTGATTTTCTCTCTAGTTTCCACGTATGGCAGAAAACATAGGACTAGCAGATCTCACTTAGCATAACATTCCCTAGTTTCATTCATTTTCCTGCAAATGACATAATTCTGTTGTTCTTTATAGCTGAGTAAAATTCTATTGTGAATAAACCACATTTTCTTTATCCATTCATTTGTTGACAAACATCTAGGTTGGTTCCATAATTATGCTATTGTGAACTGTGCTGCTATAAACATGGGTAAGCAGGTATCAAGGTAGTAGTCTAACTTTAATTCTTCTAAAAAATACTGAGGAGTGGCATAGTTGGGTCACATGGTGGTTCCATTCATAGTCTTTTAAGGAACCTCCATGCTGATCCCCACAGTGGTCCTACTAATTATAATCCCACCAGCAGTGCATGTGTTCCTAATGCTTCACATTCTCACCAGCATTTATTGTTATTTGTACTCTCTTTTTTATGGTACTGAGGACTGAACCCAGGGGCATTCTACTTCTGAGCTACACCCCCAGCCCTTTTTATTTTCTATTTGAAAACAGGGTCTTACTAAGTTTCTAAAGACTTCACTAAATTGCTGAATATGGCCTCAAATTGGCAATCCTCCTGTCTCAGACCCCCAAGTACTGGAATTAAAAATGTACCCCATCACACCCAGCTTATTATTTTTATTCTTTTTTAATGTGTGGTACTGAGGGTGGTACCCCAGGGGCTTTCTACCTCTGTGCTATACTCCCAGACCTATTTTATACTTTATTTGGAAACAGGGTCTCTCACTAAGTTGCTGAGAGCCTCTCTCAGTACCTGAGGCTGGCTTCAAACCTGTGTGATCCTCCTGTGTCAGTCTCCCAAGCGCTGAGATTACAAGCGTGCGCCACCACACCTGGCTTTATTATTGGTATACTTGATAATTGTCCTAAGTGGAGTGAGATGGAATATCAGTGTAGGTTTGATTTGCATTTCCCTAATTGCTAATGATGTTGAACTTTTTTTCATGTATTTGTTGACCACTTGTCTATTCAGCTCGATTGCCCTTTTATTTATTTATTTATTTATTTATTTATTTATTTTTCAGTACTAGGGATTGAACTCAGGGGCATTATACCTCTGAGCTATACCCCCAGCCCTATTTTGTATTCTTTTTTTTTGAAACAAGGTCTCACTAAGTTGTAAAGAACCTAAGTAGCTGAGGCTGGCCGCAAACCTGTGATCCTCCTGTCTCAGTCTCAGCCTCCCAAGTACTGGGATTACAAGCACATGCTACCACATCCGGCCACTTGATTGCCCATTTTTAAAGTTGGGCTATTTGATTTTTTTGATGTTAAGTATTTTGAGGTGTGTGTGTGTGTGTGTGTGTGTGTGTGTGTGTGTACAGGGGATAGGGGAATTCTACCTCTAAGCTATACCCCCAGCCCTATTTTATGTTAAAACATGATGTCACTAAGTTACTTAGGGTCTCACTGATTTGCTAAGACTGGCCTCGAATCTGCCATCCTGTCTCAGCTTCCCAAATACTGGGATTAGAGGCATATACCACCACACCTGCATTAAACATTTTATATATCCTAGCTATTAGTCTTGTATCAGAGGAGTAGCTGGCAAAGATTTCCTCCCATTCTGTATGCTCTCTATTCAGATTGTTATCTTTACTTCACTGAAGCTTTTATGTTCAGATTTATATATTTTATATAATTTTATATATTCATATATTTCTTTGGACTCAGAGTAAAATTATCCTCATTTTCTATGATCACTGGACTCTATCCACAAAGAAAGGATTCTACTTATTCTCAGTCCAACCACTTTTGAAAAAAAAAAACCCAAAACTTAAAAGTGTTAGCTCAAAGGTCAGAGGAAATAGGATATGTAGAGATACAGAGGCACCAACTGGCAAGAAAATGTAACAACGTGTAGTCTCTGTGGTTGATGTGAGACAGAACAAACACCTGATGGCTGTCCACAGGTCCCACACAAGCTTCTGACCCATCTGCAGATATCCATACCTTCTGCTTGCATAATGGATAGCCTTGAGCAAATAAGCCATCCTCTCTATGTGCCTCAATTTCCTCACCTGTGAAATCAAGGTATTAATAACTACCTTATAGAATTGTTGTGAGGGCTAAATGAAAATCCATGCTCCATATGTGCCACAATACCTGGCATTAAATGCCTCATAAATGTTATCTGGTATCATCATTGCCAGAATAAACCTCAGATGCCCCAGAAGTCCAGGGCTTTTTCCTCAGTGTCTCCCACTCCAAGAAGAGATTAAAGTCTCAAATACTGGTTCACCCTGTTTGCCTTACCATTTCTCTCAATCAACATATACCCTTTCTCTCTCTACAATAGCAGCAGGTAAGAGCAATATGAGCAACAGAAAATAAATATACACTAAATATTTATGTGTGTATACACATATATAGTGTACATCTGTATATGCATATATGATGCAATATTTTTATACATACATATATACATATATAGTAATGTATATATAGATATAATACATATACATATATTATTATAATGTACATATGGGGACTTTTATACTGGG
The DNA here is from genome assembly GCF_963383645.1 of Muscardinus avellanarius. Taxonomy (NCBI): domain Eukaryota; kingdom Metazoa; phylum Chordata; class Mammalia; order Rodentia; family Gliridae; genus Muscardinus; species Muscardinus avellanarius. The sequence continues at coordinate 76,694,730 of NC_137792.1, forward strand.
GATTAAACTCAGGGGCTTTCAACCTCTAAACTACACTAGCCTTTTTCATTTTTGAAACAGGGTCTTGCTAAGTTGCTGAGGCTGGCCTCAAACTTGTGATCCTGTCTCAGCCTCTCAAATACTAGGATTACCAGCATATGCCACGGTGCCTGGCTTATATTGTATATATGTTGATATCAGGAATGTTTGGAAGAGGGTTTTTTGTTTTTTTTTTTGGTACTGAGGATGGAACCCAGGGACATTCTACCTCTGAGCTACACCCCCAGCCCTATTTTTTAGTCTTTATATTTTTTGAAACAGGTTCTCACTGAGTTGCAACAGGCCTTGCTAAGTAGCTGAAGCTGTCCATGAACCACGATCCTCTGGTCTCAGCCTCCCAAATGCTGGGATTACAAGAGTTCATCACCACACCAACTGGTTTTTTTTATTTTGAAATTATACAAATAACTGGGCATGGTGGCACACACTTGTAATCCCAGTATTTGGGAGGCTGAGAAAGGAGGATCATGGGTTCATCCTAGAGAGAACTTGCTTCAAAATAAAAACAAAATAGGACTAGGGGTGGAACTCAGAAATAGACTGCCCCTGGGTTCAATCCCCAGTGCCACATACACACAAAAAAAGAAATTACACAAATGCATTCTCACTGTGAAAATAAATAACAAGAAGTATTTAAAATAAAGCAAAATGGGGGAAGGACACACACCAAGCGATATAGTATGCATATGTCAGTGTATCATGTTGAATTACTCTATAATGAATAATTATAATGCAGCAATAAAAATTAAAGTAAAGCCGGGCGTGGTGGCGCACGCTTGTAATCCCAGCATTCGGGAGGCTGAGACCTGGAGGATCGCGGTTCGCGGACAGCCTCAGCTACTTAGGCCCTCTGCAATTCAGTGAGACCCGGTTTCAAAATAAAGAATAAAAACTAGGGCAGGGGGTGTAGCTCGGAGGTCGAATGCCCCTGGGTTCCATCCCCAGACCCGCAAAAAAAAAAAAAAAAAAGAAAAAAAGAAAAAAAAGAAACATGCTTTAAAAAAAATTTAAAGTAAAAATAAACAAATTTTAAAACTCAAAGTAGCAAGGTGTGGAAGTACACACCTATGATCCCAGTATTTTAAGAGACAGGAGGATTGAAGGTTTGAGGATACCTCAGCAAGCAGTGAGACTCTCATCAACTTAGTGAGACCCTGTTTCAAAATAAAAATAAGAAAAATAGGGCTGAGGGTGAATCTTGGAGATAGAATGACCCTGGGTTCAATCCCTAGTACCACATATACAAAAAAAGTAAATCATGACTCCTCATTCCCCACCAGTTACATCTCCCTTCTCATAATTATTTACTCTTTGTTAACAATCTCCTTTCTACATATTCTATGCATTTATACACACTCTATTGAGTTGTGACCTGAGTGCCAATCACTAATGTCTTAGAAGTTTATGTTAGTACCTATAAACCTAACCCATTCTTTTCACATAACTGTATAATATTTCATAATTATGTATGTACCAGCCAAGTTATTCAGGAAAAGATATTAAATGTCACTGCTGCCTTTGTCCTTCAGCAAGAGGCAGCTAAATCATTGCAGGCAGAAAGCTGGCCTACATACCACAAAGTATCAGGCACAACTTACCGTGATTACCCTCCTAGAGTTTCTTTCCAGAGGGCCTGGCTCTGATAGACTATTGAAACGTGTCTTCTTCTCCGTTCCCATTCCTGGTAAAAGCTCTGCACCTAGGTCCTGTGCCCTCAGGGTGAATGAAGTACCCTACTGTACCCTTGGTGACAGTCCACAATCACTAGCCTTTAATGTACTTGTCTTGGGATAGTTTGACCAGAGAGTCACCCCTCTTGTCTCCTGTCTTCCTTTTTCTCAATTCTGGTTTGTTTGCCTTATAGATGGTCTACTCTGAGTTTCTCAAAGACCTCAGCCTATTCCAGTGGGGCAGGAGTGTTAGTGTTACCAGCTACCAACCTCCCAGAAAAGAGCCATATTCTCTGTGCTCTTTTTTATGTGGTACTGAAGGTGGAACCCAGGGGCTTTTCTACTTCCAGACTATACTCCCAGACCTATGTTATACTCTTATTTGGAAACAGGGTCTCACTAAGTTGCTGAGGCCTCACTCAGTAGCTGAGGCTGGCTTCGAACCTGTGCGATCCTCCTGTCTCAGCCTCCCAAGCTCAGGGATTACAAGTGTGCGCCACCACGCCTGACCTCTGTGTTCTTAACCTCACAGCATGGGCACATCCCTAAGACACTCAACTGAGACCTTGTAGGGGAAGATAAAACAAGAGCAACACAGAGGTGGGAGTAAGGAAAAGAAAAGTGAGAAAAATCAAGGAGGGAAAAGACTACCAGGGCCCATCAAACACAGATTGTGGAGGGACTAAAAGACAAATCAGTGGGAATAATAATGATTTGCACTGGTGCAGAAATTCCCTCTAAAACCTGCCTGACAGATGGTCATTCATCCACTGCTTAAATATGTCCCACGCAGGGAGATTGTTCAAGACACCTAGACTAGTTTGAATCCGTTTGTGCGCTCCTAAGAAAACAAAACAAAAACAGTAGAGTTTTAATGGCTAAAAGAAAACACATGGTGGTGCACGCTTGTAATTCCAGTACTTGGGAGGCTGAGAGAGAAGGATTGCAAGGTTCAAGGAGAGCGAGCCTCAGCAATCTAGTGAGACACTCAGATCACTTAGTAAAACCCTGTTACCAAATAAAAATAAAAAAGAGCTGAGGGTGTAGCTCAGAAGTAGACTGCCTTTGGATTCAATCTCCAGTACTCCTCCCAAAAAATAAATTAATTAAAAAGAAGAAAAGAAATAAACATATATAGCATGAACAAAGAAGGGTAGACTAAGAAGAACCTCTATAAGAGGATGGGAGAACAGATCTGGGAAGCAGAAAATACCAGATTGGTGGGCAGAATAATAACCCCACAAAGATGCTCACTTCCTAATCCTTGGAGCCAGTGAATATGTGACCTTACATGGCCTAAAGGACTTTATAGGTGTGATTAGTTCTGGTAGGCCCAATATAATCACAATATTCTTTACAATAGGGAGACAGGACAATTAAAAGTCAAAAAAAGAGATGTAACTAAGGAGGCAAAGGTCTAAATGATGTGTCCAGGAACCAAGAAATGTGGGCAGCTTCTAGAGGCAAAAAAAAAGTCAAGGAAATGGATCCTCCCAGTGCTTTCTGAAGGAACATAGTCCTGCAGATGCCTTGATTTTATCTCTGCAGTAGCAATTTTGGACTTCTGGCCTTGAATATAGTAATAGATTTGTATTGTTTTAAGCCACTACTTTTTGTACTGGAACTGAACTCAGGAGTGTTTTTACCTTAGAGCTACAACTCAAGCCCTATTTTATTTTTTATTTTGACCTAGGGTCTCACTACATTGCCCAGGCTTAAATCAGTCTCACTCATTTTGTACTAGTGAGTTACAGCAGCAAAAGAAAACTCATACACTAGGCACCTGCAAGTAGGAGACAACAAGGACAACTCTACTATGTACACATATCATCTGGAGATCGTGTTAAAATGTAGATACTGATTCAGGTCTTGTGTAATTCCTGAGATTCTGCATTTCTACCAAGCTCTCCAGTCATACCAATGTAGGAGAGAAGAAATAAATAGGTAGAAAGGAGATAGACAGCAAGGAAAAGTAATATATAATTTTTATATAAGAACCTGGCCAGGCATAGTGGTGCATACTTGCAATCCCAATACTTAGGAGACTGAGATGGGAAGATTTCAGGTTCAAGGTCAGCCTCAGTAAGAAGCGAAACTCTCATTAACCTATTGAGATAATGTTTCTTTGTGTGTGTGTGTGTGTGTGTGTGTGTGTGTGTGTGTGTGAGTGATGTGTGATACTGGGAATTGAACCCAACGGCATTCTAGCTCTGAGCTACAGCCCCAATCCTATTTTATTGTTTATTTTGAAACAAGGTCTCACTAAATTGCAGAAGGCCTCATGTTGCTGAGGCTGGTTGTGAACCTATGATCCTCCTGTCTCAGCCTCCCAAGTACTGGGATTACAAATGTGTGCCGCTATGCCCACCTATGAGATCCTGTTTCAAAAAAAAAAGAACCTGATGCTAACATGCTTCAACGTTTACTCCACAAACCAGTTCTCTTTCCCAGGCCTGTCTTTACCAAATTCTTTGGAAATATGTAGATCCTAGAGTTAGCTAAAAGAAACTATAATTTCCCTATTCACTGTTAACAAGAGAGATATGCTATCTTGAGAAACTTATAATTTAGGACACTCTTCAGTTTATCCATTGATCAGATGGTAGAGATCTTGATCAGCATGAGGATCCTAAGGATGACCAAATCACCAAAAATTACCTAGAAAACACTGGACATTCACACATCTACATGTACTTCCTTCTGCCCACCCCTTATGAAAGCCCCCAATAAAAGAAAAGCCCCAAATCCCCAAATCCCCAAAGGCATCCATCTCTCTCCCTCTTGAGATGGCCTACATTCTTCTTTGACTGTATATTTCCTACTTTCCTAAATAAACTTCCATCTATATCTTAGATTGGCACATGCTGAAATTCTTTTCTGTCGTGTAAGCCAAGGAACTTGTTGATCTCAGGCTGAGGAATCAACCTTTCCTCCATGGCAATACCAATGTTTCTGATACATGCTGTGATAAGTGTGTAATCATAGCCTGGCATGGTATTGCAGGCCTATAATCCCAGTACTTGGGAGGCTGAGATAGGAGAATCACACACAGGTTTGAGGACAGCCTCATCAACCTAGTAGACCCTGCTTCAAATTTTTAAAAAGGGTTGGGGGTATAGCTTGGAAGTAGAATGGTCCTGGATTCAATCCCCAGTACTGAAAAAAATGAAAGTATGTAATCACTGATACATATTTAGCAACTAACATGGGTTTTTTTGGTGCTGGGGATGGAACCCAGAGACATTCTACCTCTAAGCTATACCCCTGAGTTTTATATCTGATATGGAAACAGGGTCTTGCTAGGTTGCTAAGAGCCTCACTAAGCTGCAGAGGCCGGCTTTAAACCTGTGATCCTCCTATCTTAGCGTCCCAAGTACTGGGATGACAAGCATGCACCACCACACCCAGCTTAACTAACATGTTGATTAACACTCAGATACATATTTTGATTTAACAGCATGTTACTTTGACAAAGACTAGAGGACGATAAAAATGGCTATGCAGTACTCTTCAGTTTCTGAAGTCTTTTCACATCCATGATACTTCATTTTGTCATCCTCACACACCTATGATAAAGGTACTACTTTCCCCATATGAGAAAAGCAACATCAAAGCTAAAGCAGGAGGATGAAATTGGGCTATGGAGGTAGCTCTGTGGTAGAGCATCTGCCTAGCATGTGTAATGTCCTGGTTCCAGCCCTCCAGCCCTAGCACTGCAAAAAAAAAAAAAAAAAAAAAAAAAAAAAAAAAAAAGAAAGAAAGAAAGAAAAGAAAAGAAAAGAAGAAAAGCCGGGCATGGTAGCACACGCTGGTAATCCCCGGGCTTGGGAGGCTGAGACAGGTGGATCGCACAGGTTCGAAGCCAGCCTCAGCTGTTTCCAAATAAAATATCAAAAAATTAGGTCTGGGTGTGTAGCCCAGAGGTAGAAGGCCCCTGGGTTCCATTCCCAGTACCACCAAAAAAAAAAAAAAGAATAAAAGCACTTGCCCAATTCAAATCACAGATATGAAACCCACCTATGGGACAGAGACAGATATCAGAATTACCTGAATGAGCCGGGCGTGGTGGCACATGCTTGTAATCCCAGCATTTGGGAGGCTGAGACCGGAGGATCGCGTTTTGCGGACAGCCTCAGCTACTTAGTGAGGCCCTTCGCAACTCAGTGAGACCCTGTTTCAAAAATAAAGAATAAAAAATTGGACAGAGGTTGTAGCTCGGAGGTCAAATGCCTCTGGGTTCCATCCCAGACCCACAAAAAAAAAAAAAAAAGAATTACCTGAATGAAACATACTCCCCCTAAAATTGACAACTCCCTAATAACTTGTTTTTCTTCATTTCCTCCTGGTGCAAAGAAAGTCTGAAGGGCTTCACCACCGCCGCCACCCCACCAGAAGGGCCAAGGAAGCTAAGACCAATGGAGTCACTGACTTTCTGAATCTATAAATGTATATTTCCTTTCTTTGTCCATTTGTCACCTCTTCTCTTTCCTTCTCATTTTCTTCCTATTCTGACTCCTCCTCTTCCTTCTTTTTTCTCTTCTCTTCTCTCTCTCTCTTTCTCTCTCTCTCTCTCTCTCTCCCCTCTTTGTGGTATTGAACCTACTTTAATTTTCTTTTAATTTTTACATGGCTCATATTGAAAATGGCATACATTTAGACTGTGCTTGGTGCCCTCTCACCCCCCACTTCCCCTTTCCCCCTCCCAAAAATGAGTGACCAGGTTGACCATAGTACATTCATACTTTTACACATATTTGAATGTAGCTCCTTCATTAATCAACCTCAGCCTTCTCCTACCCTTCCATTCTAGCTTTGCTGAGGTTTTCCCTCTACTTTTTTTTTTTTTGGAGGTACTGGGGTTCCTGGAAACCCTTCTACCTCCGAGCTACACTCCCAGGCCTATTTTATACTTTTTTATTTTTGGAAACAGGGTCTCTTAAGCCAGCACCTGCACGATCCTCCTGTCTCCGCCTTCCAAGCGCAGGGATTACAAACATGCTGCGCCACCACACCCGGCTTCTCTCTACTTTTTTGAGACAGGATCCAACTAAGTTACCTCTTCTCTTTTAAAAGCTTCTCTTGGTGTTCTTGAGTTCTCGCAAGACAGAGATTACAAGCAACAAAGGGAAACTTGTTAGAAATTCAGATTCATGGGCCCACTGCCAAACCCACTGAATCTAAAACTCTAACTCTCAAGGTGGGGACCAAGAAGTTGGGTTTAACAAGCCCCCCAGTTAACTCTGATGTAGTCAAAAGTTTGAACATGGGCTTGAAAAGGGCCAGCTTGACTCCATTAGTGGAATTAAAAGCTTGGGAAACAAAAGCACCAGGTATAAAATTAGGCCAGTATCTATCTGTGTGTGTGTGTGTGTGTGTGTGTGTGTGTGTGTGTGTGTGTGTATACATTAATAGGAATTAAATTAAATTCAGGGGCATTCTACCACTGAGTTACACTCCCAGCCCTATGTTACTTTTTATTTTGAAACAGGATCTCACAAAATCACGCAGGCTGCTTCAAACCTAAAATGGGTCCTCCTGTCTCAGTCTCCTAAATACTGGGATTATAGGCATATGCCACCACACTGGGGATTGAACCCAGGGGAACTCTATTCTCCCTCTGAACTACATCCCCAGCACTTACCTTTCTTTCTTTCTTTCTTTCTTTCTTTCTTTCTTTCTTTCTTTCTTTCTTTCTCTTATGGTACTGGGGATTGAACCCAAAGACATTTTAGCTCTAAGATACACCCCCAGAACTATTCTATTTTTGTTTTGAAACAGGGTCTCACTAGGTTGATGTGAGTATTGCTAGGCTGAAGAGATTATCATGTTGCTGATGCTGGCCTTGAACCTATGACCTTCCTGTCTCAGAGCCTCCCAAATACTGGGATTATAGGCATACGCCACTATACCTGGCTTTTTTTAAATTTTAAAACAGTCTCCCTAAATTGCTGAGACTGACTTTGAACCTACTATACTCCTGTGTCACCCTCCCAAGTACTGGGATTACTGGTATTGCCACCAATGCCTGGCTTAAGCCAAGTTCTAAACAACTGAAGTGTTCTCAGGCTGATAAATACCAAAGAAGTGTTCTCAGGCTGATAAATGGAATATTAAGTCCTCAATGACCAGCTTTCCTGAGACTTTATAGAAAAGACATCTGCCAAAGGCCCTCTCAGACTGTCAAAACATCCTGAGACCTATTTGCTTCTAATTCTGTACCTTGCTCTCTACTCTCACTTAAAACGTTCACAGTTCTCATTTGTGCATTCACCTGAACTGAGTAAATAAGCTCCTAACCACTCTTCTTTCTCCCCACCCATCTCTTCTTGGTATCCAAGATGAGAGCAGCAGGCAAAAGCCTAGTTCTAATGTACCTGAGCAAATGGATACACAATCTAAACTGGAGCAACTTCCACAGCCACTTTCCTGCACCCATCTCACCTGCTGCAGCAACATTGCTGCCTTTGGGCCTAAGCCCTGTGAACATTGAGCACCCACTTTCCTGAATGAATCCCTTCTTTTCAGAAATAACCTAGGGTCTGTCTACAGGATGAAGAAAGGCAAGGCTGCCTGCTACAGCCCACTGACTTCCCCATGCCTCTGATGACAGCCGCCTGAGCTGGGGAAAGTGCTCTATTCTAAACCAAAAGACAGCTATTAACACCTCTTTGTCTTCTGTTTCCTGTCCTTCCCAAGCAAATAGAGTCAAGGGATAAGAAGCCCCCAGGAAAAGTGGACTCTATTTGAGAGAATTAGCATTTGAAGTGCTGTGAAGCAAAAAAAGAAATAGCTAACACTCCCTAAAAAGGATGCTGGAACCCCTAACAGCTCATCTGTCTCTATTTCCCACTTCAACTGATTAAGATCATCTTGCTTGATTAAAAGCAGTCATAAATAAGTCTTCTCTCCTCTCCTCTCTCCCCTCTTTCCTCTGGCCTCTCTCCCCTTTCTCCTCTCCTCTCTCCCCTCCTCTTCCCTCTCCTCCTCTCCTCTTTCCTCTCACCTCTCTCACCTCTCTCCCCTTTCTTCCCTCTCCTCTCCTCTCCCCTCCCCTCCCCTCCCCTCCCCTCCCCTCCCCTCCCCTCCCCTCCCCTCCCCTCCCCTCCCCTTCTCTCTCTCTCTCTCTCTCTCTCTCTCTCTCTCTCTCTCTCTCTCTCTCTCCAAAAAGAGCCAGGATGCAGCTCACAACACAGCACCCTTGCATCCAGCCCTGAATGCCATTCCTGGCTGAGGCCTTGACTTGTTGCCACCCCAGCTGATGACAAGAAGAGTAGTTCCCAGAAAGAAGTTAAGTATAAACCCTTTTCATTTGCTGATGATATTGGCTCCAATAATTGTGGGTACTATGACCTCCAAGCAGTGCTGACGCACCAGGGCCAGTCGAGTTCCTCAAGTCATTACGTATCATGGGTGAAAAGGAAACCAGATGAATGGATTAAATTTGATGATGATAAGGTCAGCATCGGGACACCAGAAGACATCTTGTGGCTCTCTGGGGGTGGAGACTGGCATATTGCTTATGTTCTACTCTATGGGCCTCGCAAAGTTGAAATAATGGAAGAGGAAAGTGAACAGTAATCTTCAGCTCAGCTTTTATGCCTAGGTATGGAATAAATGTTATTTGTTGATCACTTCTATAATCCAGAGCTTTAGAAGCTAAGACATTTAGGTGGTTTTACCTGTTTCCCCTTGTGGAGCAAGAGGGCAGAAGCAGACCACTTGTGCATCAACTTAAAAATTATAGAAAAGAAAATTACCTGCCGGGCGTGGTGGCGCACGCTTGTAATCCCCGCGCTTGGGAGGCAGAGACAGGAGGATCGCGCAGGTTCGAAGCCAGCCGCGCGCGCTGGCTTAGGAGACCCTGTTTCCAAATAAAAATGCAAAAATAGGTCTGGGAGTGTAGCCCGGAGGTAGAAGGGCTTCCAGGAACCCCAGTACCACCAAAAAAAAAGAAAAGAAAAGAAAAGAAAATTACCTTTGGATTGTGCTGCCCTGTGTAAAGATAGCTGGAAGACATTCTTTAAGAGCTTATTTCTCGCATTAACTTTAAAAAAGTCTAAGTTTGAAATGCCTTCTGTCCATTACCTTCTGTGCTCATTTCTCTCCCTGCCCTTTCAGCCCAGAACTCAGCAATGTCATTGCACCTGTTACCCACCATTTGTTCTTGCATGGTTCATATTGCCACTCAGTAGCTGCCCGTCCTTGGCCTTAGCTAACATTTTCCAGAAAGTGGAAGAGGAAGCATTGCTTGTGTGTAACTCAGTGCTGTTGTCCATCCCCATGGAAGCGTGGGTGCAATCAAGTATGTGTCCAGTCTGACTGCTGCTGCCTTTCATGACTTTAAAATAAATTGTGATCAATAATAGTACAGTTGATTATACATTTATTATTCTCTCTCTCTCTCTCTCTCTCTCTCTCTCTCTCTGATGTATTCTGGTTTGTACATATAACTTTATGATGGTTTTGTAGTAATCAACCTTTGAGAAATGTTGACAAGCTTTGGTTCCTTATTTTTAGAAGATGAGGATATTTAATTAAAAAACAAAAAGAGGGATTTTAAAAAGCAGTCATAATAGTAACTGAGAATTATTTATTAAGCAAAATGCATAATTAAGCCAAGATTAGTTAAACTGGAATTTAAGGCTTATGAAAAAAATGTAGAAATTTAATACCAAGCTATGGAAGAATAAAATGTGTGATTAGAGTTATATTTTTTGTCAGACAGGAAGCCTGATGAATATCCAGGTCCTTCCAAAGCCCTTAAAGTATCAATGAAGGGAGAGGCCTTGGAGAGACAGCGTGTACCAGATACTTGGAGGTTGTCTAGTAACCTGGTCATTGAGGGGGAGGGACTATTTCAGGGCTCAGGGGCAAGTCTATACAGGGATTGCTGCCCTCAGAATGCAGCAGACACAGAAGGCTGTGGACTCAGAATTAGTCATTCTCAATGACACCAAGATTCCAAAGATGGCAGACTGCCAGCCTGGACTTCCAGGGATGGCCAGAATTGTGCTGTGGTTCTGAACCCACAGCTCCTCTTCCCCTGGCCCAGAGAACCTAAGTTAGAGAGCCAGCGTGCCCTGGTAAGTGGAAAATATGCCACTTAAAGACATGGAATCATCTTTCTTATTCGGAGTGATCCTTGCTGTCTTGTCCTTCCTCATCATTGCTACTAACGCACTAGTGACTGTGGCCGTGCTGTTGTCAATCCATAAGAATGATGGGGTCAGTCTCTGCTTCACATTGAATCTGGCTGTGGCTGACACCTTGATTGGCGTGGCTATTTCTGGCCTAGTCTCAGACCAGCTCTCCAGCTCTGCTCAGCCCACACAGAAGACCCTCTGCAGTCTTCGGATGGCATTTGTCACTTCTTCCTCAGCCGCTTCTGTCTTCACAGTCATGCTGATTGCCTTTGACAGGTACCTGGCCATTAAACAGCCCCTCCGCTACTTTCAGATCATGAGTGGGCTTGTGGCTGGGGCCTGCATAGCTGGGTTATGGTTGTTGTCTTATGTCATTGGCTTCCTCCCACTCGGAGTCTCCATATTCCAGCAGACCACCTACTATGGGCCCTGCAGATTCTTTGCTGTGTTTCACCCAAGGTTTGTGCTGACCCTCTCCTGCGGGGGCTTCTTCCCAGCCATGCTCCTCTTTGTCTTCATCTACTGCGACATGCTCAAGATTGCCTCGATGCACCGCCAACAGATTAAAAAAATGGAAAATGCAAGAGCCACAGCTGGAGCTTTCAGGCCCCCACGGTACCCCAGCGACTTCAAGGCCATCCGCACTGTGTCTGTTCTCATTGGGAGCTTCATTCTGTCCTGGTCCCCTTTTCTTATCACTGGCATTGTGCAGGTGGCCTGCCAGGAGTGCCACCTCTACGAAGTGCTGGAACGGTACTTGTGGCTGCTCGGGGTAGGCAACTCCTTGCTCAACCCACTCATCTATGCCTATTGGCAGAAGGAGGTGCGGCTTCAGCTCTACCACATGGCCCTTGGAGTGAAGAAGGGGATCACCTCATTGTTCTTCTTTCTCTTGGCCAAGAAGAGTGGTCCAGAGAGGTCCCGGGAACGTTCCTGCCACATCATCACTGTCTCCCACCCAGAGCTTGATGGCTAAGATGGTAAGGAAGCAGAAGTTTCAACGTGCCTTTCCCCTGCTCTTGCTGGCCCCCAACTGAGCTAGGGGGAATGGAACTTGCTTCAGGTGACTGATTGCCCCACCTCTCATATCCCTTTACCCCCAGAAGGAGAGGTAACTGAGGCAGGGTTCCCTAACTTGCTTCTATAATCAGTTCTCCGTTTGCAAATCTTCACTCCTCTCTGTCCTTCTTTTGAGACAGGCTTGTCTCCTGTATATCTATACTTAAAGCAAGAAATGTACTGCTAAAAAGCTGTTCATATATAAAATCTGATTTTTTAATACAGCAGAGCAACAATGTCCAACAGAAATAGAATGCAAGCTGCATATGATGCTTTTAATATTTTTTCTAGAGTAACCATGTTGAAAAAATATAGGCAAAATTAATGTATTTTAAAAGTTTTGAGCTTTAATTTTTTAACTATTATTTTAATTGTACATATTTATAGAGCATAGTGTAATATTGCTATACATATATATAATATGTACTTGCCAAATCAGGGTAATTAACATTTCTATCTCCTTAAACATTAATGTTAATGTCTTATTTAGACTAATACATTAAAATATTATCATCACTTTAACATGTAGTCAACATTAAAATTTATTATACATTTTTCATAGTAAGTCCTTGAAATCTGGTATATATTTTACTCATACAGAACATCTCAGTTCAAACTAACTATACTTCAAATTCTCAACAGCCACATGTGGTTAGTGGCTCTCATAGTAGAAAGCACAGCACCAGAGAAGTCTCTTTTTAACTATTATAGTGATTTACTACAACAATTAATTGGTAAAACAAGGCATTCCTGTATCTCTTGCCTCCCCTGACATAAATCAGAGATTGTATACACTAAGTTTGCATAAAATATAGGAACCTGAATTAGACTCTAAAGCTTACTTTTTCCCATACCTCATGGCATTCAAAATAGTGTTTCTAACCTGGGTATGGTAGCACACACCTGTAATCCCAATACTTGGGGAGGCTGAGGCACAAGAATTGAAATGAAGGTTTGAGGACAGCCTCAACAAGTAGTGAGATTCTCAGCAACATATCAAGACCCTGCTTCAAAACAACAACAAAAAAATAACAAAAAGGGCTGGGGGTACAGCTCACAGGTAGAACACCCCCAGTAACACACACACACACACACACACACACACACACACACACACACACACAGTGTTTCTTTGGAAAAATAGCCAATTGCCAGTCTTGTGATTATTTCTGCTATGACCTCTCCCAGTCCATGACATTTTTAACTATGGTGGCTCTTCCTGTTACTTGCCTCATCTATCACTTGTAGCTGCTTGCTGATGACAGTGTGCTGCCTTTCTCAAAACTGGACCCACTTGGCTCCTCAGAACCAGACTTTCTTCCAGTTACTCTCAAATTTGTATTTTCATAAGAAACTCATCAAAATAGCACAGGAGACCAGCTGAGAAGCAGGTGCCTCATCCTTTCTGTGGGATGTAGAAAATGGCAGTAGTGGCAGTGGCAGTGGCAGTACCGACCGTGGGAATTGTGTCCCTCCTGACAGACCTAGCAATAAAATTCAAGGACAGAATAGGGAAAACACAAAAACCACACTCTGCCTTCCTGGGCTTCCCTGGAACTTTTAACTCAACCTCCTATTCTCCATAGTGAATTCTTAGAGTATTGTTTCTCAACCAGGAATGGTAGCACACACCTCTAATCCTTGTACTTGAAAGTCTGAGACAGGAGGATTACAGGTTTGAGACCAGCCTCAGCAAGCAGTGATACTTTCATCAACTTAGTGAAACTCTGTCTCAAAATAAAAGTAAAATAGCACTGGGGGCATAACTTAGAAGTAGAATCCTCCTGGTTCAATCCCCATTACCACAAAACAGCAGCAATCATCATCATCATCAGAACCTGGATGGAAGCCAGCCTTCCTCCTCTCAAAAGAATGTCATCACATCTCATGATACTTTGTACTTAGGTTTTCTATTATTGGCGCACCATAATTGTACATGATAGTGATACATTCATATTGCACATAACATTATTTGTGTCTTCTTAATTCCTCTTTATTCAGATTAACACTCATCTTTTATCCTTCAGCCCTTCAGAGGATAATGATCACCCCTTTGAGTTTTTGTGCTCCTGAAAATTCCATTCTCCTCTTCTTCACCCTCTATCTAGTGGCCTGTTTCTCACACATCAGCCCTCTTTTGGTAAAATCATTTTTCAGTTGCTCAGCTTACAACTTGGGCTGAGAGGAACATATTGCTTACACCATAGCAAGATTTATGTTAATAGAACTGAAGTTTCTGGCTTTTGAGTAGATGGTGAAACCCAATAGGCTTTGAAGTGATAAGCATCCAGCAAGTAACAGTTATACTAGCACTCTCTTGGAATGGGTTATGAATTGCTGGAAAGTAGTGAATAATAAAACTGGATTGTGGAAAAACTGAAAGTAGGCTGAAACCAATGTCCTTAATGATGACTCAAGGCTTAATTCCCAGTCTTGCTATAAAGGATGGATCTTGCTAAGCAAAGAGGAATGGAATTTATTCAACTTGCTTGCTTTAATCATTCTGCATTTTAAATATGTATCAAAACATCTCATTGTACACAATGTATATAATTATTGTCAATTAAAAATAAGATTTAAGCCGGGCATGGTGGTGCACACTTGTAATCCCAGTACTTCGGAGGCTGAGACTAGAGGATTGCAGGTTCCTGACCAGCCTCAGCTACTTAGGCCCTCCTCAACTTAGTAAGACACTTCTAAAACAAAAAATAAATTAAGCCTGCAGGTGTAGCTCAGAGGTAGAATGCCCCTGGGTTCAATCCTCAGTACTACAAAAAATAATAATAATAAAATTTAAACAATTCTTTAAAGCTATAGTGAAAAGCAGGAGTTAAGGAGAGACTAGGTGATCAGTATGCTATTAGATTCAGTCTCAGAAACCTCGCTATCCCTGGGAATCAGTATGTGGTACAGAAAAATCAGACTTTAAAGTCCAACACACAAGTGTTCAGATCATTATTCCGTTTTTAAATTGTCAAAATTAAGCCAACTGTGGTGGCATATGCCTGTTATCCCAGTGCAAAACCCCATTTCAAAAAAGGGGGGGTATAGTTCAAAGGTAGAATGCCTTTGGCCTCAATCCCCAGTATCAAAAAAACAAAACAAACAAAAACAACTCAGACATAGATCCCTCATCTGTCAAACTACTGTAATAATGCCTACCTTATCCAGCCATAGTGAGGACAGATAACATATGTGAAAATGCCTAGTAAACTACAGCACATTGTTAATGCTCAGAAAATATTAGTTCTTTCTTCTTCCTTAGAATTGACTCATTTAAGGGAGTACATCATATTCAGATATTATAATCTACAAGACAAGGACAACTAAACTCAGGACTGAGTTCCTCAACCCCTGAACAAGTTTTTTTAAATGAGGGGCAGGAAGCCAGGTGTGGTGGTGCACACCTGTAATCTCAGTACTTGGAAGGCTGAGACAGGAGGGTGGCAGGTTTAAGACCAGGCTCAGCAACTTGGTAAGGCTCTCAGCAACTGAGAGAAACCCTATTTCAAAAGAAAAAATAAAAAAGGGCTGGGGATGTAGCTCAGAGGTAGAATACCCCTGGACTCAATCCCAAGTACCAAAAACAAAGGAAGGAAGGAAGAGAAGAAAGGGAAGGAAGGAGGGAAGGAAGGGAGAAAGGAACGAATAAATGAACAAATGAATGAACTAGAGGTAACTTAGGTAGAAAAAGACAAAAAGGAGTAAATCTAAAACCTTACCAGTATATCAAGACAGAGCAGATACATGGCACCGGCACTAGTATCATACACTCGGGCTTAAGAGTAACCATAATTAAAAGCTGGGCGTGGTGGCACATGCTTGTAATCCCAGCGCTTCGGAGGCTGAGACAGGAGGATCTCCCAGATTCGAAGCCAGCCCCAGCTACTTAGTGAGGCTCTCAGCAACTTAGTGAGACCCTGTTTCCAAATAAAGTATAAAATAGGTTTGTGAGTATAGCCCGGAGGTAGAAAGCCCCGGGGTTCTATCCCTAGTACCACCAAAAAAAAGAAAAAAAAATGGAAGGAGTTATATAAAACTTGAAGTACCACACACAGAGAAAAAGAGTAACTATAATTAAGTACACTCTGTTTAACAAATTGCCAGGAGCAGAGATACAGAATGCTATGCAAAGGTATAATGGTTTGTTTGTGGGGTTTTTTTTTTGACACAGGATACAGATAAGGGAATATACTGAAGAGGAAACATTTAGATTTCACTCACACATCCAGTATTCTCTCCTGATGGACTTGCAAAGAAGCCAGATTCTGTTCAGGAATTGATCAAAATATCTAAAAGATATTAAGACCTTGTAGAACACGATGTAGGTCAATCAACTCAATTTATATAAACATTGCTATGAACAGCTTATTGTAAAGAGTTATAAAAATTGTGATATGATCAAGTTTTATATTAACTCCTTGGGTAGCTAAAGTTGGGCATATGACATCTCAGTTTCCATTTCAGGTGTACTTTTAAGAACATAAGAACACATAGGCCTCTGTACAGGGTATTTTACAAGAGTGGGTATTTTACAAGGTGGGTTGCCTTGATCTACTGACACTCTACTGCACACTCAATAAACCCATCTCTAGGAGTTGGGCAGCCAGTGTTAGCTTGGGGTATCTATCCATAGATAAAGAAGTGTTAACTGGCTGAAATAGGAATTAAATTCAAGACTATGATTTCATTCTCATCAAGCTCAGACACTGGCCAAATGAATAAAGACCAGTAAAAAAGAGTAGGCATGCCGGGTATGGTATAAAAATGGGTCTGGGAGTGTAGCCCGGAAGTAGAAGGGTTTCCAGGAAGCCCAGTACCACAAAAAGAGAGAGAGAGAGAGAGAGAGAGAGAGAGAGAGAGAGAGAGAGAGAGAGAATAGGCATGAAAGGTACTTCAGGGATACACATAGAATAAGAAGATACACGGTGTCAATGGCTGGACAAAAAGGCAGCAATGTATTCAAGAACAGACCACAACTCCTTGGCTACATCAATTTTGTGACTCCTTCAGTACCTTCCAAGTCATCCTTCAAATACTACTGACTGGTCTGGAAGATTCTTCTTTTAATGAATAAATCATGTTTGCTATTTCTGTAGTCAATAGTAGTGCCTACAAATGCACCTACCATTTACTCATTTGCTTGTCTGTCCATCTACCACAAACACTTGAGAACTAGGTGCTAAAACTGCCCCATCTTTGCTGAGATTTCTTTTCAAGATATACAATGATTATAAAACCAAGTTTTATTTTAGAAATTCTTAAAAACGCAGGAAATCATAGAGGTACCCATAATCATACCAGAGATAACTACTGTTGTTCTCCATCTTTTCTTTGCTTAATATTATATTGTGCATATTTTCCTGCCATTAAATATTCTTCAAAAACATAGCCTGTCATGTTTGCATGGTTTTTTGTTGGTTTTTTTTTTTTTGTTTTTTGGGGTTTTTTTTTTTTTTGCAGGTTTGGGATGGAACCCAGGGGCATTTGACCTTCGAGCTATACCCCCTGCCCTATTTTTTATTCTTTATTTTGAAACAGGGTCTCACTACATTGCAGAGGGCCTCACAAAGTAGCTGAAGCTGTCCACAAACCACGATCCTCCGGTCTCAGCCTCCCGAATACTGGGATTTCAAGTGTGCACCACCATGCCCAGCTATGTTTTTTCAACAATACTTTAACTATTTCTCTGAAGTTGCTCTATATTTAAGCTATTTTAGCCAGGCGTGGTGGTGTACGCTTGTAATCCCAGCATTTGGGAGGCTGAGTCAGGAGGATCACGGTTCAAGGACAGCCTCAGCTACTTAGTGAGGCCCTCTGCAACTTAGTGAGACCCTGTTTCAAATTAAGAATTAAAAATAGGGCCAGAGGTATAGCTCAGAAGTAGAATGCCCCCAAGATCCATCCTTAGTATGGCAAAAAAATAAATAATTGATTAAATTTAAGTTATTTCAAACTTCTCTTTGCTATAATACCACTATAGAGACCCTGTGTATAAGCCAGACATAGGGTTTCATGCCTATAACCCTAGTATTTGGGGGACCAAGATAGAAGCATCACAAATTCAAGGCTAGGCTGGATAACTTAGCAAGAACCTGTCTCAAAATAAAATATTCAGTGCTCTACTCCTGGATTCAATCCCCAGTACCACACACACAGAAAAGAACTTGTGTGTCTTTTTTTAATGTCTTTCTTCAATTTCTTAAGAATAAATTCTCCAAAGCAGTATTACTAGACCAAGGGGAACTAAACTTTTATAAGAACTTTGATTCACATTTCTGTTGATATTTCTTGAAGATATTTCCGTGGGATATCTGCTAAGAGAAATCATATGCAAACCTTAAGTGAATAGACCACAGGTATGGTTATCAAAGAAGAAACAAAACACATGAATTCCTAAAAACATAAGCAATTCTAAGAAAGTTAACAGGTTGCTTAAACAAAAGGAACCTTTTGATATGCCCTACTACTAGGGTTAATCTGTATTTTGCATATTTGGGAGCCTGGACTAGTAGAACACAACAGTTTAAGAAAGCACCTCACAGTGCATCTCCACAGTGCAGTTTGATATTCAGCCTAACCTATTGCTTTGTGCAATATCATAAAATGCTAATAGTCATGAGAATAAAACATTTACCCACAGGGCTAGGAGATAGTTCTTGATACAGTCAAAGCCTCAAAGCCGTAATTCAAAGTTGGCTGAAAGGGAAAGATGTGCTCCCAACTAATGGATCAATCACAGCAGGATAAAGTACATGGAGCTTAACAGGCTACTACCCAGCCATATGTTCACTGGATTTACAAGCTGTTAGGACCATAATCAGCCTCTGGGCTCAAAGAGCCCTCTTCTGAGGAATCCTAGAAACAACTGATGCAGCTGCTAAGGGTCTAAGAGTCTATTTTAATGCACAAAGCAGCTCCTGTTTCTTTCAAAACCCTATCTACAGAAGGGGCAGATGGGACGCTTGCTCCCGAGCACTAAAGGAACTAAGATTGTGTTGGGCCAAGGACCTGAGGAGGTCTTTGCATCTGTTTAGGTTTGTTCTTATTGGTGTATATTGCCCAAAGTCCTATGACTTAAACATATTTCCCATTAACTATAATAAATCCATGAGTTCCAGCTGTCTCAACTGTGTTGACATTAAGGCACTAAAAAGCTGATAAACACAGGGGAACAACATAGTCATAGGTCCAATAAAATGCCATGCTATCTTACAAAACTGTTCAATGTGCTTTTACTACCTGCAGTATTTTTGCAGATTTGTCCAATGAGCCATTAGACAAATCTGAAAATGCTTCCTATATAAAAGTAAATATCTGTCATTTCATCTCAGGGGCAGTTTTTTAAAAAGTAAAATACAGAAACCAAGAGATTATACCTGAATGTCTATGAAGTTATTTCATAATCTAGACATTCCAACTACCACTTATTATCAGGTCCCACATATGTGTGGGGTGTGTGTGTGTGTATTACTGGGGGATTGAACTTAAAGACATTCTACCTCTGAGCTAAACTGCCAGCCCTTTTTTATTATTTTTTTATTTTTTGTGTGGTACTGGGGGTGGAACCCAGAGGCTTTCTACCTCCGGGCTATACTCCCTGACCTATTTTATATTTTATCTGGAAACAGGGTCTCACCAAGTTGCTGAGAGCCTCACTAATTAGCAAGTAGCTGAGGCTGGCTTCAAACCTGTACGATCCTCCTGTCTCCGCCTCCCAAGTGCGGGGATTACAAGCGTGCGCCACCACGCCCGGCTCCTTTTTTATTTTTTGTTTTGAAAAAGTCTGGTTTGGTTGCTGAGCCTAGCTTCAAACCTGTGATCCTCCTACCTCAGCCTTCTAAGTATTGGGCTTACAGACATGTGCCATCATGCCCAGCCCACATTAGTCCCAATACAAAGAAAATGTTAAATTGTTTTTCTTATTTACTAAAAAATAGGAAATGCATGAATAGAATTGATAGTAAGGCACAGCTCAAAATACAACTGGATTCTAAGACACTGAATAAAGAGAAAAAATATTCCTTACAGTGAAGCCTTAGAAATAAGAATACTGGGGAATAGCCATTCTAAATAAGACATGAGGATATTTGGGGGAAAACAGCAATTTTATTACTTTAACTTACATGTGACATCCTGACTGAAGTAGACTAAAAATTCCTTTAAGTGATATGTTTTGGTAAGTAGATAATTATTTATAATTAGATTCTTAATCACTTGTCCAATAAATTTATGAGCATAACAAAAAATTTTTGCACTAAAGAAAGGATAAGAAATCTAGCCCTGTGTCCAGATCACTAAATTTCTTTTTTTTTTCCTTTTGTGAGTGTCTGGGGATAGAACCCAGGGGCATTCAACCTCCGGGCTACAGCCCCTGCCCTATTTTTTATTCTTTATTTTGAAACCAGGTCTCACTGAGTTGCAGAGGGCCTCACTCAGTAAGTAGCTGAGGCTGTCCGTGAACCACGATCCTTGATCCACAGGTCTCAATCCCCCGAATGCTGGGATTACAAGTGTGCGCCACCACGCCCGGCTAGATTACTAAATTTCAAACTAGTGGCATGTGTATTAATAACTTCAAGTTCTTCAACACATGGTTTAATGTATAAAAAGAAAAGTTCAGTTGCTCTCGTATACAAGAACCTTTCTGTGCTATCCCTGCTGTGTTCTCTCACACTGGAGAAAGGGTGAGTTAGTGATAAAGGAGGTCATGAATAAGAAAGGCCATTTCCGTCCTCTATGATGTGAGAGTGGTTTTCATAATCCATGATGTGGGAGGGTCTTCCTGATAACATAATACTGGAGCAGCTTCCAGACTCCATGACATGATACCAGCTTTCATTCTCCATGATATTGGAGCGGCTTCTGTCCTCCATGATGTGGGATCGGCTTCTGGCCTCCATGATATGAGAGTAACTTCCAGCCTCCATGATGTGGGAGCAGCTTCTGGCATCCACGATGTGGGAGCAACTTCTGGCCTCCCCGACGTGGAAGCGACTTCCAGCCTCCACAATGTGAGAGCAGCTTCGGTCCTACATGAAATGGGAGCAGCTTCCTTAGTACTCTGTGATGTGAGAGCAACTTCTGGCCTCCGTGACATGAGAGCAGAGTCCAGCTTCCATAATGTGAAAGCGCTTCCAGCCTCCTTGATGTGAGAACAAACTCCATCTTTCATGATGTGAGATCAACTTCTAGCCATCATGACGGAGAATAGCTTCTGGCCTCCATGATGTGGAAGCAGTTCCTGGCCTCCATGATGTGAGATCAGCTTTCTTCTTCCATGACATGAGAGCATATTCCAGACTGCATGATATTAGAGCAGTGTCCTCCCAAGCTCCAAGCTACTACAGCTGCTGACATTTATGCTTCAGAGCTGCCCCTATGGACTGAAACCTCTGAAACTGAGTCTGAATAAAATCTTTCCTTCTCTAAATAAAAAATAATTAATATAGAAAGTAATCAAAAGAAAGGCCAACCAAGGGAAAGAAAAAGAAAAGAAAGCAGTAAAAAGCAGAGAATAAGGGAGAAGTATATGTTCATGGCCATAGAACTCCAGGAAAATAATCTAAATCCATTATTATAGTTAAGTGTGAAAGAGTGACCAAGCACAAAAAATATTGGCCTTCTTTCTCCCAGGGTGCTATAAAGATAGAGGAATTAATGAAATCAATATTCTTTAGTGCTCACCTGCCATAAATTTTAAGTGACTCTAAACAAGGTAAGTCAGTACACCTCTAGGGTAGTGATTGTAAGCATGGGTAGCATTCTGGAGGTTAGTTCTGCTGCTTTCTGAGCTTTGGTTTCCCATGAAAAATGACAATACTACCTATACATGGGTGATCTATGGACCTAGATGTTTTATAAACAATACAATCAGAACAGTACCTGGTACATAATAAAAGCTATGCCAATGTTAACTATTATTTTTCTTTTTTTGAAACATGGTTTTACTGTTGTCCAGGATAGCCTTGAAATTCTGGGCTCATGTGATCCTCCTGAACAGCTGGGACCAAAGGTGCTCATCACCTGGCTCAGCTCTTATTATCTGAGTCATCTCACTTTCCAGCTTCTCAAAAAATGGGGGGTTAATGGTTTTTCAATTTATAGCCTGCAGTTTGATCCTCATTTCATCCCTTCAAATATGTCTTGCTAGGGGTTAGGATGTGGGTTCTGAGAAAGAAAACAGAGTTAAAGATCACTTTAAGGCCTGAGCCACTTAGAGGATTTTTAGAGAGTAAATCAAGAATTTTGGATTTCGAGACTTCCGGGAAGATGGCGACCGAGAAAAGCGGGGCTTAAGAGCCCCGCTAACAACAAATCTCCATTACCACAAAATCAGCGCCTTTCATAGCCAGAAATCACCATCACCAGAGAAAAAAAAAATCACCAGGCTCCAGAAGGAAAGCGGACTGAGAACAGAGCCACAGAGGAGATCCTCAAGCCCGAGGACGTGGCAGCAGCACCATACTGCTGGCGGCACCGGCGAATTCACGAGACGGCTACAGCAAGCCGAGGTGAGCCACTGCGGAACAGCCAGGCGGGATTTCTCCGCGCAGAGATCACCTAAAGCTCCATTGTCTGAGCTCAGCACACGCTGCAGGGATTCAGAGTGGAAACCAAAACCAAGAAGAAAAACTACAGCCCCACAGCTGAGGGCGTAGCAGCGAGCGGCGCCATATTGCCACCGGCGGCGGCAGCAGCGAATTCATCGAATTCAGTACAGCTACATCTGCATACTCAAGAACAGTGAGTCAAATTGCGGGCCACAGAGGAGAAATCCCAGTACTGTACTCCCTGGGACTTGACCCAGTGGGAGAGGGGCGGTGGCAGAGATATCACACCATAGGAGAACGTGCAACCTGGCACCCCCCACAGTCTAAAGCAATCTCTATCGACTCTCTGGGTCAGAGACTCTGTGATACAACCCAGTAAAGGAGTAGTGGGGTCTGAGATACTACTGACTCGAGATCCAGAGCACCTTAAGTGAAGTCATAGTGACCCAAAGGAAGAACCCAGAGAAGGCACAAACTTCCGAAATCATGGGAAAGAGGAATAATACTGGAGCAATGAATGCACACAACCCCACAACATCAGAACCCGATAAAACTGAAAATCAGAGATTTCTAGAAGATCAAATCAGGAAAATAACTGTAGAAATAATAGAGGTGCTTCGAAAAGAACTCAGAGAGAGCCAAAAAGAGATAAAGGATGCAATTAATGAAGTAAAGGCCTCAATTCAAAGCACAAACAACCGATTAGAACACATGGAGAACAGAATCTCGCTCTTAGAAGATGAGCAATCCAAAAATGAACGCATAGTTTCTAATCTAGAAAAAAATATCCAACAGCAGGAATCTGATATTGAAGAAATATGGGCCCATTTTAAGAGAGCTAACCTAAGAATAATTGGAATAGAGGAAGGAAAAGAAAGTGAAACCAAAGGGATCAACAATCTCTTCAAGGAAGTAATAGCAGAAAATTTTCCAAACATAGAGCAAGAGGTCGATACACAGGTCCAGGAAACTTATAGAACTCCCTTTAGACAGGATCGGAGAAGAGGATCCCCACGCCACATAATTGTCAAAATGACCAATGTGGAAGCCAAGCAGAGAATCTTAAAGGCAACAAAAGCAAAGGGCCAAGTGACATTCAGAGGCAAACCAATTAGAATCACTCCAGACTTCCCAAACCAAGTTATGAGAGCCAGAAGGGCTTGGAGTAACATATTCCAAACTCTGAAAGAAAACAACTTCCAGCCAAAAATTTCCTACCCAGCAAAACTTTCTATCAAATTAGATGGAGAAATAAGAAGCTTCCATGACAAACAGAAACTGAAGGAATTTATGTCTTCAAAACCAGCACTAAAGAAAATACTCAAAGAGATTAACTACAAAGAAGAAATAGGTAACACACATCAGAACTAGAGAAACAAGATTTTCCATCCAACAGACAACTAAGATTGGTTATCTGTGGAGATTCATTATTTATGTTAGTCTGTTACCTATCTCTAAAGGGTATTGTTTGCCTTTATTGTTGTTAATTTTTAGGATTTCTAGTTGGAATATTAATATACCTTCAGATATAGCATTTGGAAATATTTTATCCCATTCTATTAGCAACTGTTAACTCTGTTTACATTGTCTTTGGATATACAATATTTTTTTTATTTTTTAGGGAGTTTGTATACTCTTCTGTTGCCTGTGCCATTGAAATCATAACCAAGAAATCACTGCCAATTTCAATGTTGTGAGGTTTTATGACCCAGATTTTCTCCTAAAAGTTTATAGTCTTAAGATTTATATTTAGGTCTTTTATCAATTTTGAGTTAATATTTGTATATGGGATTAGGTAAAGGTCCAATTTTATTCTTTTCCATGTAATTATTATTTTTCAACAATATTTAGTTAAAATATTATTATTTCCATCACCAAATGTTCGTGGAAACCTTGTCAAAAATAACTTGACAATATAGGGAAGAATTTAGCTCTAGGCTTTTATTTAACTCCAATGGTTTATATATCTGCCTTTAGAATAGTACTACACTGTTTCAATTATTGTAGCTTTATATGGTTTGAAATCAGAAAATATATATCTTCTAGCTTTGTTCCTTTTCAAGATCGTTTTGGGTACCTAGAGTCCATATTCCATATTAGGATAGATTTTTTTCTGAAAAATAAATATATAAATATATGATAGTTTCACCTAAAAAAATAGAAAAAAAATATTCTCTGGTAAGAAAGAAAGCAAAAAGAAATATTGAAAAGTTATCTTTAAGTCATCAAAAGCTTGGTATCAGACAACTGAAACTGTTATGTGAGATTATCATTTTTAATTTTGGATAAATTGCTTTAATACTAGATGTCAACCACTAAGCTAAGCATGGGAAGGAGGGATAGGGAGAGAATGGAGTGGGGATCGGGTGGGGGCTGACTGGGCATTGTGTGCATGTATGTCTACAAAAGTATGTATCCCACTATGATGTATGAATACAGTGCACCAATAAAATAAATAAAAAAAAATTTTGTTTTGTACATGTTAAGTGTGAAGCATCTATCATACTTTATAACAAAAATGTGAATAGTGAGACAAAGGCACAGATGTATATAGTTCAGATGAGAAGTATGAGCCAAGGATGTACACTTGGAAATCATCAGCATATAGACTACTTAAAGTCATGGCAATAACTGCCTTTATAGTGGCTTAGGCTTGAATCAATCCTTATCATATAATCATCTATTCAGTAATTCAACTTTTAATTTATCTCAATTTAAAAATTATGTGTTTAGTGATTACACATGTTACCTAATCCTTCTGTTGCAGGTCAATTCATTCATTCATTTAACCAACATTTACTGAGTGCATATAACTCTGGTAGGCACTGAGAACCCCAAAATGAGTAAAACTGAACTAACTTATCTCTTTATGAACCTTACAGACTGATTGGAAATACAGATATTAATCAAATTATAACACAAACACAAAAAGTAATCATAAATTGTGACACATAAGAATTCATAATAAGAAAAATTATTTAGATTAGAGAAGAACTCACTGGAAGGTTTCTCTTTAGTAATTAATTAATTAATTATTTAGAGGTACTAGGAATGGAACCCAGGGGCATTCTACCTCCGTGCTACACCCCCAGCCCTATTTTGTTTTCTTTATTTTGAAACACTAAGTTGTGGAGGTCTCATTAAGTAGCTGAGGCTGGAGGAGAGCCGGAGATCCTCCTGTCTCAGCCTCCACTCCCAGCAAGGAGTAACATTTAAGTTGAAGTAAATGAGAACCATTTTCCAAATATCTATGAAACCATCCAAAACTATTTTTTTTTTTGGTGGTACTGGGGGTGGAATCCAGGGGCTTTCTACCTCCGGGCTATACTCCCAGACCTATTTTATACTTTATTTGGAAACAGGGTCTCACTAAGTTGCTGAGAGCCTCACTAAGTAGCTGAGGCTGGCTTCGAACCTGTGTGATCCTCCTGTCTCAGCCTCCCAAGCGCGGGGATTACAAGCGTGCACCACCACGCCCGGCATCCAAAACTATTTTTAAGCCAGTACCATTGCTTAAAAAATGGCTTACCTCACCACTCTGATAGGGGGCTAATATCCAGAACATACAAAGAGCTCAAAAGACTCTATACTAGCAAAACAAACAACCTAATCAAGAAATGGGCAACTGGAATGAATAGACATTTCACAAAAGAGATACAAATGGCCAATAGATAACATGAAAAGATGTTCAACATCAGGGAGATGCAAATCAAAACTACGCCGAGATTCCATCTAACCCCAATCAGAGTGGCAAAGATAAAGAAATCAAAGAACAACAATTGCTGGCAAGGATGTGGGGAAAGAGGAACTCTTTTACACCGTTGGTGGGAGTGCAAAGTAGTTCAGCCACTATGGAGATCTGTGTGGAGATTCCTAAGAAAGGTGGGAATAGATCCACCATTTGATCTGGCTATACCACTCCTGGGTATCTTTCCAAAGGAGCTGAAATCAGAGAAATACGTTAACATATACATACCTATGTTCATAGCAGCACAGTTTGTAATAGCCAAAATATGGAACCAACCTAGATCTCCATCAACAGATGAATGGATTGCAAAATTATGGAAATACACACAATGGAATTCTATTCAGCTATAAAGAAAAATAAAATAATAGCATCTGTAAGAAGATGGAAGGAACTAGAGAACATTATGTTAAGTAAGGTTAGTCAAGCACAGAAAGAGAAGGGATTTATGTTTTCTCTAATATGTTCAAGCTAGGGAGCAGTGGTAATACCAGAGGGATTCCAGATGATGGAGGGGAAATCTCAGCAAAGCTTGAACGGAAGGATAGGAGAGGAAGAAAGCTGAGATTGTTCAATGGAGGAGCTACATACAAATATGTGTAGTAGCATAAATACAACATGATTTACTTGGACACTCTCTTTTAGGGGGGGAGGGAAAGGGAGAGGGAAGGGCATGAGGCACAATGTAAATGTACACCACTCTCAATATGTTCCATTTACAAAAAATAAAAATTAAATTTAAAAAATGGCTTACCTTTTGCTTATCTATTTTGAATCAAGTATCTACTTTGGATGTAGTGTTTAAAAATAATTATAAACAATGAGATGCCACTCCACACCTAGTATAAGAGCCCAAATCCAAAACAAGGCCAATGCCAAAAGGTATAAAAAAGCTAGAGCAGGAGTTCTTGTCCACTGCTGCTGGGAAGAGTAAAATTGTACATCCACTTTAGAAGATAGTTTGATAGTTTCCTATAAATATATTCTTATCATAACATCTGGCAATTACATTCCTTTGTATATACCTATATAAGCTGAAAACTTACATCCACACAAAAATCTGCACACAAAATTTTATAACAGTTTTATTCATAACTGCCAAAACTTGGAAGCAACCAAGATGTTCTTTGGTAGATGAACAGATAAATTGTGGTACATATAGACAATGAAATATTATTCAGCACTAAAAAGACATGAGCTATCAAGTCATGAAAAGACAGGAAGGAACCTTAAATGCATATTACTAAGTGAAAAAATTTTTTATCACAGTGAAACCATTCTATGTGACTCTCTAATGGTAGATATATGCTATTAGATATTTGCCAAAATGTATAAAGCCTTATCCATATGAGTAATATCAACTCATTTGACTCAGCTCAAATGCCACAACTGCTACGAAGCTTTGGCAAATTTTCTCTGTAAGGTTATTTCTCCTCTGTGCTCCTATAATACTTTGTCCATTTCTCATATGCTACTTAGAATTACTTACTTATCTGTTCTCCCACTAATAATCTGAGCTTAATACCTGTTCTTACTTATTTTCACATTCACAGAACCTAGGGAATATTAGACACATAATAAATGAACAAAAGAATAAACAAAGAAAGATGAACACCTATTCATTTTACCAATATTTGAGTGCCTTCGATATTCCAGACACTCTTATAAGAAAGTAGCCAGAACTTTTTGCCCATAAGACAACTACAACAAGGCTCTATTTTAGCTTCTTTTAAGATTATTTTATCTGCAGAAACTTGCTCACTTGTTTGTGCTTAGGAAAAAAAGCACTTCCCAGATGTTTAGGAGTGGCATTGTAACAATGAATGGCAGTGGAAAAACATGAATGGCCATGGAAAAACAATGCATTTATTCCTTTGTGTGTGGGGGGGGTGAGTACTGAAGGTTGAAGCTAGAGGCATTCTATCTCTGAGATACACCAGAGCCCTATTTTTATTTTTTGTTTTGAAACAAGGTCTCAGTAAGTTACAGAGGGTCTCACTAGGTTGCTGAGACTGACCGCAAACCTGAGATCCTCCTGTTTCCATCTTCAATGCATGCATTATATGCATGCATCACCTTGCCCAGCACAATGCACTTATTCTACTACCATAACTGTGTGCCTTAAGAGTCCAGTCTCAATTTCATAGTCACTTTTTTATCACTTTCAGAATAATGCAATGTAAAGAGTTGGCAAAGGAGAAAATAGTAAATAAAGACAAAGTCAAAGTGATTCAGCCAATAAATACTTTAATGAGAACCAAGGTCTATAACATTCATAGCAGTAACTGTCCTGGCCTATGCCTTCTTCTCTAACCCAAGTCAGCAAAGCAAACATTTAACCCACATTTGGAAAGAAGGCCGTTTTGAATGTCACCTATCAGTATCCATCTTCATAGAAGATACCAATCTGGGGCCAGAGACTCAAAGTTAACATTCCTCTCAGGAAAAAGTTAACATAGCAAAAACAGATGAACAACTTTGCACCATCCTATTGTTCTTCCATCAGGAGGCCCTTGGAAGACCACTGGTTCAGTAAACACAATGTTGTCAAAATACGTTAGAACACGGAAAAAAAGGGGAAAGAAAGAGTAGAAAGGCTGGTAAAGCTGGGCTCTCGCACATATTTAGTTCTTAGATTTGAAGCCTTTTGAGCTGCTCGTATGTAATAAAAAACTGAAGAGTAAGTCATGGAAGATCTCTGGGTTGATAATGAAAGCGAAATCTGGTTCTAAACATGTGCATTTTATTCTTTTCAATTAAGGTACTTAGTCTGTGCTAGTCTAAGTTGCACTGTCTTAAAAGTATTGTATAAAACACCTGTCAAAACAAACATGTGCCAAGTACTTACCATGTGCCTACTATGATCACTGGTATTTAACAATATTAAGATTAAAACTCTAATACACATAGTCTTCAGGAGCAAACAGAACAGAGCACACACATACACACTACCCAAGAACATCAATGACAACAATTAATTTAGTGCTAGCTTAATTGTTATACACATTAGGCGATTAGAGCAATTCTAAAGAGTATGGGAAAGAGATATTATTTTTGTCAGCCAACAGACCCTACAAAGGTAGGGAATTATTTTTCAACCCTGTGGTGCTCATCACTGTACACAAGGTATCCAATTCATGGCTTTGCACATAGGAGGTACTCAAGAACAGCCAAAGGACAGAGACTAGCCCATGAGGAAAGAGTCCTGCTTCGCTGTAGATTCCTTCACTCTATGAATGTTTTCTTGTCCTGTTATTTACCAGATATTTTGTGCCTATAGTTAGGAAAAGGAAATCCAGACCATCTCAGCATGGACTTTCCTATGGGCATCTCCCATCAGGGTTTCTAAACACTTCATAACCCTTTCCAGACTGACTGTATTTGCTGTCATTTTGGTTTATAGATAAAAATGGCATATCTTTTCTACTCTTTTTAGTTTGTATAGGCCTCCAGTTGAAAGCTGTTTCTTTTCTTTTCTCTTTTGGTACTGAGGATTGAACCCAAGGGCATTCTACCTCCAAGATATACCCTCAGCCCTTTAGATTTTTAATTTTGAAAGAGAGTCTTACTAAGTTGCTAAGGCTGTCCTCAAACCGGAAATACCCGTTTCAGCCTCCCAAGCACTGAAATTACAGGCATGTGCCACTGCGCCTGGCTGAGTTACATAATTTTTAAAATCAGGGGAAGTAGCTATTATGAAATCAAGCCTGGTACCACTACACCTGGCTCCTAAAAGGCTTTCATAATGAAAATTTCCTTCCCATACCCTAAAATTACCTGGGTACCTGAACCATTCGCTTTCATTCTCATGTTCTAAAAGGATACAATGATGTTCCAGGGTCCAAGTCGAAGCCAGTTTGGCCAAAATCCTTTGTAGAGTGCAAAAAACCCTTCATGTTTCCACATCTGAAGGAAAGATATAATCAAGAACAGTGAACTTGCCTTTCTTTTTATATCTGACAACTATTTTCCACTCTCTCTCCTGCAATTATATGGATCTATGAATGACTTTTTCCACAGATACAATGAATTCATATACCTTCACTGGCTCCTTCTACCCAATTATTTAACAAATATTTACTGAACACTCACCACATACAAGGCACTCTTCTCAGAGCTGGGAACATAACAGAAAATAAGAGCCAGTCTCCACAATGGCCCATAATGAACCCTACCTTTGGTTATTTACACCATTGTGTAGTCCTTTCCCCACAACAATTCAGGAATGGTCTTGTGTCACCAATAAAATATGGCATTAGTGAACATATTTCACTTCCATTTTCATTGCTGGTTATAAAAATATATTTTAGAGCCGGATGTGGTTTTATATGCCTACAATCCTAACTACTTGGGAGGCTGAGGCAGGAGGATGGCAAATTCAAAGTAAGCCTGGGAAACTTAGCAAGACCCTGTCTCAAAACAGAAAATACAAAGGATTTGGGTGGTAAACCACCCCGCAGTTCAATCCCTAGTACTGCAAAAAAGATATTTGATATATAAGGTGGAATCTACCTCATTCTCTCTTGGATCAGTCACTCTGAAGGAAACCAGGTGCAAATGTCATAAAGAGAAACTTATACAGTGAGGAACTGAGGCCTCCAGCTAACAGCCATGAGTGATCTTTGAGGAAGATATCCTAGCCCCATTCAAGCCATGAGGTGACTGCAACCTTAGATGATACATGGACTACAACCTCATAAGAGATCCTAAGGTAGAAACACTCCTTGCTCTCACAGAATATGTATTCTCCAGTGGGGATGACAAGCAAATATACAAATTGACATATATATTATCCTAAAATATATATTATCCTAAAATAAGTGCTATGAAGAAAACTAAAACACGGTAAGGGAATAGAAAGTTGGCCAAAATCACTCTTCTTCTCAGATTCTGTTTCATCATTGTAAATTCCATGTGACCCTATGGCCTATTTCATGTGAATGCAGAGGATTACATGAGAAACAATGTGTACTTCTCTGAGTTTTGGGGTCTCTCTATATACCAAGTGGTTGTGAGAAGTAAATGACAAATTACACCTACAAAAGTTCATAAGCAAGTGACTGTGCTGAATTTAGCCATCAGAAACAGATTATCTATTATAGACAAATACCTAGGAAACAACTACAGTGTGTTAGACATTGTGTTAGATATTAAAATATTGTTTTGCCTTTCCACTGGTGAAATGAAATTACCACTATTCTAAAAAGTATATTTGGATAGGACAATAGTGAGAAGCTAGACTTGCAAAAATGCCTTATCCCATCCTGTAGTTGAAGAACACTAGAGATAATTATTCTTATTAAATAGTTTTGGGGGAACAAATAGTAATGTAATAAGGACACTATTTATGGAAGCACAGTGGTAATACACCTCCATCAATAAATCTTCAACAAATTTCAAAAGTCTCAGACCCAGACTGATGCTGAAAAACTTATTTCTGGTGTGGTGCTGGGTATGGAACCTAGGAGCATTCTACCTATATGCTGCACCTCCAGCCCTATTTTATTCTTTTATTTTGAAACAGGGTCTCCCTAAGTTGCAGAGGGCCTAAGTTGCTGAGGTTGGTCTCGAACTTACAACCCTGTCTCAGCCTCCCAAGTACTGGGATTGCAAGCATGCACTACCATGCTCTGCATGAAAAACTTTTACATTCAAAATAAAAACTAGATGCAAAAAACCTAGAATCGTAGACTGTTAAATGACAAAGGACCTCAGAGACACAATCAAATCCCATCTTCTCCTACATAGAATATCACAATAGACTCCTAATTTGTCGAAACTCTCCACCTAGAAGCCAGAACAATCTTTTTTGTGATAGTGGGGATTGAACCCAGAGACATTCTACCTCCAAGATACACCCCCAAACCCTTTTTAAATGTTTTGTTTTGAAACGGTCTCACTAGATAGCTGAAAGTCTAAGTTGCTGAGGCTGGCTAAGAACCTGAGATCCTCCTGTCTCAGCCTCTCAAGTACTGGGATTACAGGCACGTGCCCTCATGCCTAGCTCAGAACAATCTTTTAAAATTATAAATTAGATTGTGTCATTTTCCTGCTTAAAGCTCTCAGATGGATTCCTTGTGGATTCCTTCTAATTGCAAATTCTCTGCAGTGACATACAGGATTCTACATGATGTAGCCCCTGCTTCTCTCTCCTTTCACGTGATTCTTACTACCTTCTCCTTCACTCACCACACTCAGCCCCACACAAGCCTTTTTTCTAACCCTTGACCACAGTAAGCTCATTTCCAACTCAGGCCTTTTTTAACCTGTCCCTTCTTTATGAAATGCTTTGCTTCAGGTTCTTTATATGGCTATTCCCTCTCATCTTTCAGACCCTAGATCAAAAGTCACTCCCTCACAGGGTTTTCCTGACTTGGTGATCTGAATTCCCTACTACCAAGTCATTATTCTAATATGCTTTATTTTCTTCATAGTATCTCTTTCAATCTACCACTTCATAGTGTCTAGCTCTTTAAGGTTTCTAATACCTGTGGAATATAAATGCACATGATCTTTAGTAGTTCTATGAGCCATCTGAATCCTTATAAATCTCTAAAACAGTGGCAAACTTAAATCAAGTGCCAGCTTTAGGGTATTTTATTTTATCTGCAGTCCTGGGGGTTGAACCCAGGGACATTCTACCTCCACATAGCTACACTCCACAGACGTATTTGTTATTCTTTATTTTGAAAACAGTGTTTCACTGAGTTGCAAAGGCTTCACTAAGTAGTTCAGGCTGGCTGGGAAACTGAGATTCTCCTGTCTTAGCCTCCCAAGTACTGAGATTACAAGTGTGCACCACCATACCCAGCAGGTTTTTTTTTTTTTTTTTAATATGAAGTTTCAAGGCGGGCATGGTGGTGCATACTTGTAATCCCAGCATCTGAGGGGCTGAGACAGGAGGATCACAGTTCACGGCCATCGAACTTAGTGAGGCCCTGTGCAACTCAGTGAGACCCTGTCTCAAAATAAAGAATAAAAAATAGGGTTGCGGGTGTAGCTCGGAAGTAGAATCTCCCTGGGTTCAATCCCTAATACCGCAAAAAAAAAAAAAAAAAAAAAAAATAGGGCTGGGGATGTCACTCGGAGGTAGAATGCCCCTGGGTTCCATCCCCAGTACCACACAAATAATAAAATAAAATATGAGGTTTCCTAGTATTATTATTATAAAAAGTGGGCTTTTAGGAGATATATAAGTCTTTTCTATCAACAATTCTACATGGTGCTATTAATAAAAAATATCCTGTATTCTCATGCACTCAAATTGGAATAATAATACTAAGGACCACTGTCAGAGATAGCTTTTCTACTTGAGAATGACTCTGAAAGGATAGTAAATATATATATAATTATTCTTTTATCTTCTAAGTGATATATACCCACCAAGAATTTTAAAAAGGTCTAAGATATCAAAGAAAACTAAAAATATAATCTAAATCCATGTTGTGCATACCTTTAAAATACCATCCAGGGTACCCTTATAGAGGTCCACATGTCCCACAATTGCCCTCTGGTTCATCATGCGAGTTCGTACCACATCAACTGGATTGGATGCGAGAGCCCCAGCCAAGCCACATGTAAAGCTGGAACTAAAAATGAAAGCTTTTACAAGATAGGTTGCCCCACTTCTACCTCCTTCCCACTTAAACAGAAATTAGGAAAAACATAAAGGTACAATAACTCAGACCCATCAGATAAAATCTGACACTTGCCCTTTTGTTATAATCTAAGGAGAAAGAAAATTTGTTCTAAAGAGACATCATTCAAAGATTGTTCCTTTAGCTCTCAGTCTGAAACTTGGCCCTGCTTCAAAAGGTTTATAAGCCTAACAGGATCTCTGAAGTAGGAAATGTCATTCATCATCTATTACTTACATAAACTTTTCAAACCACAGTATCATGTGGCAAGTGCATTTGAGTTATAAAATATAATATATAAAAATAATATAAAAATATAAATAAAAAATAATATAAAAAATAAAAAATATATTAAAATACAAAAGTAAGACAAAAAGTAAGATGAAGACCAGGCGTGGTGGCACACGCTTGTAATCCCCATGCTTGGGAGGCAGAGACAGGAGGATCGTGCAGGTTCGAAGCCAGCCTCGCTGGCTTAAGAGACCCTTTTTCCAAATAAAAAGTATAAAATAGGTCTGGGAGTGTAGCCCGGAGGTAGAAGGGCTTCTGAGAACCCCAGTACCACCAAAAAAAAAAAAGTAAGATGAGATTGCCAAGATTCTGAGATTGCCAAGATTCTTAAAACCACAGTTTTAAGTTTCAGAGACTATAAAATTTCACCTTTTTTTTCTGATTACCATTGAAAAGTTTACTTTCTGGTATAAAAATCACCCAAAGCAAATAATAGATGTGTTTATTACACAGAGAATTTGTGTTTGAATAAATGCAAACTGTATAGACATCTGGCAGGATGCTGTATTACACACTACTCCTCCCAAGTATCCAAGTGCCTATAGCATCTGGGGTTTCTGATGTGTAAAACATTCAGAAGCCTTGAAGTGCTGGTGATAGGAGAGAAAAGGGTATTGAGGCAATATGTACCAGTTATTAATTCCAACTGAGGATGTCGGTGAACCAGGTTTTTTGTGCTCAAATATAAAATGAGCACAACCTATCCTACTTACACAAAGTGAGTTAAAATTGTATCTCCCATCATTCCTGACAATATCAGGTGCTTCTTGGTAATATCATAAACTGGCAGCTCTACTCCCACAACAATGGCAGCACGCTGTGCAGTCGGGACCACACCCTACAGAAAATAAATGACATTAGATACAAAGGACATAAACAAGAGAATGATATGTCTTAAAGAAGAGAAGCTGGGTGTGGTGGCGCATGCTTGTAATCTCAGCATTTGAGAGGCTAAGAAAGGAGGATCGTGATTTGCAGACAGCCTCAGGTACTACTTAGTGAGGCCCTTTGCAACTCAGTTTGTTACTGTCTCAAAATAAAGCATAAAAATAGAGCTGGGGTGTAGTTCGGAGGTAGAATGCCCCTGGGTTCCATCCCCAGTACCAGAAGGAAGGAAGGAAGGAAGAAAGGAAGGAAGGAAGGAAGGAAGGAAGGAAGGAAGGAAGGAAGGAAACACAAATATGTCAACAGTTGAAAAGTTTGAGAAAATTTCAAGTGTGAAACAGAGATCATTCTTTCTTTTCTTTCTTTTTTCTTTTGTTTGCAGTACCTAGGATGGAACTCAGGGACATTATACCTCCTAGCTACACCCTAGCCCTATTTTTTAGTCTTTTTAGTTTTGAAACAGGGTCTCACTGAGTTGCGAAGGGCCTCACTAAGTGGCTGAGGCTGAGGCTGTCCGTGAACCACGATCCTCCAGTCTCCACCTCCCGAATGCTGGATGACAAGTTTGCACACCAGGCCTGGCAAGATCATTCTTTCAAATCAATGACTAACACCAACAAATTTCCAACTCACATGCTGTACTTAATTGATATAGTGAAATTAGAGACAAAAGAAAAATAAATTGGACAGTATCATAATTAAAAACTTTTTTGACTTAAAAGACACCACCAAGAAAGAGAAAACCCACACAATGGAAATACATTTGCAAATCATGTATCTTATAAGTCACTAGTATCCAGAATATACAAAAAATTCTCATAACACAACAAAAAAGACAATCCAATTTTAAAAATGGGCAAAAGATCTAAAGACATTCTCCCAAAGATAATACACGAATTGCCAACAAGCACAGGAAAAGATGCTTAACATCATTAATCACTAGGAAAATACAAATCAAAACTATAATGACACACCGGGTGTGGTGGCACACATTTGCAATCCCTGCGCTTGGGAGGCAGAGACAGGAGGATCACGCAGGTTCAAAGCCAGCCTCGCTGGCTTAAGAGACCCTGTTTCCAAATAAAATATAAAATAGGTTTGGGAGTGTAGCCCGGAGGTAGAAGGGCTTCCATCCCAAGTGTCACCAAAAAAAAAAAAAAAAAAAGTCAAACAAACTATAATGACACCACTTCATACCTACCAGTGTTACTATAATAATTTCTTTTTTAGTGGTATTGAGGATTAAACCCAGGGGCATTCTACCTCTGAGCTATACCCCCAGTTCTATTTTATTGTTTATTTTGAAACAGGGTTTTACTAAACTGCTGTAGGCCTTGCTAAATTGCTGAGGTTGGTCTCAAACCTCAATCCTCCGGTCTTGGCCTCCCAAGTACTAGGATTATAAGCATGCACCACCACTCCAAGTTTCAGTAATTTATTTATAAGAGAAAATACCATGTGTTAGTGAAGATGTAGAGAAATTTAAGCACTTATACACTGTTAGTGGGAATGAAAAATGGGACAGCCACTGTGGAAAACAATTTGATATTTCCTCAAAAGGTTAAACATAATTAGCATATGATGCCAGGCATGGTAGTGCACACCAGTACTTGAGAGGCTGAGGCAGAGGATCCCAAATTGAAAGACAACCTCAGCAACGTAGTGAGACTCTCAGCAACCTAGCAAGACCCTATTTCAAAACACTTTTTAAAAAAGGGGGGCTGGGGGTGTAACTCATAGGTAGAATGTCTCTAAATTTAATCCCCAGTACCACACAAAAAATTAGCATATGACCCAATTCCAGACTTAGATTATATACCCAAGAGAACTGAAAATATATGTTCATGCAAACAGGTTTACGCCAAGCTAGGAATGATGGTGCACATTTGTAATCCCAGTACTTGGGAGGCTGAGACAAGGAGGAATGCAGGTTTGCAGCCAGTCTTAGCAACTTAGTAAGGTCTTCTGCAACTTAGAGTGACCATGTTTTTTTGTGTTTTTTTTTTTCTTTTGGTACTGGGGGTGGAACCCAGGGGCTTTTCTACCTCCGGGCTACACTCCCAGACCTATTTTATATTTTATCTGGAAACAGGGTCTCACTAAGTTGCTGAGAGCCTCACTATGTAGCTGAGGCTGACTTTGAACCTGTGCGATCCTCCTGTCTCAGCCTCCCAAGTGCGGGGATTACAAGCGCGCGCCACCATGCCCGGCGTTAGAGTGACCATGTTTTAAAATAAAAGAGATGTGGTGTCTCACACTTGTAATCTCAGCATTTGGGAGGCTGAGACCAGAGGATTGTGGTTTGTGGACAGCCTCAGCTATTTACTAAGGCCCTCCACAACTTAGTGAGACCCTGTTTTAAAATAAAGAATAATAAATAGGGAAGGGGATGTAGCTCGGAAGTTGAACACTCCTGGATTCCATCTCCAGATCCACAAAAGAAAATAAAAAGAACAAAATAGGGCTGGGATGTAGCTCAGAGGTAGAATACCCCTGGTCCCATCGCCAGTACCACAAGAAATGTATACACCAAAAAAGCAAGTAGAAAAAAATTAAAATAAAAATGTATACACCAATGGTCATAGAAGCATTAGGCATAATAACCAGAGAGTATAAAACAACCCAAATGCTCATTAATCAATGAAGGGAGAAGCAAAAATGTGGTATTATCCATACACTGGAATTATTATTGAGCCATAAAAAGAAATGAAGAACTAGAGCTAGGGATGTTGCTCTCAAGACCCTGAATTCGATCCCCAGCACTAAAAAAAAAAGTACTGATACATACCACATCATATTTAAACCTTGGAAACAACATGCTAATGATAATGGAAGAAGCCAGTCACTAAAGACTACATATGATATGCTTCCATTTATATGAAATATCTAGAAATCTGTAATAGACAAATCTATATGGACAGAAGATATAGTGGTTGTCTATTGCTGGGAGGACTGGAGGAACTGGGAAATGACTACTAAAGGGTAGGGCAGGATTTTCTTTTCCTTTTTGGTACTGGGGATTAAACCCAGGAGAATTCTCAGTCTGAGCTATACCTCCAGCTCTATTTTATTTTTATTTTGAAAAGGGGTCTAAGTTGCAGAGGGCCTCACTAAATTACTAAGGCTGGCAGCAAACCTGTGATCCTCCTGTCCCAGCCTCCCAAGTACTGGGACCACTAGCATGCACAGCCAAACCCAGCTACAGGGAGGGGTTCTTTTTGGTAAAGAAAATGTTCTAAATTTAGACAGTGGTAATGGTTGCACAAAAACATAAATATACTAGAAACCATAACATGGTGCATTTTATGGTATGTGAATTATCCCAATAAAGCTCTTATGAAAAATAAAACTATGAAGCAAGAGTCAGTGAGAAAAGGAAAGCTTCCAAGTTTAATTGATGGAATTTTAGGATGTACAGAAAGGGTGATAGCAGGGGTATGAGGCAGCTAGGGAAAGGGCCAACGAAAAAGATTACTTCACTTCCAGGTCCTCCTGTTGTAACTTTACCAATGTTCCTCTCACTAGTATAATACTCCTATCACAGATCACACAATACAGGGTTGCTAGAGATCTAAAAGTCATATTTTAAAATTTTTTATTAGTTGCCGGGCAGGCTGAGACAGGAGGATCACATGGGTTCAAAGCCAGCCTCAGCTACTTAGTGAGGCTCTCAGCAACTTAGTGAGACCCTGTTTCCAAATAAAGTATAAAAAATAGGTCTGGGAGTATAGCCCGGAGGTAGAGAAGCCCCTGGGTTCCACCACAGTACCACCAAAAAAAAAGAAAAAATTTTTATTAGTGCATTACTGTCATACATCTTAATGGAGTACAAGATGGAAGAGGCATACATACACATCATTTATTTAGCCTTTACCCAATAAAAGTCACATTTTTGAAGAATATTAATGATATAAGAAAATCCCTATCATATAACACTATGATACAGTATTAAAGAAGGCAAAATATGAAATTATCTATAGTATTATAGTATTATAGTAAATACTCAGGGGTATTTACCTCCAAGCTATAACCCCAGCCATATTTTTTTATTCTTTATTTTGAAACAGGGTCTCACTGAATTCCAAAGGGCCTCACTAAGTAGCTGAGGCTGTCTACGAACCGCCATCGTTTTGTCTCAGCCTCCCAAATGTTGGGATTACAAGTGTGTGCCACCATACCCGGCTCAATTTTATTTTTTATTTGGAAACACAGTCTCACTAAATTCTTGAGGGCCTCACTAAATTGCCGTGGCTGGCTGCAAACCTACTATCCTCCTCCTTAGAAAGTAGAGACAGGAGGATCTCATGTTTGAGACCAGTCTCAGTAATGTAGCAAGACTCTCAGCAAGCTAGTGAGATTTTTTGTTTCAAAACAAAAATCTTAATAAGTGGCTGAGAGTGTAGCTCAGAGGTAGAATGGCTCTAGATTTCCACAGTACCACCATAAAATAAAATAAAGAAACATAGAAATGCCCTATGATCCAGAAATTCCACTTCTACATACAGAGCCAAAAGTACTGATAGCAGGGTCTCAATCTGCATACCCAAACCATGCACAGCAGCATTATTCACAATAATCCAAAACTGGAAACCACTCCAATGTCCATCAGTGGTTGAGCAGAAAACAAAATGTGGAATATACATACAATGGACTATTATTCAGCCTTAAAAAGGAAGGAAATCTGACATATGCTACCACATGGATAAACCTTAAGGACATTATGCTAAGTGAAATCTCATGGGAGGTGATAAATCATACATAGATAAAACTATATGATTCCATTTTATGAGGTATCTAATCAAATTCATAGAGACAGAGTAAGATAGGGGTTGCTCGGTGCTGAGGGGAAGGAGAAACAGGCAGTTTTCTTTAGTGTATAGTTTCAGTTTTGCAAGATGAAAAGAGTTCTGGAGATTGGTTGCACAACACTGTGAATGTATTTAACATACTGAATTGTGTACTTACAAATGATTTAGAGGGATGGGCAAGGTGGCACACACTTGAGGAATGCAAGTTGGAAGCCAGTCCCAGCAACTTAGTGAGGCTGTCAGCAACTTAGTGGGATCCTGTTTCAAACTAAAAAATAAAACTAGGGCTGGGGTGTAGCTGGGAGGTAGAACATCCTTGGGTTCAACCTCCAGTATATGCCCCACACAAAAAATATTTAAAGGACTGGGTATGCCTGTAATCTAAGTCTTGGGAGGCTGAGACAGAAGAATCACCATCATCGGTTTGCAGTCAGCCTCAGCAATTTAGCAAGGCTTTCAGCAACAACAAGACCCTGTTTCAAAAACAAAAATTAAAAAGGGTTGAAGATGTAGCTCAGAGATAGAATGCCCCTGGGTTCAATCCCCAGTATTACACACACACACACACACACACACACACACACACACACACACACTCACACACACACAATGATTAAGAGGAGACGTTTTAAGCTGGGCGTGGTGGCGCATGCTTGTAATCCCCGCGCTTGGGAGGCGGAGACAGGAGGATTGCACAGGTTCGAAGCCAGCCTCGCTGGTTTAAGAGACCCTGTTTCCAAATAAAAAAATGCAAAATAGGTCTGGGAGTGTAACCAGGAGGTAGAAGGGCTTCCAGGAACCCCAGTACCACCAAAAAAATTAAAAAATAAAAAAGGACACATTTTATGTATATTATACTACAATGAAAAATAAAACAACTGTGCTCCCCTGACAAATCTCCAGTTCTATTTACTGTTTTGCCTTTGACCCTTGGCATCAGTTTCTGAAAAAGTTGTAATTAGCTCTATATTCTGGCTTTAAATTAGACTAATTTAAAAAGTACATGCTGCTGTTATCAAAGAGCAAACCTCAAGGATCATTAATGAATACTATGATCATTGGGTGAAAGGTTATATCTGTCTCAAAAGAATACAGAACACAATGTACTTTGCTTCTTTATGTTATGTGCCAGGATCATATAAGTAGCCTAGATCATAAAAGTAGTTCTGTTCAGTTATTAAGAATTATAATGCATGCTGTTTAGAATATCACCCCACAGACTACTTGATAATTGCAAACTGGAAAAAATCTTTTACAACAGCAACACCTGGTGGACATCATCTTACTGAGTAATGAAATTTGGTATCAGTAATCATAGAGCAAACATTGTGCACTTGTTGCTATGAATCAGCATGAAATACACAATATCAGCTATGAAGCTCTAATTAAAAAATTTTTTTGGTAATGAAGATTAAACCCATGGGTATTCTACCTCCCGAGCTATGCCCCCAGCCCTTTTTTTTTTAAATCTTACTCTGTAACAGGGCCAAGCTAATTTGCTAAGGCTGGTCTCAAACCTGTGCCTCAAACCCATGTCTCAGCCTTCCCAAATACTGGGATTACAGGCATACACCCCCATGCCTGGCTACCAAAAAATGTTTAACATGAATATTATGTAGCCAATGATCTCAGCATCCAGTTTAGAGGAAATACAGGGAATAGAAGAACAAGTTATATACCACACAGAAACATTCTTTAAGGACACTAGCCTGAGTCACATATAGTGGCACATGCTTGTAATCTCAGTACTTGGGAGACTAAGACAAGAGGATCACAGACTTGAGGCCAGCCTCAGCAACTTAGTGAGACTCCTTTTACAAAATAAATAATAAAATAGGGTTGAGGGGTGGCTCAGAGGTAGAATTACTTGGGTTCAATCCCCAGTACCACAAAATAAAAAAAGAAGAAAACTAGCCTGGACTCATCAATAGATAAAATTTTATGTGGATGAATATTAAGTATTAAGGAATTGTTCATCTTCTTACATATGATAATGATATTGTTACTATTTAAGAGAATATTCTTATTCTTAAGAGATGCATAATTAAGTATTTAGGTAAGTATTATGTCTACAAATTGCTTTCATGTAGTTTAGCAAAAAAAATGTACTTATGTGTATGTATATGGATGGAAATAAAGCAAATATGGCCAAATATTATCAGTCATGTAATCCAGGTCATAAGCTCATAAGTAAGTATCATTCATAGCAATTCTTTCAACTTTTTTAGGTTTGAATTTTTTACAATAAGAATTTGTAGAATCTAGTTATGATGGCACGCACCTGTAATCCCAGTACTTGGGAGGCTGAGATAGGAGGAACTCAGGTTCAAAACCAGCCTCGGCAACTTAGCGAGACTTAAGCAATCTAGCGAGACCCTGTTTCAAGATAAAAAAATAAAATAGGACCGGGGGTATAGCTCAGAGGTAGAGCCTCTGAATTCAATCCCCTGTTCTACAATAACAACAACAACAACAACAAAAAGAAGTTGTGGTAATTTAAAAAGGAATAAACAGCAAAGCTCTTGCTTTTATTAGAAGTCTATTAATAGATTTCCCACACCACTCTCCTGTATATCCTACAGTGCTCTTATTTACTATTATGCTATCCAGTGATTAAAACAGATTAAAAAGTTATAGCAACTATGACCAAAAAAATGAGTGTATGTGTGGCACTGGAAAATGAACCCAGGGGCATTATACCTCCAAATTATACCCCTCGGCCCTTTTTACTTTGAAACAGGATCTCACTAAATTTCTGAGGCTGAGCCGGGAGTGGTGGTATATGCTTGTAATCCCAGCATTTGGGAGGCTTGAGACAGGAGGATCGTGGTTCATGGACGACCTCAACTACTTAGTGAGGCCCTCTGCAACTCAGTGAGACCCGGTTTCAAAATAAAGAATAAAAGCCGGGAGTGGTGGCGCACGCTTGTAATTCCAGCATTCCGGAGGCTGAGACCGGAGGATCGCGGTTTACAGATAGCCTCAGCTACTTAATGAAGCCTTCTGCAACTCAGTGAGATCGTTTCAAAATAAAGAATAAAAAATAGGGCAGGGGGTGTAGCTCAGAGGTCAAATGCCCCTGGGTTCCATCCCCAAACCCGCAAAAAAATAAAGAAAGAGAGAGAGAAAGATAAAGAGAAAAAAAGAAAGAAAGAAAGAAAGAAAGAAAGAAAGAAAGAAAGAAAGAAAAAGAAAGAAAGAAAGAAAGAATGAATTGGGCAGGGGGTGTAGCTCGGAGTTCAAATGCCT
Source organism: Muscardinus avellanarius (assembly GCF_963383645.1). NCBI lineage: Eukaryota > Metazoa > Chordata > Mammalia > Rodentia > Gliridae > Muscardinus > Muscardinus avellanarius. The sequence continues at coordinate 76,737,809 of NC_137792.1, forward strand.
CTGGGTTCCATCCCCAGACCCGCCAAAAAAATAAATAAATAAAAATAAATGAATAAATAAATTTCTGAGGCTGGCCTCAAAGTAACGATCTTCCTGTTTCAACCTCCCAAGTACCGGGATTATAGGCATGCACCACCGCAACAGGCTATGACAAAATATTAGCAGTGATTATCTTGAGATGGTATGACTTTAGAATTTTCTTTTTTATATTTCTGTATTTTCTTAATATTTTATAGTATCTTTTACTTTTTATAACATTAAAAGGTTTTTTAGGTAGCAAATATTGCTATTAGCATAAAACTGGCAAAAATACATTGAAGAACTAAATTCACTATGAATTTTGAACAAACCAAAATGGTTATATTAAATAAAATAACTTTTCTTGCACATGCAAGCCCAAACATTAAGCAAAAATAAACACCTGTGATAAGTTTTGGTCCTTTCATAGATGATGAGCTTCTTACCTTGTTTGAGGAGTTATAATTCACAACTTCATGGCTATACATAAAAAAATATCCTTTGCAAATTCTAAGAAATGAGATTATAGAACAATACCAGGAAAAGACAGCTTACCCTCCACAGACCCCTGGTGCCTTCTTGTTGGTATATATCAATAAAGCTGCCAATCATGCTTCCTTGGAACAAGCTTCCTTGAGCTTGCATTCGAATCTAAAATAAGAATAGGTGAACATTTTGTTCTGAGAGAGAGAACCAAAATGAGATGTATGACTCATTTAAATTTAAGGAAAAAGAGCCCAGCATGCTGGCACACACCTTTAATTCTAGTACTTGGTAGGCTGAGACAGAGGGATCACAGGTTCAAGACCAGCCTCAGAAACTCAACAAGACCCTGTTTCAAAATAAAATGAAAAAAGAAAAAAAAAACCCTGAGGATATAGATCAGTGGTAAAGTTCCCCTGGATTCAATTTCCAGTACCACACACAAAAAATGATTTAAACTGTTCGAGATAAAAATGGAGAGTTATACTCCAAGGCCAACCACCTAAACTTAAACTGATATCCCCCAAACACTATCTCTAACCATAAACACAAAAACATAAGCTTTACATCTTTGTCAGCATGATTCAGTGAAATGAAACCAATCAATTACAGACAAATCAGTCTAAACAACTGTTTGACTTAAAAATAATGATAATATATAACAGCCAATCAAAAAAGGTCAAAATATAATCAGCCCTCCAAATCCATAGTTCTATTATCAGTAGATTCAATCAATCCCTGAAGGAAAGTATTCAGAAAAAAACTTCATCTGCATTGAATATGTATAGACTTTTTTCCTTGTCATTATTCCTGGAAAAAACAACAACAGTATAACTACCTACATAGCCTTTATTTTAAAATAAGCATTAAAAATGATCTGATGATTACTTAAAGTATATAAGAGGCCAGGCGTGGTGGTGCACGCTTATAATCTCAGCGCTTGGGAGGCGGAGACAGGAGTATCGCATAGGTTCAAAGCCAGCCTCAGCTACTTAGTGAGGCTCTCAGCAACTTAGTGAGACCCTGTTTCCAAATAAAGTATAAAATAGTCTGGAAGTATACCCCGGAGGCAGAAAAGCCCCTGGATTCCATTCCTAGTATCATAAATGAATAAATGAATGAATGAATGAATGAATAAAGTATACAAAAAGATGTGCATGGGTTATATCCAAATACACTATTTCATATATAGGACTTGACAATCCAAAGATTTCAGTATTCATGAAAGAAGGATCCTGGAACCAATTCACACATGGATACTGAGGGACAACTGTACTTCCTCCTTTCTGCATTATGAACTTATGTAACTTCTTACCAATTGCTTGAAGTCTCCTAGATCATGATTTGTACTCTCTCTTATTGTATAACAATAAAATTTCAATTTCTGCTAACTTAATCTGATTTTATTTTTGACAAAACAAAACTAAGTGACTTTCCTTTGGCTCTCTTATCTCCCCATAAGCTGAAATACAGATGTGATAGTGACCCAACTTCAGTTATACACACTAAAACAATACAAGGGGAAAAGGGATCCGCTAATGACTCTCTTATGACAGCTCAATTCTGCTATGAAAGTAGGAAAGCAACCGAAGACAATACAGAAACAGATATAGTAGCTATGTTTCAATAAAATTTAACTTAACAGACAGCATCATCCAGAAACAAGCCCACAGATAATAGTTTTCCAACGATGCCCTAGGAGATGGCGGTGCAGCAAAATCTCAGGAACCTGGGTCCTGGATGACTGCATGAAGGATGACCACCTCACCTCTAGGAACAAATAAACTCATATCTTGCTTGAGGCCTATAATTTTGAATTTCTTTGTTACAGCTTAGCCTATACCCTAATTGTTACAGTGAGAGCTACTGTCTTAACAATGAAAAAGGCCAACCAGGGAGAGAATATAGAGAAGAAAAGAGCTAAAAATGGACATTTCAATGAAGAGAAAAAGTTAAGGTATGTGCGCACACACACAAAAGAAGCCTACAAACGAAACCAAGGAATATGGTTTCATTTGAATCAAAACAAGAGAACTTCAAGCAGGAGACATTGGTCAAAATAGGTTATGATGAGAACTAAAATGTCCACTAGAGTGGACAATGTTGACACTGCTGTTGATCTGACCCTGGGAAAAGTAGTTTCAAACAAGTAGCAGAGGGAAAGAAGAGAAAGTGATGATTTCAGGTCAAAGGGTTAGGAGGATGTAGATTAGGGCAGATGAACATATTTATCATTTGAGGTATGCTGAGCAGTAGAGAGGATAAAAAGAGGATAAAATAGATAAAAGTCCTTAATAAAAACACAAGTATGTAAAAGCAGAGTGAAGCCAATGACTTCTATGCTTGATCATGTACCAAATCTTCTGAAGGGCTTATCAAAACCAAACTTCTGCCAGGCATGGTGGCATACCCTTGTAATCCCAGTACTTCAGAGGATAGCCTCAGCAATGTAGTAACATGCTCAACAATCTAGAAATACCCTGTTTCAAAATAAACCATAAAAAGGGTTGGGGGGTATAAAAAGTACTTTGGAGGCTGAGACAGGAGGATCATAACTTGGCATGGCCTTCCACAACTTAGTGCAACAGTGTTTCAAAGTAAAAAAACTAAAATAGGGCTGGGGGTATAATTCAGAAGTAGAAGGATATCCCTGGGTTTAACCCCCAGTACCACACACGCACATACAAATCCCCAAGACTGCTGGGCCCCATCCCACCTTTCTGATTCAGTAAGAACGGGGTGGAGCTTGCAAACTTGCAAGCTTAGGAGTTTTCAAGGGATGCCAATGACATAGGTCAGGAGAATCACATTTTGAGAATCATGAACAGTAGAAGCAAAGTACAGACAAGGTGTAAATGTAAATAAATCTATGGCTGATGGGTGAAAAGGACAGGAAAAAGATGAGTACAGACAGTTTGCTAAGAGAAAGAAAAACAAGATAAAAAAGCCTAGCTCAGACACTTGCTGAAGAGTTAAAGAAGTTTATTAAAAAAGATAGAAATACAGAAGATAGTTAGAAGCTGGGCGTGGTGGCGCATGCTTGTAATCCCCGTGCTTGGGAGGCGGAGACAGGAGGATCGCACTGGTTCGCAGCCAGCCTCACTAGCTTAAGAGACCCTGTTTCCAAATAAAAAGTATAAAATAGGTCTGGGAGTGTAGTCCGAAGGTAGAAGGGCTTCCAGAAACCCCAGTACCACCAAAAAAAAAAAAAAAGCCTGAATATTTAAAATATCCTTGAGGACAGGAAAAAGAAGTGGCCAAGAATAAGTGAAAAAGACTGAGTAGCCCAAAAGTGTTTAGAAATCATATGGGCACAGTCAGTCTAATATTGTGACACGCTTATCCACCTCAGGCCCACCATCACTCAGCCCTACTAAGACATAAGAAAGGAAAAGGTAGATCACAGCATGGGGTAATCGTTGTAATTTTGCCAGAGTTCAGAGGAACAGGAAATTGAAGTATGTGTCCTCTTACTTTATTCTCATATTCCTTCTAAAATATTTTTAAGGGGTGGTGAATTGGCTCGGACCACACACACCCCACACACCCCCGCTGCCCATGCCATTCTGGCATGGGGCTGTAACTATCTTCTTTTTTTTTTTTTTTTTTTTTTTGCGGGTCTGGGGATGGAACCTAGGGGCATTCTACCTCCAAGCTACACCCCCTGCCCTATTTTTTATTTTGAAACCGGGTCTCACTGAGTTGCAGAGGACCTCACTAAGTAGCTGAGGCTGTCCGCGAACCGCGATCCTCCAGGTCTCAACCTCCCAAATGCTGGGATTACAAGTGTGCACCACCACGCCCAGCTTCTAACTATCTTCTGTATTTCTATCTTTTTTAATAAACTTCTTTAACTCTTCAGCAAGTGTCTGAGCTATGTATACTTATCCTTGGCTCAGGACAAGAACCCACGGTTTTTCTGTTTTTTGGGTTTTGTTGTGGTTTTAGGGTCTGGGACCCTAACAGGGGTCCCCGGGGACAGTTTTCCCAAAACCATAACATTCCCACACTGTAACATATTTCACCATAACATATTTGGCACCCACGCGGGGCTCACTTTGTTCCAGGTCATCCCACTATGTCACTCTGTGGCGTGGTGCTTTACTCTAAGCTCTAGCTTTCCCCCTTTCTAAGGGTGCCAAAACTATAACAAATTTGGCGCCCAACGTCTTGGGTCAACGTGGGGCACGTGGCTCTGTACTTTTCATGGGACTTCTTGGCCTATGGGTCGGTGGGCAGCAGCAGCTTTAGCTCCAGCTGTTGAGCTGTTGAACTTTAAAACAACTACAGAGCAGCCTTTGCATCACGGCATCTCTGAAAGTGAATTCCAGGGCATCTCACTGGTGGCCCGAAAGCCACTGCATCTTGAAGGTCAGTAACCCTCCCCAAAACGGGACCAGATCCTGACAGATGACTGGATTGCTGGCACCAAAAGGCTCTCTGGAACCGTGGAGACCCCCTGCCATGGACTAGCTACGGCAGAATCTCCAGGAGAGCGGTCACATTGCCCATTAAATAGTGTAGGCTTGATAGGCCCAATGAGTGCCTATCCATTCTGCCCATATCACAGATGGGAGTCTTTTAAAAGCTCTATACAAAGTTAAATCTAAAAAGAAATGCCCATGGCCTACCTTCAGAAAGCTCCCCAAACAGGAGACACCACTCAGCACCCATTTCTAAAATAGTAGTGAGTTTTTTTCTGTAGTTTGAAACAGGTTCTAGGGAGATAAGTTAACTTGTTTTTTTTTTTAGTGGCAGGGTCTGGGAAGCGTGGCCATTAGCAACTGTGGCCACGTGCACCTGTTGGTCTGTGAACTATGGCAGTTGGTAGTCCCAAGAGCCTGAATAGTTAAGCTTTTCCAAAAGCTCAAAAAAAAAAAAAAAAAAAAAAACCTCCTCAAAAGTTTCAACCAAATAACAGGCAGGTTTGGGAGGCACTGTCTGGCATTCAATGGGCAGTTAAAGCTCCATTTGCATAAGGAAGCCCTCAGGGGAGGAAGCTCAGGAGGAGGCCACGCCTGACCTCTGGCGGCTTGGAATTCTTAGGCCCCTCAGAAATTGGAATAGTTACAGGGAGGCAAATTAACAAAATCATTTTTAAATGGTAATATTTTCAGCTAGAAAACCTCACTGAGAGATGGGATAGACACAGTGGAAGTTCAGTTGCAAGGCAGAAGGGAGGTGGCTACAACTTCAAGCTTGCACTGGCTTTCTGGTGGACAGTGATGCCACTTAACTGCTCCATGCGGTCCCAGCTGGACGCCCCTGGCTGGGCCACTAGCTTTAGGGGTGCAGGGAAGTTCATCCAGACAGAGAAAGGCCACGCATACCTCTCTCTGTCTTAGGTGGAATTCCAGCAATATCCTAAATGCTAGGGTAATTAATTGGTTTTTGAGTGGGAAGCCCTGGGAAGGGTGGGCGACCTTGCCCAGACAGGCCACTAAAACCACACCCTTTCTCTCTCAAGGGGGATCCCAGCAATCCAAAGTGAGTGCCGGATCTCTACTTGCATGTGTTCTCCAAAACTGGGGAAAATTTGATCCCAAAATGCTAAAGAAAGCTCTCATTTTTTTTCTGTACCCAAGTATGGCCACAGTATGCACTGGGGGACAGAGACATGTGGCCCCGTAAGGGAGGTTTAAATTATAACACTATTCGGAAACTAGATCTTTGGTAAAAAGGAGGAAAGATAGATGGAAGTAGCTTATCTTCAGCTGTTCTTTAACTTCAGAGACCACCCAGATTTCTTTAATGATTGCAGGGTTGAGACAATTCCCAAAATGCAAAGGTTCTTCAGCACTTGAACCCGGCCACAGTAAAGCCGGAGCATCCCAGGCACAGCTTCAGCAGCCTGGGATCCTCAGGGTCTTAGTGCAACCAGATCAGTCTCCAATTGGTTCTGCCTATGGGCCTCCTTATACCACCTGGAGGGGAGAGTTTAGGGTTCGATCTGTCCATATGCAGTTCTTTCTTAAGGGCTGAGTGTAGGGAGACATCTCCAACTCAAACAATAGGTGTTAGCATTCTTAAATCTTTACCCGGTAGAACAGGAGGCCATCTTCAGACACAGTCTACAACTGCAGGCTGCCAATTCGGTTTAACAGGGACTTGAAAAGGAAAGACAGACGGACAAGCCATGAAAGGACTCTGGCCAAGCACAGAAGCCCAGGCTCAAGTCTTTTTAAGGGTGGAAAGCAAGGGCATCTCTGGAGTAAATGCTCTCAACCAGGAGGCCAAAAAGGCCCTCCGAGGCCTGGCTCACGGTGCAAAGGGGGACCATTAAACAGCTGAGCGCCCCCAGTTCCCTCGGAACTGGGGTCCCCAGACCTAGGTTCCCAGTGAGTCCTCCCAATTCCCACCACCTAAATTAAGACTAAAACAAAGCCACAGGCGATCACAGTGAGATCTCAGAGGCCAGATCTAAGGCGTTGCCCTTCTTTCCCGGCCCAAGGTCCTAAAGCTTAGCCAGGGTGGAGGGCATATCAGGCTAGCCCTAAACCATCTCTTTACTCAAGATTCAGCCTGCTGGGTCCAGGGTGACCTTCCATTCTTCCATTTTAGCCATACCAGAGATTTCAGCTCCTCTGCTAACAAGGAGATATAATGTCAGGAAAACAAAAGTTTTTTGTTTTTTTTTTCCTTTTGCTGGCTGCACTAAAGTTATTGCTCAAAGATTTTTTTTTTTTTTTGGTGGTACTGGGGTTCCTGGAAGCCCTTCTACCTCCGGGCTACACTCCCAGACCTATTTTTGCATTTTTTTTATTTGGAAACAGGATCTCCTAAGCCAGCGCGCGGGGCTAGCTTCGAACCTGCGCGATCCTCCTGTTTCTGCCTCCCAAGAGCGGGGATTACAAGCGTGCGCCACCACGCCCGGCACTCAAAGATTTTTTTTTTTATCTCAATCAGTCTTAGCTAAAATGGTAACTTCAGAAAAGTCGTCCAATTAGACCCCTGTGAGATGTGATTAAATAAAGTTATTTTCTTCTTTGACAAAATTAATGTTTTAAGACACTCGTGATGCTTATGATGTTGTGGATTTCTGTGGTAATCTATTATACATTTATTAAGTTATATGATCAAATGTGTTATGCATTGTCTTTTGAATTTTATTCCTTTTGCAGAACTAAGGTTTTAAGGTGCTAGTGATATTTACCTAATGTCTTATAATTCAGTTAATAAATTGAGAAAATACACAATGCAATGTTTTAAAGTGATCTTAACTTCATAAGGTTACAATAACACCTAAATATTTTAAATGGGTTTTTAAAAATTGCTGGTATCTAAACAACATTATTAAATGGGATGGTTTTTTGATTTGCTTGTATGTAACAACAAAAGACAGATGTAGAGAGTCTATAGATGTATTTCTTTATATTTTGGTAATACAGAGAAAGGAAATTTTGCGAGACTAAGAAAGCATATTGTAAAGTTTATCCTAAGATTGCCCCAAATGGGAAACAAAGGACCAGGATAAAAATCAGAGGGTTAAAACAAGTTATAAAGCATTTAAAGCAAATTGTAAAGTGTTTGTGGTACACTTGTTTGCATATGTGAAGATGGTTTTAATAGTTAAGAGGGAATAAATAGGTTTCTAGTAAGTCTACCTCTCTTTAGACCTCTGGAGGCCATTTTATTTAAACTTATGTTTGGCCCATAGTTTCTAAATTATGTGGTTAAGGTTGTCTTCAATGGAGTCAAAACCATTAATTTCCAGGATTATACAGGCACTCAAATTTGTGTCTTTTCACTTTTCCTACTTATACTCATTTTTCTGGATTAATTAAACAATGAAGCAGTTCACTTTTGGTCTTTTTCCAATTGTTACATGTTCAGTTGCTAACGGAGCTTACAGCCTTTAGCTACAGCAATGACACAGTGGCAATAGAATATTCCTTAATATTACAGTGCTGGGCAAAACATAGTTCTCCCATAGGACTGGTAATATGGGTACCAATTTTTCTGTTATTCAGCCTCAAGCCACTCTATTAGATACTGACATCTATATTAAAATTCAAAAACAGTACCCTAATGATATAACATATAAGAAATCATCTAAAAATCTTTATTCAAATTACCTCAAAGCCTATTCCAGGTCTTCACTGTACTAATTTCTGGGTTCACATGGTGCAAAATAAACTTAATACATCCCACTTTTGTGTGTTTCAGCCTAAGTCAGCAAAACAGGTTTTAATTTCTCATTTAAGTGCTATGTTTAGGTTTTCATGGTTATCCTGTATTGTGAGTGTCGTCTCATAGGGTTGAAGCATTCAGACGTCAGATGGCGGTATGAGCACACAAGAGGATGGTCATAGACACACATGGCACAAACCCATCTGATTCCCCCATGCCAACTACACGCATGAATGTTACCCTAAAGCTGGGGCCCCCAACTTCATCCCTGTTCAGCTTGAAGCAGTTTATGACCAACTCGACGTCCTTATTCCTTTGCTAAGGGGTACATTCATGTGATAGAAATGAGGGAAAATTGATGGGAAATTAGCTCATGTTAATGTTTGTATAACTGTAAAAATCAAAATGTATTTTCTGTATCTACCTTTGGCCTGACAGGTGTCAGGAAGTTACTAGACAGAGGGGGGAATATACCAGTATTGGGAATGGCCTAGGAAGATTTGAGAAAGCTATAATTATTAATATATTTTAAAAATTGGGTGAGGGGCAAATCTGTGAAAAGACTTGGTTTCTGCCTAAAAGCAGGCAACTATTAAGGTAATTAGCAAGTCAAGAGGAGAGGGGAACTAGGCCTTTCTCTATCTAAAGACAGATCTACATGATTAGATAAGCTAGCTAGGATGGGAGGAAGGGTCAACCTTCATGAAAGGAGACACCTTGCCACACCTTGCTGGGGAGGTACCTTACAGGGATGTTTACTAGTCAGAATTATGTAAACAAGATGGAGGTCATGGGTATAAAAAGTCTGGTCCACATGCTATATCTTTGGGTGGTGAATTGGCTTGGGCCACCCCCCCAATGCCATTCTGGCATGGGGCTGTAACTATCTTCTGTATTTCTATCTTTTTTAATAAACTTTAAATCTTCCAAAAAAATAAAATAAAATATTTTTAAAACTTGAGGTCACACGCATTTTAACTAGTTTGTATTTATAAGTTTGGTACTGTGAGGAAAAGATGTAAACTTTTCATTTAGTTATTTGCAAGATATTTAGGGTTTCAAGACTGACCTGTATGCAATGTTGTTTTAAATTCTGACTAATCTCCTAGAATTGTAATAATCTTTATTATATAAAACTGAACATCCAGTAGTTGCCCTTCAAACAGACAAGCTATTGTGTCCCTTTTCACTTTGGCTATTTTTAAGAATAGGACCTGTTCTTTTAGATTACTCTTTGAGAATTTCATGAATTCACTCCTGGATATAGGAGATGAGACAACATTTAATTCATAAGTCTTATATTAACCAGCATAAAAAAGCTCACACACAAAAACAAAGTTGCCTTTCCTTGAATGAATCCTGCCTCAATAAAACAACGAAAGAAAAAAAAAATAAGGTGGACATGGTGGCTCATGCCTGTAATCACAGTACTCAGGAGACTGCGACAGGAGGATGGCAGGTTCAAGGACAGCCTCGGCAAGTGGTGACACTCTCATCAACCTAACGAGACCCTGTTTCCAAATTTAAAAAAAAATGGGCTGGGGGTGTAGCTCAAAGGTAGAATGCCTCTGGGTTCAATTCCTAGTACCACAAAAAAGAAAAAGAAAATAATAAAAATGCTAGTTTGTGAATAAATGAATTTTTTTTTTTGCAGTACTGGGGATGGAACCCAGGGGGTATTCTACCTCTGAGCTACATCTCCAGCCCTATTTTTATTCTTTATTTTGAAACAGGGTCTCACTGAGTTGCAGAGGGCCTCACTAAGTAGCTGAGGCTAGCCACGAACTATGATCTTCCTGTTTCAGCCTCCCAAATGCTGGGATTATAACCGTGCGCCACCACACCTGACTAAATGAATGAATATTGAAATAATACATACTTCAGATATCTTTTAAGGCCTAATATAGTTTTAATTGTTCTGTGGTTATATCTAAGAATATAGTATATGATTCTCTTCAAAGTATATCAAGTATTGTAAATGCTCTGGTTCACATGTGTCAAATTGACAGTAAAACAACAAATACATACACAGAAAAAACTTGGGATCACACGTCCGTAACTCTGTTCAAGCAGGTGAGACAAGAAGATGACATATTCAAGGCCAACACTGGAAATTTAGCAAGACTGTGTCTCAAAATGAAAAAGGCTGGAGATGTAGTTTAGTGGTAGTGTCCTGGATTCAATCCCCAATACAATGAAAAACTAAAGCATAAAACAAAAACTCAGGACCTTCATACATAATAATTTTATATTTAGCATTTTTAATTCATCATAAATTTAAATAAGTTATAAATGGGAAATATTTACCATTTTATGAGGTAAAGTAAGATGAAATTGATATTAATGGTTTCATTCTGCTGTGACATAATAATAAAATCTTAAAGATATCCAATAATATTCTTTTTGTGTGTGTGGTATAGGGGTTCGTGGAAGCCCTTCTACTTCCAGGCTACACTCCCAGACCTATTTTATATTTTTATTTGGAAACAGGGTCTCTTAAGCCAGCGAGGCTGGCTTCGAACCTGCGCGATCCTTCTGTCTCTGTCTCCCAAGCACGGGAATTACAAGTGTGCGCCACCATGCCCAGCTCCAATAATATTCTTAAGAAATCAACACCACTAACACAAAATGTCGTCGTTCCAAATTCAGAATATTTCAACACAAGCAAAATATACCACTTTTAAAGCCAAATCACACATTTAATATAAATAGGGAAAGACAGACACATTTAAGATTTGATGTAACCCTCATTTTTTTTTTTTTTTTTTTTTTTGGTGGTACTGGAGGTGGAACCCAGAGGCTTTCTACATCCGGGCTATACTCCCAGACCTTTTTTACATTTTATTTGGAAACAGGGTCTCACTAAGTTGCTGAGAGCCTCACTAAGTAGCTGAGGGTGGCTTCGAACCCATTCCATCCTCCTATCTCAGCCTCCCAGGCTCAGGGATTACAAGCGTGCACCACCACGCCCGGCTGATGTAACCCTCTTATTTATTAAAAGGTGTTTTTCCAAAAACTGTACCTCAATCCATCTCTTTGTTTGATATCCCAGTTTATACCACAGGTCAACATACCATATAAATATTTGGAAGGGGTAAGAGATATGCCTTTTGTAAAATTGGAAAAGGGCTATTAGAAATACAGATGTATTCTCAGACCAGTTTTAGAAAAAAATATACAAATACAGCTAAGTGATCTGGAAATTGATTCCCTTAAAACTACAGCACCCTTAAAAATAACCTAGAAGAAGCGAGATGTGGTAGCACATGCTTGTAATCCCAGTACTTGAGAGACTGAGACAGGAGCATAGCAAATTCCAGGCTAGCCTTAGCAACTTGGCAAGGGTCGCAGAAACTTGTGAGACCCTATTTCAAAATAAAAAATAAAACAGGGCTGGAGGTGTAGCTCAGAAGTAGACACGCTCCTGAGTTCAATCCTCAATATCACAAAAAAAATGTTTAAAAATAACCTACAGGGGCTTGCATACCCCAGTTTGAAGACCAATGGAAAATATATATCATACTAAATTAGCTGCTATTTATTGAGTATCTAATACCAAGAACAGTGTTAGGCAGAGAGTGTGCGTCTCAGTGTGTGTATGTGTGTGTGTGTGTGTGTGTGTGTGTGTGTGTGTGTCTCAGAGTGTGTGTGTATGTGTGTCTAAGCTACCACATGCTGGCCTTGAACATGCCATCCCCTTTTCTTAACCTCCCAAGTACTGAAATGACAGGTGTGCACCACTGCACCTAACTTGTACACAAAATTCTTAACTCTATAAGTGTATACAAATTTCTTAACAACTCTATGCTATAAGTACTGCATTATCTTCATTTAACAAATGAGAAAAATGAAGCTTAATGTAGTTACGAGATTTAGACAACATTTTACAGCTAGGAGTGGACAAAGAAGTACTCTGAAACCAAGTCTGCCTTAAAGCTTTGTGCTCTTTTCAAATCACACTGCAGACATCTCTTACCTTTAGAACATCCGTGGGATTGGCTATAGTGGAAGATATTACTCCTGACACCACCCCACAAATCATATTAATTAGAAGAGTTTCATCTGTAAAAAGAATTAAAAAATAATCTATTTATTAGGTGCTAATTACTGAGAAAAGAATATTGGAGCTACTGGAAGACATTGGTCAGAGGGATGACATTAGATGATGACGTTAGAAATGAGCTCAACATCATTGGCAATCAGAGAGATCCAAATCAAAACTACCCTGAGATTTCCCCTAACTCCAAACAGAATAGCAATTATTCAAAATACAATCAACAACAAATGCTGGTGAGGATGCGGAGAGGTGGGAACCAGCCAAGATGTCCATCAACAGATGGATGGATTATAAAATTATGGGATATGTGTACAATAGAATTTTACTCAGCCATAAAGAACAAAATTATGTCATTTACAGGAGAATGGATGGAACTGGAGAACATTATGCGAAATGAGATTAGTTAGTCACAAAACGTAAGAAATTGAGTGTTCTCCCTAATATGTGGAAGCTAGGGAGAAAATGGGTAATAGGAGGAACTCTAGATGAGGAAGGAGAAACCATAGATGAGCAAATAAAGCGACCTAACTGAGAGGGATGGGAGGGGGAAGAGGGAAATTCTTTAATGTACATGATGTATATTCACAAACATATCAAAGTCCATCACTAAGCCAAATGTGAGAAGGAAGAATCGGGGAGGGAATGGAGTGGGAACTGGGTAAGGGCAATTGGGTAATCTGTGCATGTATGCCTCTACCATCATGTACTCCATTAAGATGTACGACTACAATGCACCAATAAAAAAATTTTTTTTTAAGTACAGACACTCAAATATTTCTAGAACCCAAATCAGTATCAAATATATAAAAATTATAAAATATGATTATTTATAAAAATCACTTTTCTAAAGGATGCTAGAACATGTTCTCTTCTTCTAAATAATTGTCAATATCCGCCGGGTGTGGTGGCAAATGCTTGTAATCCCTGGGCTTGGGAGGCAGAGACGGGAGGATTGCGCAGGTTCGCAGCCAGCCTCACTGGCTTAAGAGACCCTGTTTCCAAATAAAAAAGGATAAAATAGGTGTCTGGGAGTGTAGCCTGGAGGTAGAAGGTTCCATCCCCAATACCACCAAAAAAAAAATTGTCCACTATCCCACATGAATTCAGAGTATGGTATTTCCCCATCAAACACTTCAACTAAAGTACATGTTTTCTAAGCCCTTTTATGGATAATCCTCAACTGTAAAGATTTGGAAACTGAATGTGAAAATATAAAATCTTATGTCTAACAGAAAAATTATCTAAATATTAATTTTGGCTGACCTTAGCTATCTTCTATTATTTATTTATTTTTATTTTTTATTTTTTTGGTGATACTGGGGGTGGAACCCAGAAGCTTTCTACCTCTGGGCTATACTCCCAGAACTATTTTATATTTTATTTGGAAACAGGGTCTCACTAAGTTGCTGAAAGCCTCAGTAGCTGAGGCTGGCTTCGAACCCGTGTGATCCTCCCGTCTCAGCCTCCCAAGCGCGGAGATTATAAGCGTGCGCCACCACGCCCGGCTATTTTTTATTTTTCATTTATTTTTTATTTTTATTGGTGCATTGTTGTCATACATCTTAATGGGGTACAAGATGGTAGACTCATACATGCACACATCACTCACTTAGCCCTTCCCCAATTCCCACCTCATTCCCTCCCCTCTCCCTCCTCTTGTTTGGCTTAGTGATTAACTTCAATATGTTTATGAATGTACCTCATGAACAATAGGGAATTTCCTTCATCCCCCCTTCCTCCCCCTCAGTTAGGTCACCTTATTTACTCATCTATGGTTTTTCCTTCTTCCTCTAGAGTTCCTCCTATGACGCTTTTTCTCCTTAGTTTCTGAATATTAGGGAAAGTATCTGTTTTTTTTTTTTTTGGTGGTACTGGGGTTCCTGGAAGCCCTTCTACCTCCGGGCTACACTCCCAGACCTATTTTATATTTTTTTATTTGGAAACAGGGTCTCTTACGCCAGCGCGCGTGGCTGGCTTCGAACCAGCGCCATCCTCCTGTCTCCGCCTCCCAAGCACGGGGATTACAAGTGTGCGCCACCACGCCTGGCTGAAAGTATCTGATTTTGAAGAGGGCATAGGTCCAACACCTCAACACATAGGCAAGCACTCTACCACGGAACTATACCCTCAATCAAAACAGCAACAACTTACAATTAAATCCTTTCAGGTAGAAAATAGAGAAAACATAGCATTTTGTTCTACAATGAAAGTGCAGTCTTCATCATTTCTTCCCACCATGAAGAGCCTACAATAGAAACTAAGCCCAAGTGAAAAATCTATGAAAGAAAATTATTTTAGGAAGACATGGAAGAAAATCCTTCAAGATTACCAAAGAGGCTGCTGAAAAAGTTGACATAGGACAATAAAGTGATTCCAAGGACATTACTAATGAAAAAGCTCTCTAACTATTCCCAACCATACAATAGCCCCAGATCTTTTAGTACATATCAGGCTAGATATGCTGCAGCAGCAAATAGACATATGATAATACTAAATATGGGTAAGTGGACATAGGTACATCACAATCTAGAACATAATAGCCCAAATTAATCTATCTAACAAAGCTTACCAAAATTGGCAACTAGAGGTGGGTGTGGTGGCACACACTTGTAATCCTAGCATCTGGGAGGCTGAAACAGGGGGATCATGGTTCATGGACAGCCTCAGCTGCTACTTAGTAAGGCCCTTTACAACTCGATGAGACCCTCTTTCAAACTAAAGAAAAAAAAGTAGGGCATGGGGATGTAGCTCAGAGGTAAGATGCCCCTGGGTTCCATCATCCCCAGTACCGCAAAAAAAAAAAAAAAAAAATTGCAACTACAAAATGCCTGATAATTAAAGTCCTCTGATTGATAAGGACACCATTAATTTCTGGACATAACTATTCCATACTTCCTCAAGGATAATCGAAAGTCTTTTGTCATTAATAGAAAGAGTACAATTTTTTTGTTTGTGTGGTACTGGTTATTGAACCTAGGAGCATTTTACCTCCAAGCCGCACCCTCAGCTCCTATTTTATTTTTATTTTGAAACAAGGTCTCTCTATGTTGATGAGAGTCTCACTACTTGCTGAGGTTGTCCTTGACAAACCTGCTATCCTAGCCCAGCCCTCCAAATACTGGGATTATAGGAATGTGCCACCACACCCACTTGAAAAAGTTGACAAATTAGAAGAACACATCCCCCTGTCCCACATATCACCTCTGCAAGGATTTTCTTTTTCTTTTCATTTTTGAGTGCTGAGAATTAAACCTAGGGGCATTCTACCTCTGAGCTACATCCCAGCCCTATGCTATTTTTTTAAATTTTGAAACAAGGTCTCACTAGGTTAATGAGAGTCTCACTACTTGCTGAGGCTGGCTTTGAACTTCTGATCCTCTTGTCTCAGCCTCCCAAGTACTGGGATTACAAGCATGCACCAGCATGCCCGGCTCTCTGCAAGGATTTATCCCAAGCCAATAGAAGCTCATTTTGCCCTTGCAGTGACCTCCCTCCATTTTCAGGCATCATATAACGGACATATCAAACTAGGCATGATTTCAATAATCCTTTTGAGATTCACCTCAAAAGCGAGAATTGAATATACTAACCTTCTAAACGTTCTACAAATAGTCGCTTCAAGCTTTGGTAAATCCCAATCTTAATGGTGCCATATGATGCCTGTCTTAATAAAGCAGGAGCAATTCTGCCAAAAAAGAGAAAGAAAGGTTAATCTTAACATAAATTTGTTGATTATAAACATCTAGACAGTCTGCTCATTTCTGTTACTAATCTGGTTTCACACAAAAATAACAGAATATGCATTTTTCAAGCAACCATGAAAAATTGACAGATATAGCACATATCTTAGGTCATAAAATTCAACAAATTTAAAAGAACTGAAATATCACATAGGGTATATTCATTTACCATAAGGAAATCAAACTAGAAATCAAAAAGGAAAATACCCAAACTTGGAAACTAAATAATACACTTCTAACTAATCCATTGGGGAAGAATGGTAAAGATTAAACTATCATTGCAGGCCAATACGCTCTGTGGTTTCTGTGTTATTTTCCTAACTGAGACGATTTAATTCTCTGGAGACTGAACTCAGGGCCTCAAGCATGCTCTCTTCTACTGAGCTCTAACCCTAGCCCTCAAAGGAAAATTTCAAAAAAATATATAGATCTGAATGACAATTAAATCCAGTCTATTAAAATAGTCTATTAAAATGATGTATTACTAAAGTACACTAATAAAATATTTTTAAAAGAGATGAAATGTAGCCAAAGCAGTGCTGAGGCAAATTTAAAGCATAAAATGCTTACAATTGGAAAGCATGCCTATAATCCCAATACTTGGGAGGCTAAAACAGGAGGATCATGAGTTTGAGGCCAGCCTCAGCAACTTAACAAAACCTTGTTTCAAAATAAAAAATTGGTCGGGCGTGGTGGCGCACACTTGTAATCCCCGCGCTTGGGAGGCAGAGACAGGAGGATCGCGCAGGTTCGAAGCCAGCCACATGCGCTGGCTTAGGAGACCCTGTTTCCAAATTTTAAAAAGTATACAAAAATAGGTCTGGGAGTGTAGCCCAGAGGTAGAGGGGCTTCCAGGAACCCCAGTACCACCAAAAAATAAATAAATAAAAATAAAAAATAAAAAATAGGCCAGGCGTGGTGGCACACGATTGTAATCCCAGCATTTGGGAGGTGAAGACTGAAGGATTGTGGTTCACAGACAGCCTAAGCTACTTAGTGAGGCCCTTTGTAACTCAGTGAGAGCCTGTTTCAGAAAATAAAAAGACCAAAACTGGGGGTGTAGCTCAGAGGTACAGTGCCCCTGGGTTCTATCTCCAGTACCACAAAAAATAAAATAAAGATAAAAGTAAAAAATAAAAAGGTCTATAAGTATAGTAGCTCAGAGGTAGAATGCCACTGAATTTATTTCTGAATAGCAACAAAAATAGTAATAATTAAGTTACTATTTCAAGAAACTAGAAATGAAAGAGTTTCAAAAATAAATCTGAAACAAGCAGCAGAAGAAAATGTAAAAAGAACATAAATCAACTGAATTGAATTAAAAATAGAAAAATAAGGGCTGGGCATGGTGGCACACACTTGTATTCCCCGCACTTTGGAGGCGGAGACAGGAGGATTCCACAGGTTCGAAGCCAGCCTCTCTGGCTTAAGAGACCCTGTTTCCAAATAAAAATACAAAAAATAGGTGTCTAGGAGTGTAGCTCGGAGGTAGAAAAGTTTTCAGGAACCCCAGTACCACCACAAAAAAAAAAAAAAGAAGAAGCCGGGCATCATGGCACACACTTGTAATCCCAGCATTTGGGAGGCTGAGACAAGAGGATCATGGTTCGTAGACAGCCTCAGCTACTTAGTGAGGTCCTTTGCAGCTCCCTGAGGCCTTGTTTCAAAATAAAGAATAAAAAATTGGGCTGAGGATATAGCTTGGAGGTTGAATGCCCCTGGGTTCCATCCCCCAGTACCACAAAAAAAAGGAAAAGAAAAATAGAGAAAAATCAATAAAATTAACAGTTGGCTCTTTGTTTTGTTTTTGTTTTTGCTTTATGGTACTGAGGATTGAACTCAGGGACATTCTACCTCATTGCTACACCCTTAGTCCTGTTTTTTTATCCTTTATTTTGAAGCTGGGTCTCACTAAGTTGTGGAGGGGCTCACTAAGTACCTGAGGCTGGCTGCAAACATGTGATCCTCCTATCTCAGCCTCCCAAGTATTAGGATTACAAGTGTGTGCCACCACGCCTGGCCAACAATTGGCTTTTTGAAAAAAATACAAAATTGATAAACTTTTAGAAAGACTCACAAAGATAAAAATATAGATAATACAAATCACCAACATTAGGAATGAAATGGGAAAACACTACAAATGCTGTAGTCATTCATAGGATACGGGAATAGTATAAACAAATTTATGCTCATATGATTCCTCAAAAAACACAAATTACGCCGGGCGTGGTGGTGCACCCTTGTAATTCCCGCGCTTGGGAGGCGGAGACAGGAAAATTGCGCTGGTTCGGAGCCAGCCACGCTGGCTTAAGAGACCCTGTTTCCAAAAAAAAAAAATAGGTCTGGGAGTGTAGCCCAGAGGTAGAAGGGCTTCCAGGAACCCCAGTACCACCAAAAAAATGAAAAATAAAAATAAAAAACAACAAATTAGCAAAATTCAATCAAGATAAAATAGATAATCTGAATAAGTCTTATAAGTGTTGCAATGGAACGAATGTTTGTATCTGCCCTCCCTCATAAAAGCTATATATTGAAATCCTAATCCATGTGATGATATTAGAAAGAAAGACATGGTGGTGCCCACTTATAATTCTAGTACTTAGGAGGCTGAGACAGGAGGATGCAGGTTCAAAGCCAGCCTGGGCAATTTAGCAAAACTTTCAGCAACCTAGTAAGACCCTGTTTCCAAATAAGAAATAAACTGGACTGAGGGTATAGTTTGGAGGTAGAAAGCCTCTGGGTTCAATCCCCAGTATGCACATACATACATACATAAACACACACATAATTAATTAATTAATTCCTACTGTTTATAAGCCACCAGTCTATGGTACTTTGTTTTGTAGCCCAAAATAAGACATTAAAGAATATGACTTTGAGCCAGTTGTGGTAGTGCATGCCTATAATCCCAGTACTTGTGAGGATGAGACAGAAGGATTACAGGTTTATAGTCAGCCTCAGCAACTTAGTGAGGCCCTCAGCAACTTAGTGAGACCCTGTTTCAAATTTAAAAATATAAAATAGGACTGATAGTATAGTATATAAGGTGGTAGAATGCTCCTAGGTTAAATCCCCAGTACTACAAAAAAAAAAAAGTTCACAAAAAAAGAAATCTCCAACCCTACACAATTTTACTGGGAAATTCAACCAAACATTTAAATAATTTATTCCAATCTTATATCAATTTCTCTTCCAGAAAATGGAAGAGGGAATGCTTCTCAACTTCTTTTGGCTAGTAAAACCAGAATGCTACCAAAACCAGAAAAAAAGCAGTACAAAAAAGGAAAGCAACAGACCAGTATCTCTCATAAACTCAGATACAGAAATTCTTGTGAAAATATTGGCAAATTGAATCCAACAATGTACAGAAAGGAATTACATATTATCACCCACCTCATAGAATATTTTTTTAAAAATAAACCTCTACTTCCTAACATTTGCAGATACATCTTTAATTTTATGAATAAGGAGGTACTGGAGCCAAGACTTCAACTTTTTATGTTCATAAACTGGAGATATTCTCACTCATATCTCCTTTGAGCTTCTTCCAAATTGCAGAACTATACATTAGTAGTTATAAGTATAAAGCAACAGCTCAAACAGGATTGGAAAATGATAACTAAATATGCATATTCTGACTTTACTGCTTACTATCAGAAAAATATATTATGATTATCCATGCTGATGAAAGAACAAGGTAGAACAGATGACCCATGAATCACTTGCTTCAGGATGATGACTTTTCTCTAAGATAATTATCTTTTTGTGTGTGTGATACTTAATTACTTTTTTTGTGTGTATGGTACTGGAGATTGAACACAGGAGCATTCTAGCTCCGAGCTACACCCCTAGTCTTTTTTAGGTTTTATTTTGAAACAGTCTGCTAAGTTGCTGAGACTGGCCTTGATCCTGTGATCCTCCAGTCTCAGCCTACCAAGTACTGGGATTACAGGGGCGAACCACCACACCTGGTGAAATGATCTTTTAAATAAGTCTAACACAGGTTCATGATAAAACTGATTTCCATTCTGGGCAATAAACTAATATCCTAGATTTAGGATGTCTTATAAAGTTGTCAGTAGATAAATTACAAACTGGACAATAAATCACAAACTGATAACTAATCAAAAGTTGACAAAATGCTAGGTGTGGTGGCACATGCTTATAATCCCAGTATTTGAGAGGCTGAGACAAGAGTATAACAAATTTCAGGACAGTCTCAGCAAGTAGTGAGACTCATCAACCTACTGAGACCCTGTTTGCAAATAAATAAAACAAGGCTTGGGGTATAGCTTGGAGGTAGAATGCCACTGGGTTCAATCCCCAGTATCACAAAAAAACGTTGGGTCCCCCTCTCTCATTCTGCATTTCTTTTAAGCAGCAAGAATAAACTGGGTGCAATGGCACACACCTGAAATCTCAGTAACTGTGAGGCTTAGACAGTAGAATTGCAAGTTCAAGATTAGCCTCAGCAATTTAGCAAAACCATTTCAAAATAAAATCAAGCCAGGTGTGGTGGCACACATCTGTAATCCCAGTACTTGGGAGGATCACAGGTTCAAGGACAGTCTCAGCAACTGTGTGAGGTTCTCTACTACTTAGTGAGACCTTGTTTTTAAGTTAGAAATCAAATAAGGTTGGGGTATAGCTTGGAAGTAGAATACCTCTTGTTTCAGTCCCCAGTACAAAAAAATATTAAATAAGAAATAAAGATGAAGCCAGGCATGGTGGCATACGCTTGTAATCCCAGCATTCAAGAGGCTGAGACCAGAATATTGCGGTTCGTGGACAGCCTCAGCTACTTAGTGAGGCCCTCCACAATTGAGTGAGACCTTGCTTCAAATTAAAGAATAAAAACTAGGGCAGGATGTGTAGCTCAGAGGTTCAATGCCCCTGGGTTCCATCCCCAGACCCTCCAAAAAAAAG
The DNA here is from genome assembly GCF_963383645.1 of Muscardinus avellanarius. Lineage (NCBI taxonomy): Eukaryota > Metazoa > Chordata > Mammalia > Rodentia > Gliridae > Muscardinus > Muscardinus avellanarius. The sequence goes on from NC_137792.1 coordinate 76,759,163, forward strand.
AAATAAAGAAATAAAGAAGAAAATTTTAAAGAAAGTATTTGCCACCCTGGGGAAAATATCACAATATATACTGTTAGTTTTTGCTGCTATTAAGATGGCTACCTATGAATGTCAGGAAATCAGGAGATGAACTTACAGTGAGGTGAACCCAAATCAGAAGTTCAAAACTAGGAAGCAGGTGAAATAAAAACTGACCCATCAATAAAGAATTTTAAGTTGAAATGGTAAATACGAAAGACATAAACTATCATGCAGTTCAAAGACCTGGCCTCATATAAAGGCATTTCTTTTTCAGTGTAAGGAAAGAATCCAGTCTTACCCCGAATACAGAGCCAATACGCCTTCTTCTTTATAGATTCGAAACAAGGCATGAAACATCCCTCTATACTTTATTTCCTTGAAACGGACATCGATGCTTTGGCCTTGGACTTGAAGTCTTGTTTTGGTAAGGTCCACAGGGAAAGTTCCTATAAAGGAGCATACTCACCTATAAGTATTTCTAAAGAGTCACAGTTAAGATTTGGATAAACACAAGGCAATAACAACATCTGAAAGGTAAGACTGAGTCCTTTATATAACACAATAAAGGTATGAAAGAGCAGCTCAGTGGTAGAGTGCTTGCCTCACATGCACGAGGCCCTGCGCTCCATTCCCAGTACCCAAAATTTTTAACACACAAATAATTCTCCTAGAATGCCACTGTCAAAGGGACAAGTTTTCATGAGGTGAAGGGAATTTTACTATACTCTATCTAGGCAGCATAATCTGAACCGCAGGATACCTGATGCTATTATATAAAGTGCTTTAAGGTGATTCTAATATACTATAAAAGCAAAATAAATGTTTAACTTCATCTATAACATACAATATGGCATTTATCAGTCTCTTCTTCTCACCTCAAGTAGCCCTTCCTCTTCCTCATAAAAGCTCCCCAATTTTTTGCAAATATGTGAAAGGCTACTCTTACTGTTCCAGTGCTCTTAAACAGAACTAAAAAATTTTGTGGACAGGCATAGTGGCACACACTTGTAATCCCAGCATTTGGTAGGCTGAGACTGGAGGATCGCGGTTTGATTTGCAGACAGCCTCAACTACTTAGTGAGGTCCTTTGCAACTCAGTGAGACCCTGTTTCAAAATAAAGAATAAAAAATAGGGCAAGGGGTATAGCTCAGAGGTAGAATGCCCCTGGGTTCCATCCCCAGTACCGCAAAAAAAAAATATGGATCTTTATTTTATGTGTTTATAAGACAACTCCCTAATATGAAAGATAATAGTAAAGTCCTGTTTGGTTCCATTCGTCTGCTTCCTTAGAATTCAGGACTAATACCAGAAGACTGCTTGGGGAATAAATTTCTTTAACCAAGCCTTTTTCTTTTCTTCCCTTTTTGTTTTGTGTTGGTACTGGGGATGGAACTCAGGGGCCTTCTACCTCTGGGTTACACCTCCATCCCTATTTTGTTACCTTTTTATTTGAAAACAAGGTCTTGCTAAGTTGCTGAGAGTCTCACTAAGTTGCTGAGGTTGGCTTTGAACCTGCTATTCTCCTGTCTCAGCCTCCCAAGTACTAGGATTATAAGCATGCAACAACATGCCCAGCTAAACAAACCTCTTTTTCTTATGTCAACACACAGAAGTGGTCATTACATAGACAAAATATGTTTCAATAAATACTTAAAGGTCTAAAACTAAGAAAGTGATTATGGAACTCTGCTCACTTGTAACCTAGATATCAAAACATCAGAGCATATACCAAGAAAGTCAGTAGAAACTAGTGAATTATAGTCATTTGTGAAGAGTTTAGGAAAGATTAGTTTTGAAGAAAAATCAAAATTTTAAATATTTCAAAATTAAAATTAATTAGAGAATATTTTTCAGTCTGGTTAGTTTTCTTCTAAACTAGAACAATAGTTTGAAAACAAGATGATCAGATACTAAGAAAGTTATAAACAATTTAACATAAAAGAAAAACCATTAATATAGGAACATAGCAGAAACCTCTATCATATCCAAATCCTATAGTTTCATGTATATTATGTAAGTCTAGCAAGTAAAGATCATCCCAGGGATGTGAAGCTGGTTTGACATACAAAAAACAATCCATGTAATTCATCACATAAACAGAACCAAGACAAAAATCACATGATAATTTCAACAGATGCTGAAAAAACATCTGATAAAATCCAATATGCATTTATGCCAAAAGCACTGCAGAGAATTGCCTCAATATCATAAAGGCAACATACATTGAGCCCACAGCCAACATTATATTAAACGGGGAAAACTGCAAGAATTCCCCCTAAAAACAGGAACAAGACAAGTCCATTATGACCACTTCTTTTCAATATAATACTTGAGACTCTAGCCAGAGCAATAAGGCAAGAGAAAACCATCAAAAGAGTACAAATAGAAAAAACAAAAACTCTTCCTATTTGCAGATGATAGGATACTATACTTAGAAGACCCAACAAACTCAACCGAACACAAAAAGCTTATAGAACTGATCAACAAATTCATCAAAGTGTCTGGATATAAAAATCAATCTTAAAAAATCAGAAGGTTTCCTGTATGCTAACCATAAGTCCACTGAAAAAGAAATCCAGAAAACACTTCCACTAAGGATATCTCACAAAAAAAAAATTATTTAGGAATAAACCTAACCAGAAAGTTAAAAGATCTCTACAAAAAATTCTAAAACACTGAAAAAAGAAATCAACAAAGACCTCAGAAAATGGAAAGTTTTTCCATGTTCTCAGATAGGCAGAATAAATATCATCAAAATGGCCATTCTTCCAAAAGTGATTTATAGATTCAATGCAACACCCATTAAATTACCAAGGTCATTCCTCACAGAAATAGAAAAATCGGTCCTTAAAATTATTTGGGACAACAAAAAATCCAGAATAGCCAAAGTAGTTGTTCTTAGCCACAAGAACCATGTGGGAGGCATCACAATATCTGACTTCAAACTATACTACAAAGACTTAGTAAGAAAAACAGCATGATATATGCACAAAACAGACATACTGACCAACTGAGCAAAATAGAAGGCTCAGAAACAAACCTGCACACTTACAGCCAATTGATTTTTGACAAAGGGACCAAAAACATATACCTCTTCAACAAATGATGTTGGTAAAACTGATTAACCATATGCAGAATAATGGAAACAAACCTCTCTTTCTCACCCTGCAGAAGAGTCCATTCAAAATAGATCAAAGACTTGGAAATCAGACCAGAGACCTTGCAGCTCCTTGGAGAGAGCAATAGGTCAAACACTTCAACACATAAGCACAGGTAAAAACTTCCTCAACAAGACCCCAAAGGCACAGAAATTTAAAAAAAGGATCAATATGTGGGATTGCATGAAACTGAAGAGCTTCTGTATAGCAAAGGAAACTCTAAGAACCTCAACAGAGAGCTCACAGAATGAGAGAAAAATTTTGCCAACTACTCCAATAGAGGGCTAATATCTAGAATTCACAGAGAATTCAAGAAACTCACTGCTAAAAAAAAAAAAAAAAACAAATGACTCAGCCAAGTATGGTGGCACACACTTGTAATCCCAGTATTTGGGAGGCTGAGACAGGAGGATCACAGGTTCGTGGGCAGCCTCAGCTAGTTAGTGAGGCCTTCTGCAACTTAGTGAGGCCCTGTTTAAAAATAAAGAATAAAAAAAAGCCACTGGGTTCAACCTCCAGTACCGCAAAAAAAAAAAAAAGAAAAAAAAGAAAGAAAAAGAGGAAAATAACCCAATAAAAAACAGGCAAGTGAACTAAATAAGCACTTCACAAAAGAAATTCAAATGGCCAACAAATGTATGAAAAATGTTCAACATCATTAGCAATCAGAGATGTACATTAAAACTACCCTGAGATTTCACCTAACTGCAACTAGAATGGCAATCATTCAAATCACAAACAACAACAAATGCTGCCAAGGATGTGGAGAAGTAGGAACTTTAATACGTTGGTAGGACTGCAAATTAGTGCAACCACTTTAAAAAACATTATGGAGGATCTTCAGAAGAATGGGAACAAGCCGGGCGCGGTGGTGCATGCTTGTAATCCCAGCATTTGGGAGGCTGAGACCGGAGGATCGCGGTTTGCGGACAGCCTCAGCTACTTAGTGAGGCCCTCTGACTCAGTGAGACCCGGTTTCAAAATAAAGAATAAAAAATAGGGCCGGGACTGTAAGTCGGAGGTAGAATGCCCCTGGGTTCCATCCCCAGACCCACAAAAAATTTTAATTTAATTTAAAAAAAAAAGAAAGAATAATCCAGGCGTGGTGGTGCACACTAGTATTCCCCGCACTTGGGAGGCGGAGACAGGAGGATCACACAGGTTTGAAGCCACCCTCGCTGGCTTAAGAGACCCTGTTTCTAAATAAAAATATAAAATAGGTCTGGGAGTGTAGCCCGGAGGTAGAAAGGTTTCCAGGAACCCCAGTACCACCAAAAAATAATAATAATAATAATAGAATAAAAAAATAGGGCAGGGGATGTAGCTCAGAGGTCGAATGCCCCTGGGTTCCACCCCCAGACCCGCAAAAGAAAAAAAAAAGAAGAATGGGAACAAATTTCCATATGATCCAGCAATACCACTTCTGGGTAACTACCCAAAGAATGAAAACCAAACTACCAAACTAATGCATGCATATCTATGTTCAAAGCCACACAATTCACAATTGCCAAGCTATGGAACCAGGTGTCCACCAAGAGATGAGTGGATTACAAAACTATAGGATATGTATACAATAGAACTTTACTCAGCCATAAAGAAGAACAAAATTATTTCATTTGCGAGGAAATGGACAGAACTGTAGAACATTATGCTAAGTGAGATTACTCAGTCACAAAAAGTAGAAAATTGGATGCTCTCCCTAATCTGCAGAAGCTAGGGAGAAAGAGGGCTACAGGAAGAATTCTAGACAAAGAAGGAGAAACCACAGATGAGCAAATAAGGCAACCTAACTGAGTGGGATAGGAGGGGGAAGAGGGAAATTCCCTAATGTACATGATGTACATTCATAAACATATCAAAGTCAATCACTAAGCCAAACATGGCAAGGAGGGAAGGGGAGGTAATGGGGTGGGTATTGGGGAAGGGCTAAATGAGTGATAGGTGTGTGTATGCCTCTACCATCTTGTGCCCCATTAAGATGTATGACTATAATGCACCAATAATTTTTAAATAGCTTTAAAAGTTTGACTTTCCTTAATATAATTTGCAATCACAGTAGTAGTACTTGCTAAGAATAATATTTTACAATTTTTGAGATAATTCTTAAATAAGAAGCTTTTTATTTTTCACAAAACATTGTCATTATACATTTCCATCTATAGCATAAAATGAAGACTTGTCATTTTTTCACATTCTTACCAAACTCAGCAACAATAGAGGCAAGGCCGCCATATACAAAGGGTTTCCAATTCAGACCAGACATCTCATGGCTTACAGTGGCACTTTTCTGGTACTAAAAATAAACAGAAATCAGAACAAGGCAGAAGGATAAGGAATATTTGTTAGCATTTGATCATAATTTAGATTTTTTAAATTGGCAAATAAAACAGATACAGAGGAAAACACCACCAAGTAAGATGATACTAAATCAGGGATTCTGTCCTTCTGTCCTTCCTTTTTTATTCTTTTGTGTTGTTAGGGATCGAAACCAGGGTCGTTCTGCCTCTGAGCTACACCCCCGACCAATTTTATATTTTATTTGGAAACAGGGTCTCACTAAGTTTCCGAGGTTCTCCTCAAACCTGCAATCCTCCTCTCTCGCCCTCTTGAGCACTAGGATTACAGGCATGTATCACCACACCCGGCTGGAGGATCCTATTTTACATACCAAATTATTATGAATTTGTTCTTTACTAGTATAGATGTGCAATTCACTCAAAGAACAACCTGTGTTCTTCGTTCTGTCTAGTTTCTTTAATTTTATACTTGTCCCCACCCAATAAAAGGCTTCAGTTCATCCAGCACACCTAAACTAGACATTCAATAGACAAGTGAAAGAACCTACAATTAAAATTGTATAGGCCAAGGCATCTCATAAAAGCAGTTCGTGGTATTCAGTTAGCTTGATTCTTATGTAAAGCACAGGCTCATACCACTACCCTCACATGTTCTCTGCCATCGCATCTCTCCACTATGGGGTTGAATTTATCTAGGAGCTCCTTCTAGCTGTACACAACTACCTGCTCCAACTAGGTCCATGCTAAGCAAGACAGCTTTTCACCTTCCTTCTGGCCCCTAGAAGAATGACAGCAATACAAATGTTATCTCTCTCCTCTCTGACATGGGACTTCTGTCTATTTAGAACTCCTTTTTCCTTCCCCCTGGCCTTTTAAAGCACATATATACAAATACTGTTCTCCTTTTATGCTCTAGTTCTTTAATAATGTATTCTCCTCCCAGCCTCCTTTTTACCTTTCCCCAACCCACCTGTCAGACTTCTCTTCTTCAGTCTTTTCAGGGTTTTGTTTTGTTTTGTTTTTTGTTTTGCAGTACCAGTGATGGAACCCAGGAGCATTGTACCTCCAAGCTACACTCCCAGCCTTATTTTTTAGTCTTTTTAGTTTAAAAACAGGGTCTCACTGAGTTGCAAAGGGCCTCACTAAGAACTGAGGCTGTCCACCAATGCAATCCTCCGATCTGGTCTCCAACTCTCAAATGCTGGGATTACAAACATATGCCACCACACCCAGCTTCAGGTTTCTTCTCTTTTTGTGTAACTCTCAGATCCTTCCCTCTTGGATTCGATTTTTTCCATATCTCTGGCCTATAAACTAGTGGTTTCCAAATTCTAGCATGCATGAGAATCATCCAGAAGGTGAATTAAAAACATAAGTGCTAGGCCTCTCCTCCATAGCTTCTGATTGGTGGTCTGGGTCTGGCCCTGAGAATTTGCAAATTCCCAAATAATACTGCCCTTTCCATGCTTAAGACCTACTGCTCTAGCATCAGCTTCTAAATCCTGGTCCAACTGATGGTATTATCCTTTCATATCATGGACTCTCAGATTTCCATTGGTGTGTATTTTATTAGTGATTGAACCCAAAGGCATTCTACCTCCAAGCTATACCTCCAGCCCTTTAAAAATTTTTGCTCTCCATATTCTTTTTTCCTTTCTTTTTTTGGGGGGTGGTGCTAGGATTCAACCCAAGGAGGTTATACTTCTGAGATACAACCCCCAATCCTTTTTAATTAATTAAATTATTTATTTTGGAAATAGGGTCTCATTCAGATGCAGATGGCCCTAAGTTGTTGATGCTGGCCATGAACCTGCATTACTCCTGTCTCAGCCTCCTCCCAAGTACTGGGATTAGAGGTATGCACCACCACACCCAGCTTATGTCTCTATTTTCTAAACTATTGAATAGAGATAATAAAACTATATCATGGGTTGTTATGAAAGTTAAATAATATATATAAAATATCTAGAAAAGCACCTAGCACTTGGCTCAATAATTGTTAGCTAATTATTACATTTCTGAATATTTACTTTTTGTTTTTGTGGTACTGGGGATTGAACCCAGGGCTATTATACCACTAAGCTTCATGCCCAGCCTTATTTTTTGAAGTACTAGGGATTGAGCCCAGGGGCATTTTAGCTCTGAGCTACATGCTCAACCTTATTTCATTTTTTTGTGTGTGGTACTAGGGATTGAACCCAGGGACATTCTGCCTCTAAGTTCCATCTTCAGTCCTATTTTACTATTTTGTTTTGAAGCAGGGTCTCACTAAGTTGTGGAAGGCCTCATTCAGTTGCTGAGGCTGGCTGTAAACCTATGATCCACCTGCCTCAGTCTCCCAAGTACTGGGATTAAAAGGATGTGCCACCACACCCAGCTCCTATTTTATTATTTTGAAATAGGGTCTCACTAAGTTCCTGAGGACCTCACTAAGTTGCTGTGGTTGGCCTCAAACTTGCCATCTTCCTGTCTGTCTCTCAAATACTGGGATGACAGGTGTACACCACCAAGCCCAGCTCATTTCTGAATATTTAAATACTCAAATTTATGAGGTTTTTTGTGATGCTAGGGTTCCTGGAAACCCTTCTACTTCCAGGCTACATTCCCAGACCTATTTTTATACTTTTTTATTTGGGAAGAGGGTCTCAAGCCAGCGCGGCTGGCTTCGAACCTGCGTGATCCTCCTGTCTCCGCCTCCCAAGCGCGGGGATTACAAGCGGGCGCTACCACGCCTGGCATCCAAATTTTTGTTTTAACAGATAGTAGTTCTGTCCACCTGTCCACCTTCCCTATTGCCAATCTAGGGTTAGCATCTTTGAGTCAGTATCACTTTTTAGAGGAGACAAGGTTTTACTTTGTTTTCACTTAAGTAATTTTTTGTAACTAAGAAAGAACAATTTTCCTGAGAGGACAGCAAATATGCAGATGAATGTCTTAGTTACAGGTCACAAAAATAATTATGGAAACTTCCTTTCAAACATAATACATTAGAATAGATAGCCCTATTGGAGGAAAATTGTTGAAAGGAATTCTAAAAAGCAAAGTAGGATTGAAATATCAGCTACAGCTTGAAATAAATCTTAAATACTAAATACTACCATTAACAACATTTTTAGCTATGCCCACATTTTAAGATTTGAATTGATAGTAAAACATAACACATATGGTGAGAGTAGGGACTTAGAAGCAGAACCACAACATATCCCTTCTCTGTGTTTATGGGGAAAATTCACTCTCCAATTTAGAGAATGGGAGTGCAGGTTCATGGCCAGCCACAACAACTTAGCAGGGCCATCTACAATTGAATGAATATCTGTTTCCAAAATAATTAAATTAATTGATTAAAGCAATAGCTCAGAGGCAGAACCCCCCCCTCTAAATTCACCAATTTAGACAGTCCTCAACATAGTTGTGTTTCAGATGGCTGCTGTGCTTTTCCCCAAAACTTTCTCTTTACAACTTTTCAACTCTTCTCACTACAGAAAAAGCCTCCTTCAGAACTTTAATACCTTCTACCTCTTTTTACTAAGGAAGATGTGCTCAGGGTTCCGGGAGCAAAAATGAATTCGTGAAAGGCAGGAGGTAGAGCTATAGCAGGAACTGAATCTTTGGCCAGTTTCCCTAGGGGTTCTCTAATAAAGTTTTCACAATTCTGAGGTGATACAAAAATAAGGCTATCTAGAGACTTCTTTCTGTTAAATGTATCAAATTTAAAAGACTGTATTATTAGAGATTCACATTGTTTTTACTCCTGGAACATTAAAAATACCGCTTTTCTTATATGAAATAATAGTAGTTGGTAGGTGATTTTGTTCAGTTACTTGACTTGGGAAAATAAGCTTGACTGTCTTATATCTGTGGCCCCTCACCAAGCTTAGATTTAAATTTTACTAGCCCATGAAATCCAAATCTGGGACCAATGGTCAAATCCAACACTGTCCTTACCACACCTTCCTACCCACTCCTGGTAGTAAGTAAGATCCTGAAGGCAGACACCATCCTTTTTATAACCCTCAGAATAGCTTGCACAAAATTGACTACACATCCATTAAATATATGGTTTTCCAGTTGACGACCTTGCCTTTGTATGTAGCCTAGAAGTAAAAGATTACAGGGGAAACCAGAAAGGTAACTTCCTGGACCTGGCCAGTGCTGCAAACCCTGTACATCACACCGTCCTGGTCCCCAGGTACTTTATGCCTACCAATCCTCTTCTCTTGCTATTGTTGCAGTTGCAGAGAATTACTTGTATAAAATATCCCAAAACTTCTAAGATTATTTCAATTTGTGGATGTTAACCACAGATAGAGATAAAAGGAGACAAAGGAATTTTTGTTAAAATAGAAATATAGTAGCTTAAATATTTTTTGTGTGTGTGGTACTGGGGGTGGAACCCAGGGGCTTTCTACCTCCAGGCTATACTCCCAGACCTATTTTTTTTAATTTGGAAACAGGGTCTCGCTACATTGCTGAGAGCCTCACTCACTCAGTAGCTGAGGCTGGCTTCGAACCTGTGTGATGCTTCTGTCTCAGCCTCCCAAGCGCTGAGATTACAAGTGTGTGCCACCACGCCCAAATAGCCTAAATATTTTTATTTTATAAATAAGCCAAGGCCGGGCGTGGTGGCGCATGCTTGTAATCCCAGCATTCAAGAGGCTGAGTCCGGAGGATCGCAGTTCGTGGACAGCCTCAGCTATGTAAACCGTCCGCCACTTAGTGAGACCCTGTTTCAAAATAAAGAATAAAAAATTGGGCAGGGCGTGCAGCTTGGAGGTCAAATGCCTCTGGGTTCCATCCCCAGACCCACAAAAAATAAATAAGCCAATAAAATTGTCTTCATAAGGCCGGACATGGTGGCACACGCTTGTAATCCGCACGCTTGTAATCCCTGCGCTTGGGAAGCAGAGACAGGAGGATCGCGCAGGTTCGAAGCCAGACGCACTGGCTTAAGAGACCCTGTTTCCAAATAAAAAGTATAAAAAATAGGTCTGGGGGTTTAGCCCAGAGGTAGAAGGGCTTCCAGGAACCCCAGTACCACCAAAAAAAAATTGTCTTCATAATAGAGGTACATACCTGAAATTTGACTAAGGGAAATTTAGTAGCCTAACAAGTAACAATAAAAATGTCCTAGAATACAAGTTACATAGCCCTGCAGTGCTCCAAAGATCTGGTCAGAAAACTCTGAGCCCCTTTCTTATTTTCTCCTTTAAGAAATAATAAGTATTAGAGCTGGGCATGGTGGCACACACTTGTAATTCCAATGAGGCTAATACCGGAAGATGGCAGTTCGAGGACAGCCTCAACTACTTAGTAAGGCCCTTCGCAACTCAGTGACACCCTGTTTGAAAAAAATAAAAAGACTAAACTACAGCTCGGAGGTAGAATGCCCCTGGATTCCATCCCCAGTACCGCAAAAAAAGAAATAATTAGTATTAAGAGATTCTCAGATTCAGAAATCAACAATGGGGAGCCAACAAATGTTTACTGAAGCAAAACTAAATGGTCTAACCTGCAATGTGCTACAAGTATCAGGTTTAAAAATCAAAGAAATCTGTTCTAACATCACGACAACATTTACCATTCAATTTGTCTTTCCTGGATAATCAAGGAGACGGGGCAGATATAAAAGTTGTATAAAATATAATACTTGCCTTTTAAGAGCTTATAATCTGGTGGAAGAAATCAAAGAACTTCATTAGAGAAAACTCAAATGCTAATCTATGTAGTACAATTTATTAGAGCGAGAGGAACATGGAAAAGGGAACATTTAGTATGGGCTCGAATAATTTGAAAAGTCTTGGGGCAGTGAGCAAACTTACTTTGGGCCTTGACAGAAGGCAGGCTGAACACGGATAGGTGAAAGTAAAAGACAGGAGTTGGGGAGGGAACATGGAGAACAGAGACACAAATGCCTGCAAAATGAAAACGTGCGCATATACATTCCTATCACTCTATACCTCAATATGATTATTACAATGTACCAACAAAAGCACGAAAACGCAAATGTGGGAACAAATACAGCATGTAGAGGTAGGCATCAATATAGTTTTGCTGAGAAGGAAATGAAGGATCCAACCGGAATACAGAATTCATTTGTTGGCTGAAAGAAGTATAAGGAACAGGTTACATTAAAAGGATTAAAACCAAGGTGTGAAGTGGGAGCTGTAAAGGTTTTTTTTCTTTTAACAGGAAAGTGACTTGAGGAAATTTTTAATTAGCCTACTGAGGCTGTAGCAAGCACAGTGGATTACGAACTGGAGAGGCAAGGAGACTGGCTTCGGAAGATGTGAGGGCAAGCTAACAAGGGAAGAATTCAGGAGGACTTCTAAGCATCTATAGCCTGCGGGGACAAGGAATCACAGAAAACTATAAAGGTCCCTGCTTTTGCCTTGTCTGAGGAAGTAATTCATGCTGGTAATAGCTATCATCCCAATCAAGTAACTGAACTGCATTTTAATAGATGCCATCAATGCCTTGACCTCGGGAGTAGCAGGAGGGAGAGAAACTGAAGGGGGGCTTCTCTCAACAGCATCCCTCACGCTAATACAATGGAGGTGTTTGCTTACTCCGCTTACAATCACGGCCGCCGTTGCAAACTTCACCCTTAGAAAAATTACGATTATTCCGGGAAAGATACCCATTCACCCTCTGGGTAGCAGGATCTTGCCAGTTCCTCAGCTGTCAGAGCGAGTTCGTGGAGAGATGGGAGGCGCCTGAAGAAGGCGGCCTCCCAGGGGGGTCGAGGAAGCAGGGCTCAATCGAAGAAGTAAAACCACCGATGCCAGAAGAGTGAAAGACAGGGAAGGGACTCGGCTGAGGGGAAAGAGAGACCAAAGGACCGTTAAGCCCCTCCCAGGCCGGGAACCAGGCCAGCCGGGCCCCGCGCGGCCTGGCGCGGCCCAGCCCCACTACCCAGCCTGGAAGTCCAGGAGCTCCCCCTCACCTGCTCCGGATCTTCAGACGACTGGGAAGCTGAAGCTCCCACTGTCGGAAACGCCACCGCAACACCAACCCGGAAGTATTGAGACCAACGGAAGTAACCAAGGCGTCGCCTCGGCAACCGGGAAGCAGCCATTTCAACCCCGCCCCCCCACCCCCAGCCTAAAAGAGATAGCGCGAAATCGGAGGCGGAAGCGGCGGGGGTCAAAAGGTGGGAGGCAGCAGGTTGCTAGCCAGGTGCAAAGGCCCAGAGCCGACCAGCGGGCCTTCGGGAGACGTAAGGGGAGGGAGCTAAGGCATGAGAAATTGGTGGCTTCTGCAGTTGTGCTCGCCAGCAAGGGAATAGGTGGCACCTTGTGATCGCGTTACCCACCCACAAGCTTCGCATAAGAACTAGAAGAACAGAGGGGAGAGGCGAGCGGGGCATAAGGGGCGGGGCTATCGGAGTGAGGGGCGGGGCTAGCGGGGTGAGGGGCGGGCATGGGAGGCGGGGCGTCCCGCCTGCACCGCCTACGGGAAAAGAGAATATCACGAGAAGGGGGGCTAAAAGCCGAAAACAAAAGTAGGAAATTAAGGAATAGGGAAGGAGTGGAATTTAATAAGGTGCCTGGGCTGGGAAAGAAAATAAAGATCAAGGGAAGCAAATAAACTTCAGCACTTATTGAACGTCAGACTTCAGTGACTGCAAAAAATACACTGTACTTGAAGCTCGTGGTTTAAAGCAAAACTTTAGAGCAAGTGGGAAACAAAGGGGACCATTAAAAACTTAAAAAAAGGAATCTAAACAGGAGAAATGTTAATGGGGGAGTCCCAATTAAATCACATCCCCGATTTGCCAAAAACGAGAAGCTGACCCTAGTGCCTAGGGCCACTGGAAGGGCTAACCGCAGAGTCCCCTGGGTGAGTCCCTTAGTCTATAGGTCTTACCCACTGAGTTTCTCGTGTGAAAGTTCTCCAGTCTCGCGAGAACACGAAACCACAGGGTTTGTTGTTTATGATATCAGTAGAATTCCGTTGATGACATCTGGCCCTAAAAGATTATCTGTTGAATGGGTAAATGGCATTCCTATATTCAGAAAGGATCTTTCTCACTTTTGGTTTTTGTTTGTTTTGTTTTGTTGGTGCTGGGAATTGAACCCAGGGGCATTCTACCTCTGAGCTACACAACCCCAGCCCTATTTTATTCTTTATTTTGGAACAGCGTCTCACTACGTTGCTGAGTACCTCGCTAAGTTGCTGAGGCTGGCGGGAACTTGCGATCCTCCTGATTCAGCCTCGCAAGTACTGGGATCACAGGCATGTGCCACCACCCCCAGCTTCTTTTAGTTCTTATTTCCATTTAAAATTTTTCCTAAGGCTGTAGACATGATAATATCTGTCATTAGAGTACTTGCCATCTTCCAAACGTGATGTTAAGAGCATTTGTGGGCCGGACATGGTGGTGCACACTTGTAATCCCAGTATTTGGGAGGCTGAGACAGGAGGATCATGGTTCGCAGACAGCCTTAGCTTCTTAGGCCCTTTGCAACTCAGTGAGACCCTGTTTCAAAATTAAGAATAAAAAATAGGACAGGGGGTGCAGCTCGGAGGTAGAATGCCCCTGAGTTCCATTCCCAGTACTGCAAAAAAAAAAAAAAATTGCAGCTGGGCATGGTGGTGCACACCTTTAATACCAGCATTTGGGAGGCTGAGACAGGAGGATCATAGGTTCATGGCCATCCTCCGCTACTTAGTGAGGCCCTCCACAACTTAGTGAGACCCTGTTTCAAAATAAAGAATAAAAAATAAGGCTGGGAGTGCAGCTCAGAGGTAGAATGCTCCCTGGGTTCCATCCCCAGTACCACAGGGGAAAAAAAAAAGGAACTTTTGTGATCACAACCTCCCTTTAAGATAGGTATCATTATTCCTCTTCACCCTTTTTGTGGTACTTGGGATTGAACCCAGGGGTATTCTACCTCTGGGCTATACCTCCAGCCCTTTTATGTTTTGTTTTGAAACAGGGTCTCCCTAGGTTCCGAGAGCCTCCCAACATAGCCCCATAGTTTTTTAAAAGTGAGTAATTGAGTCCGGTATGGCAGCACATGCTTGTCATCCCAGCATTTGGGAGGCTGAGGCAGGAGGATTGGGTTCGAGGACAGCCTCAGCTACTACTTAGTGAGGCCCTTTGCAACTTAGTGAGACTCTGTTTCAAAATAAAGGATAAAAAAATGGGGCTGAGGTTGTACCTCAGAGGTAGAATGCTTCTGGGTTCCATCCCTGGTACCGCAAAAAATAAAAAAAAAATGATCAATTATAGCAAATTAAAGGATTTATAATTTACAATAGCCCATTAAAATTGAGAAACCATTAATAAATAAATCTAAGTTTGTGTAACCCAGTAATATGCAAAAATATTAGATATGGAGATCTTTATTTGCATATTAATAATATTTGTGAAACACACTTTGAAAATGACCTTGTTAAAAACTTTTGCTTAAAATGTGAGAAATACCCAGAGAGAGTAATTCACACAACCAAGATAATTCATCTGATGGGAGATGTCTTCTGGCATATATTCTCTGCTCCTTTCATTACACAACAGATTTTCATTTTCATTGTTTCCATAACCAAATAGTGCTTCTATTTCTGTGCTTTCTTTATTTCCTAGACCATTCCTATTAGAGCAGTTATCCTATAATATAATAATCAGTCTTCCCATAAGACTGAGCAATTAGTTTCAGTGACTAGAATATAGTGAAATTTTAAGAAGTGTTTCATGAATGAGAGAGGAACAAGGAAGGATTTCCGTGTGAACAGGTCAACAACAACTCTACAGTTATTCAAAATTACAGGAATTCCACGTTGGGAAACATTATCTAAGACAGAAAGTCAGATTGGTGGGATATTAAGAATAATATTTGCACCAGGCGTGGTGTCACACACTTATAATCCCAGTACTTGGGAAGCTGAGACAGGAGTATCGAAGGTTCTCCGCCAACCTCAGTTACTCAGTGAGGCCCTCCGAAACTTAAGCCCTTTTTCTTTTTCTTTTTTTTTTTTTTTTTTTTTTTTTTTTTTTGCGGGTCTGGGGATGGAACCCAGGGGCATTCGACTTCCGAGCTACACCCCCTGCCAGGTTTTTTATTCTTTATTTTGAAACCGGGTCTCACTGAGTTGCAGAGGGCCTCACTAAGTAGCTGAGGCTGTCCGCGAACCGCGATCCTCCAGGTCTCAGCCTCCCGAATGCTGGGATTACAAGCGTGCGCCACCACGCCCGGCTCTTAAGCCCTTTTTCAAAATAAAGAATAAAAAATATGCTGGGAGTGTATCTGAGAGATAGAATGCCTCTGGATTCAATCCCCAGTAACGCAAAATAAAATAAAATAAAATATAAATATAAATATTTGCAAGCCAGGAGTGGTGGCGCATGCCTTTAATCCCAGTACTTGGAAGGCTGAGACAGGAAGATTGTAGGTTTGAAGAGAGCCTCAGCCACTTAGTAAGACCCTGTTTCAAAACAAAATAATTATAGAAAGGTCTGGAAGTATAGCTGAAAGGTAGAATGTCTCTGGGTTCACACAAAAAAGAGAATATTTGCAAACAAGCAATCAAGAATGTGAATACAATGAGATGCAGTGGGATCATCAACATAGAGAATTTTGGTTCAGGATAGTAAGAAAATTAGGATCTAATTACTAAATAATCATGTACGCTAAGCACCAAATATATGCTGTTTCATGCAAAAATAGCACATTATGACATAATATCTACTTTAAAATAATCAATGCAGTTTGGTAGCACCAGATATATTGGTTTAAGTATCAGTTCAATATGTCAAGGGAAATCGTGATTGATTGATTGATTGACTGATTGATTGATTTTCAGCACTGGAGATGGAAGCCAGCACCTCCTCCATAGAAAGCAAGTGCTCTACTACTAAGCTACACCTTCAGCCTTATTTACCTATTTTATGGGAGCCAGAGTCTCACGATTTTACTGAGGCTGGTCTCCAAATCCTGGATTCAAGTGATCCTCCTGCCTCAGCTTCCTGAGCAGCTGGGAAATCATTGGGAAATCATTTCAAATGTGTTATTCTCAAAAGGAAATAACAAGGGTGATTTCATTTAAAGCACCTTCTCATGTTAAACATGAGGCTGTAACTGTCTTATTTCTCTCTTCTTAATAAACTTCTTTAAATCTTCAAAAAAATAAAATAACAATAAATGAAAAAGTAAATCATAAAGGGAATTAATGTTTATTGACCCTGATATACATAAGTTCACTTATAGAGAGTTTAAGAAAAAAATCAAGAGTCTGCAAACAGAAACTACAGAATGTGAGAAAATAAAGAACTTTAAAACTTAACACTAAAAAAATCAAAACTAATAAGTCAGATGTGGTGGTGCATGCTTGTAATCCCATTACTTGAAAGGCTGGAACTGGAATATCACAGGTTCGCAGCCAGCCTCAGCTACTTAGTGAGGCCCTCTGAAACTTACTGAGATCTCATTTCAAAATATACAATTTATAGGGCTGGGGGTGTAGCTCAGAGGTAGAATGCTCCTGGGTTCAATCCCCAGTACCACACACACACACACACACACACACACACACACACACACACGTGTGTGTGTATGTGTGTTTGTGTATGTATATGCACATGTATATATGTATATGTTTATGTATATATATATATATAGGCAATTTGCCCAATCAAAAATGGGCAATTGAAATGAACAGGTGTTTCTCAAAAGAAGAAATACAAATGGCCAATACATATATGAAAAAGTGCCCAACATCTTTAGCAATCAGGGAAGTGCATATTAAAACTACACTGAAGCCGGGCGTGGTGGCGCACGCTTGTAATCCCTGCGCTAGGGAGGCGGAGACAGGAGGATCGTGCAGGTTCGAAGCCAGCTTCACTGGCTTAAGAGACCCTGTTTCCAAATAAAAAGTATAAAATAGGTCTGGGAGTGTAGCCCGGAGACAGAAGGGTTTCCAGGAACCCCAGCACCACAAAAAAAAAAAAAAAAAAAAAAAAAAAAACTACACTGAAGCCAGGCGTGGTGGCACACGCTTGCAATCCCAGCATTTGGGAGGCTGACATGTGCCGGGGTCCAGCCCTAGCAGAATCGAGGTTCGTGTGAAGATGAGGGGAAACCAAGGTTGATAAGAGAAGAAGACCACACGAATTCAGATTCAAACTTCTCCGTTTTATTCATGATTTGTTATAGTTTTTATACTTTATTTTGTTGGCAGAAAAGCAAGTGCGTAGTCATGCAAGCAGGATCTTCAAGGAGAGGAAATGTTATTATTTACATACATCAGGGCGGGGTGTCAGACATTTAATTAGTCATAGTATGCTTTGTCTCACTTCACAAAGCTGACTCACACCTAATCTGATACAGTGGCTCAAACTAAGGTCAGTTTGACCTTAATGTTTGCCCCAATAACTTTATCCTTGGGAAAAAATCTTAGTTGTCTGAGTCTCTCACAAGCCGCTGCCCATCAGTTTTAGTTATAATGTATATACATAAAATTTCAATTATACATATTAATCCAAATAATCCTAAAATAATTTTTTGAAGAAAGGGATGCTAGACATACTTCATGGGAGATCTACGCCGTTGCGGATCCCCTGATCGAGCTTTCTCAAGATCTGCCTGAAGATGCTGTGGCAGAGATGGGAGGATGGTGGTTCGAGGACAGCCTTAGATACTACGCAGTGAGGCCCTCTGCAACTCAGTAAGACCCTGTTTCAAAATAAGGAACAAAAAATAGGGCTGGGGGTATAGCTCGGCAGTAGAACGCCCCTAAGTTCCATCCCCAGTACCACAAAAAATAAAAGTAAATAAATAAATCTACACTGAGATTCTCTCTAACCCCAGTTAAAATGGCAATTATCAAAAATACAAATAATAATAAATGTAGGTGAGGATGTGGAGAAATAGGAACTCTTTTTCTGTGTATGTATGATACTATGGATTGAACCCAGAGGCATTCTACCTCTGAGCTACACCTTCAGCCCTATTTTATAGTGTTTTTTTGTTGTTGTTGTTGTTTTTTTGTGGGTTTTTTTTTTTTTTTGGTGGTACTGGGGTTCCTGGAAGCCCTTCTACCTCCGGGCTATACTCCCAGACCTATTTTTACATTTTTATTTGGAAACAGGGTCTCCTAAGCCAGCACGCATGGCTGGCTTTGAACCTGCGCCATCCTCCTGTCT
The DNA here is from genome assembly GCF_963383645.1 of Muscardinus avellanarius. Lineage (NCBI taxonomy): Eukaryota > Metazoa > Chordata > Mammalia > Rodentia > Gliridae > Muscardinus > Muscardinus avellanarius. The sequence continues at coordinate 76,777,781 of NC_137792.1, forward strand.
CCGCCTCCCAAGCGGGGGGGGGGGGGGGGATTACAAGCGTGCGCCACCTCACCCCTCGCCCGGCTTTTTGAAACAGAGTCTCTCTAGGTTGATGAGAGTCTTTCTCGGTTGCTGAAGCTGGCCTCAAACCTGTGATCCTCCTGTCTCAGCCTCCCATGTACTAGGACTACAGGCCTATGCCACCACGCCTAGCTATCAGAACTCTTTTAGACACTGTTAATGGGAATGTAAATTAGGACACCATTATGGAGCCAGTATGGACATGGGGAGGTTCGTGTGTGTGTGTGTGTGTGTGTGTGTGTGTGTGTGTGTGTTGCTAGGGATTTAAATAAGGGGCATTCTATCTCTGAGCTACACGCCCAGTCCAATTTTTTATTTATTATTCATTTATTTATTTATTCAGAAAGGGGTTTCACCAAGTTCCCGAGTGTCTTGCTAACCTGCTGAGTCTGTCCTCAAACCTGTGATCCTCCTGTCTCAGCCTCCTAAGTAAAGGGATTGCAAGTGTGCAACACCACACCCAGATAGAAGAAGAGCTGGAAGTTTCTTTAAATCTAGAAATGAAACCACAGTATGACTCAGCTTTAATTCCAAAAGAATTAAGAATACGATAGCGATAAATGTATACCTATGTTTATAGCAGCACAATTCATAATGTCCAAATTACAGAGCCAACATGTGTGTTCATGTGTCTGTCAACAGATGAATACATAAAGAAAATGTGGTATAAACAAACAATGGAATTTTATACTCAACCATGAAGAACAAAATTATGTTATTTGCAGGAAAACAGATGGGACTAGAAAATGTTATGCTAAGCAAGATCAGCCAGTCACAGAAAAGCAAGGGTCACATGTTTTTCTCTTATATGGGGAAGCTAGAGAGAAAATTAAAAAAAAAAAAGATATAAGAGGAGAGAGACCAGTGTTATAGTAGAAAGGAATTTGGGGAGGAAAATGGGGAGGGATAATACCAATGCATTAATATAAACCTAAAATGTATTTTTTTGCCTTTGATACTCATTTTGGTATAAAATGAAGCTCAGTAAATTTACATTATTTACACATATGCAGCAAAAATCATGTCCAGCAAATTACTACCAACAGTAATGCCAGATGCAATAGTGTATGCCTATAATCCTAGCTCCTCAAGAGACTGATGCAAGGCACCCTCAAGGCTAGCCAAGCCTAGGTAAACTAGCAAGACCCTGTCTCAATTAAAAAATAATAATAATAAAATAAAAGCTAACGCCGGGCGTGGTGGCGCACACTTGTAATCCCCGCGCTTGGGAGGCAGAGACAGGAGGATCGCGCAGGTTCGAAGCCAGCCGCGCGCGCTGGCTTAGGAGACCCTGTTTCCAAATAAAAATGTAAAAATAGGTCTGGGAGTGTAGCCTGGAGGTAGAAGGGCTTCCAGGAACCCCAGTACCACCAAAAAAAAAAAAAAAAAAAAAAAAAAGCTAAATTTAGCTCCAGAGAGCAGGTATTAGTCTTGCTTCCTACCAGCAGATAATAACAAAATTCAGCCCATTAAAAGTAAAGTCATACCAGCTTAGAGGCACAGGCCTATAATCTCAGTACCTGGAAGGCTGAGACAGGAGGATCACAGGTTCGAACCCAGCCTCAGCCATCTACTGAGGCCCTCAGCAATGTAGTGACATCCTGTTTCAAAATAAAAAGGACGAGGGGTATAACTCAGAGGTAGAATGCCCCTGGGTTCAATCCCCAGTACCTCCTCACACACAAAGTAAGGGCACTGGTCCTTTGCTTTCAACTGATGTTTTTTAATTGTTATATAGTATTTCCCATGTCAAAAAAAAATCCACAGTGGTCTTAACATAACAGTGCACAGCTTAAAGTTCAGGAAATTCTAGCGCTGGATTGACTTTTTTGTAACTAACATCTTACCAGTATTATAAACTATATCAACAAAATTCCTGGGAGGAGAATGGAAAGCAATATTGAAAATTTAATGTTTTAATATAAAATTCTAATTCATTTATTTTAATAAATATCAGGTGATTCGTGATCACACTTTTCCTTTTAACTGGTTAAATCAGATGACTGCACTAGCATTAAAGTTTTAAATCTACATGCCCGAACTACAGCAAAATTCATATGTCCGTCTAGGAATGCTGTGCATGACTGTAACCCTAGTACCTGGGAGGTTGAGACAGTAAGATCACAGGTTGGAGGCCAGCCTCAGCAATTTAGCAAGACCCTGTTTCAAAATTTCTTTTTTTAATCTGGGCTTGGTGGCACACACTTGTAATCCCAGTACTTGGGAGGCTGAGACAGGAGGATCGCAGGTTCGAGGCCAGCCTCGGCTACTTAGTGAGGACGTCTATAACTTAGTGAGACCCTGTTTGAAAATAAAGAATAAAAATTAGGGCTGGAGGTTGTAGCTCGGAGGTAGAATGCCCCTCCCTGGGTTCAATCACTAGCACCACAAAAAAGAAAAAAAAAACTAAAGAATAAAAAATAGGGCAGGGGGTGTAGCTTGAAGGTCAAATACCCCTGAGTTCCATGCCTAGACCCGCAAAAAAAAAAAAAAGAATAAAAAATAGGTTTGGGGTTATAGCTCAGAGGTAGAATGCCCCTGGGCTCAATCCCCAGTACCACAAAAATTAAAAATAAATAAATAGATAAATAGATAAATAAATAAATAATAAAGCTATTTAAGAAAGGGGCTAGAGGTGTGGTTCTGAGGCAATATGCTCCGGGTTCAATCTCCAGTACTAAAATAAATTTTAAATTAATAGCGGATGCCGGGCGTGATGGCGCATGCTTGAAATCCCCGCTCTTGGAAGGCTGAGACAGGAGGATTGCCCAAGTTCGAAGCCAGCCTCTCTGGTTTAACAGACCCTGTTTCCAAATAAAATATACAATAGGGCCTGGGAGTGTAGCCCGGAGGTAGAAGGCCCCTGGATTCCATCCCCAGTACCACCAAAATAAATAAATAAATAAATAAATAATAAAAATAAAGTGTGCACGTCCAATTCGGGAAGCTGGATCCAGCCCTATAACTCCTATAACTCACAGTAGTATAGTTCAAAATGCTTCATCTCCGCAGCAACTCCTTCCCTCGTTCCTCTCCCTTCTTCCTTCCTTCCTCACTTCCTTCCTTTCTTTGTAAACCTCAGCAGACGCCCCAGAAATTTCACACCGCACTCAAGTCAACCGTGATGCTCAGCTCTTTGTGTGCTGATGTTAGTTCTTTGCGGTGGCTGTTTCATTCATCTTTGGCCACTTCTAGTAGATCCTAAGGCAGAGTTTAGTCAGTACAATATCACTTAGACCAAAAGTAGACATTGAGAGTAAGGGGGACTCTGAAAAAGGGGAAGGGATTCCTGGCTGACTTCCAGTGTCTTCCATGGCTTCCTACATCGGTGCAGGCTGGAGGACCTGGAGAGCCAGGTCGCAACTTGCAACTCACAGTCTCTCCCTCCCTCCCTCCCTCCATCCCTCTCTCTCTCTCTCCCTCCATCCCTCCCTCTCCCTCCGTCCCCCTCCCTCCCTCTCTATCACTCCCTCCCTCTCCCTCCCTCCCTCCCTCCCTCTCCCTCCGTCCCCCTCCCTCCCTCCCTCTCTATCTCTCCCTCCCTCCCTTTCCCTCCCTCCATCCCTCCCTCTCCCTCCGTCTCCCTCCCTCCCTCCCTTTCCCTCCCTCCATCCCTCCCTCTCCCTCCCTCCCTCCCTCTCCCTCCGTCCCCTCACTCCCTCCCTCTCTATCTCTCCCTCCCTCCCCCTCCCTCCCTCTCCCTCCC